>NC_045478.1:13530576-13868076 GCF_009650955.1 Corvus moneduloides | reverse complement strand
ACCTGAACTCAGCTAATAGCTGAACTTTGTGTTCTCATCAGGAAGGAGCAGTGTGATTAATCCTTCAGCGTCTCTTCTGTTCCTCCGAGCTGTTTCCTTATGGGGAATCTGTAACAGAGCAGGGTGGAAGCCAGCATGAAACTCTCTTTTCCTTAAAATAGGTGCATCACCTACTCCACCTTCACATTATGGGATAAGCCACAATGAGTGTAAAGTAAGCAATACTGTCTTGTTATTGACTTGCAGTCTGTCTTTTGTCATCTTGCAAAAAACAAAGATAGTCCATAACAAAGAAGATAGGACTAGAGAGAGATGTGGGCAAAATACTACAATTAAGCATCAAAAATCAGCCACAAAAATATGCCTGCTGAGGAGCAGTCCCTGGAAAGATTTTGATTTACAGTGTGTCAAAAAGGAAGTGCAAATCAGAAGCATTTTGAGACTGATGCCTCTTAGAGCAGAAAGGAGGGGCATTCAATAACTTCCAATAACATTTGTAGAGGTTATTTTACCCAGTAATGCCTTGATAAACCTGAATACCATACCCTTTTAGAAGGGACCAAGGGGCTTAAGAGCTGAGAAGTTTTGATTTGCCTTGGGAAGCTCCCTATTTCTCTCTGTTGACTCCACAGGAAAACTGAACCAAGACACCTCCTTGCCTCAATCAAGTGTCTGAAGTAATTGAAACTGATCTCTCTGAAGAGAGACCATCAGAACACGGTCCCCTCCTGCAGCTCACAATCCCTGACTTGTGCCAGAAATTCAGTCCTACATCACCCACACTGGCTGTTAACATGATCTGTGGCCTGGAAACAGCTGTTACAGGAGAAGGTTAGAGACTCTCAGGGCCATTTAGTTCTTTCTTCAGGAAGAGCAAGTTTTTGTTCCTTCAGAGTTTGTCCTTTGGACCCAAAAGTTCCTGTCACACAGACAAGCTGCTAGTGTTGTAATGGAAGTACGCTATATGCCCCTTAAGTAAAGGAGAATGGTCTGTGAAAGAAACAATTAGTTTTCTCCACCTGGTAACAAAAGTTAAGAGGTCTGGGTTCTGATTCAGAGCAAATGATGGGCAAACTCTGGGAATGCAAGTTGTATGGCATGAGCTCACTAACATGCATGTTGGGCTCTTTGGAAAGCATGCGTTTGTACATTCATTAGTTAACATCACAGAGAAAAAGTGTTGAGCTATCCTAGCATTTCCTGTGATAACACTTCCATCTGTGTATCCTTTGAGCACTGCTGTATAAAAATTGCTCCAGTTCTCAGTGTGGACTGTGGCAGGCTGAAGCATTGACAAAAGATGCCATTTGTCACTTTTTTCCATTTTTTTTCCCTTCAAGATAGCACAAGTGTCTATTGTCTCCAGAAAAGTCAAGCTTCTTTCACTTTTATCTTATAGAGTTTGCTGCTGTGAATGCTTATGCATATTGTCATCCTTAACTTCATTACTACAAGTACTGGAGCAACACATCAAATGTGGATTTTTCTAAGTCTGGAATTTCAGACAAACAATTCTGTGCATTTCTTCAGAGACTGAGTGGTTCCAGAAAGATCAGTTGGTCTGCATGATAGACAAAAATACAACCATTCCAAAGCTGGAATAGCACCATCAGTCAATGCGAGTGTTTAGACTGTGATATGTGAAAGTAAAAAAATATTTTTCCTCTAGAGTTCTGTCCTTGAAACTTCAGGACTGTATAAAATAGAGAATTCCAGTTAAAAAAAATACAGAGTATGAAGGCTCTTCATTGTACTTTAAGTAAAAAGTCAAAGAGAAGTTCCTGGTGTCTATCAAGATAAATACTTCTAAATATTCCATACACGTGCTCTACTCATAAATTTACTTTGAATCATATGCATAAGAATGATTTAAAAATTGCTGTCGAGTTTTATACAAGAAACCTGCCATTGAGGAAATGAGTGTATCATTCGGTTTAAAATTGCAGTGGGGAGGAAAGAGGCCTTAAACTACTTCCCAGAGAACAGGACTGTAGCAATCATGCTATAATAGTTTATTGTTTCTTATAATACAGCAAGTGATAAAGAGGCTTAATATATAGCCTAAGTGGATGTTTATTTGAATAGTTATATACTCAGCTTCTTGTGCCAGAAATTTAATCTAGTCAGGGCTGCTTTTATATAAAAGTGACTTCTTTGCATTCTGTAGGACATTTCTACTCTTTTATGTGAAGTCTTACATGTCTGGAGGATTAAAATTGCTGCAGTGTTTTTAGAAAGTAATGACTACTAAAAACTAAAGTAGTTGGGCCACTAGAGGGAAAAATGTGTTACAAAGGGATTTGTGCTGTGAGAATGAATAGATATAGATAAACAGGAAGGATAGTGGCATTCTATTCTGGCTCCTAATAAGGCAACTTTAGCATGCGAAACATTTATGAGCTCTTAATTTTAATTTAAACTATATGCTTTAATATGCTTTTTAATATCCTTTTTGCTGGTTTTTTATAGCAATTTAAAATAGTGGTAATACTTTTACTTCCATTACCTGAAAAAATTTTATTCCCATCTTAGATGAATGAACTAGCAGTGCAAAATATTAGTTTTAAATGATAGGTGATAATAAAATACAACAAGCTGACTGTATTTAACAGCAAAAATGAAGTTCTGTCTGGACAGGTGATGGCAGATTCCTCACTGACTTCTAATGGTTAGGACTTTTTCTGTGGAATTTTTTTAACTCCAGCTTGTGGTGCAAAAAATTCCTTTAATATCTTTACCCTGCAGGATTTGCCCCTGTGTCTTCCCTATTTTTGAAGGCATGACACTGATGGTTTGCATTCATACCAGGCTGAACACAGTCCAGTAAAGCACATAAACCCATACATAGGGGTTTTCTTTTTCATTGTAGCATATTCATTTTGCTCAAATTACTAGCTTTCTCCACATCCTGAATTCAAGCAGTTATGCAAAAATGCTCATTTGTTTTTTTCCAAAGATGAATAGACCCCTTTTAGTCAAGAAAACATAAGGAAAATCTTAATAGTTCTAAAAGGTAGTAGGTTAAAAAGGTAAGAACTCTATTGTTTAAAAATTTGTGTGTATATATATGTGTGTGTGTGTGTGTGTGTGTGTGTGTGTAAGTATGTATTTACACCTTTTAAGCCAGACTCTTTGCTTTAGGGGGTGGAGATTAGGGGAGGAAAGGGGCTGACTCATGATCTGAATCCTGTGTTAATAGCTTGAAGGAAGCATATTGCAATGTCAGGGGGAATGCCCATGCTGTTATGTTAGCTCCTTTGTGTTTCCACAGCCTGTGTGTTGCCTTCCACCCTGGCTTAGTGTTGGGGTGAGGTAACTGATTCTTCAGGCATAGATTGGGAAAACTTTAGGTGTAAGATCAAACTCAGTCCTTACAGGCAATATGGGTGCAACTAGGGTTATGAGCTGTTCCAACCTAAGCTCACTCTCAGGCCTTGTAAAGAAGAAAGGAATAGAAAAAGCTGTTAAACCTTACACATGTACTGTTTGGGGTAGGGATCTTAGGGATGGTCATGTTGGCTCTTTACCCCGGAGTTCCCATGAGCAAGATCTCTTACCCTGGAAGCAGTAACTAGACCAGAACAAGAGAGAAATCTGCTCATTTGGTGTGGTACTGCAACCAGAACTAGTTTAGCCAACCAAAGTGTGTTAATCCTTTGCAAAATTACCAAAGAGATTGAACTAGACTATAAAAAGCAATATTGGTTAGCTGAAAAGACAAGCTAATCTAATATTTTTTGATAAGACAGATAAATCCCAGTAATTTAGCTCTCATATTGGGTACATAATTATTGGCATTAGGCAACAGCACAATTAGATTAGGACTTTGCTTCCTGTCTTTTCCAGAATATTTGGTAATGAGTCTAAAGACAATTTGTCTGTGACTGCCTCCCCTTACAATGAATCCATACGAATCAACTGTTTGGTTTTGTGATTAAGTAGTTAGCTGGAAAATGGATGAAGATAAATTATACACATTCTCCTAGTTCTTTTATCTGGGTTTGTATTTTACTTAACACAGGACTATTTGGGACACCCTGATTTTCCATGTGGTGTTTCATAGCTGCATAAGCTACTAACAAAGAAGATGTTTGCCCACTGTTCTGGGCAATAGGGGAATCAGCTGTGTTTTACACCTGTCCTGAGTATGTCCCCCTCCCTTGTAAAGCACTGGGTCTGTCCAGCTTCTGGCCAGAGGAGTGGCTGAGGGGAGAAGCACAGCTAAACCCTTCCTCCCATGAGCCTGTGATCCCAGCAAACCTTGGCACAGGAGCACTCACCCTGGCTGGCTCAGAGGAGACAGCTGCTGCCCAGCTAGAGCAAACTCTGAACCCCACAGTGTACCAAAGAGCCAGTATTTCCTTTTTTACCCTCTTTATAACTATATATTAGAACTTTGGGGAATTCAACACCACTGATAATAAAAGCATGGTAGAGATGCCTTTAGGCTCAGCTTTAAATTTACAGTTTTATCTCTTTGCTGCTATTGCCTTGTCACCATCTGCTGTGTTTGCACTCAGTTGTCTACTGGGACTTGTGCATGTGTGCACTACAATCCTCTTGCCTTCACACAGCAGTTTGCATGTTAAGGTAGGTGGAAGAGCACTGCAGTTTATACAGCCCTTGATCAGCATCCCTGTATGCAGCACCATGTTGTTTGAAATTTAACTGACATAAAATCATGATGTGGAACAAACAACTGTTCACTCTGATGTGTAGATATATGCTGCATGCATGCTGCCTTCTTGCTGTAAAGGCAAACTGAAAGTGAAATAGGACCCTAAGACACCTCAGCTGTGGTCAGTAAGACCCCAAGGAGCTCTCTGTTCCTGTTCACTGGATGACCTTTTTAGAACCTTAACTTTTCCCTCTATAAAACAGAAATAGCAAAACATGCCCTTCTTTCCAGCCCTAAGGGAGTAAAAAGTTTTATGGAGGAGCATGGTGCTGTTTACTACTACAAGCTATGGCTTGGAAACATGCACTTCAAGGTAGGGCTGACTCCTCAACCCCCAAATGCAAGAAGACCTAGGGTGCCCAGGTCTGAAAGGGAATTGGATGCTGAGGGCTTGAAGAAGTGAGGTGCAATCTCTCAGAAAAGGGAAGGAAAGAAGAATTAGCTGCATTCTCTGAGGAAACTAATGGAAAAGCTTTTATTGATCCTGATCTCTCCTTGGGCAACAGGAGCTCTCACCTCCTTCTCTTTCCCCTCCTGTCCTTTGTCTCTTCTCAGGCTTGCCCATGGAGGGTGTGGTAGTTTAAGATTAAAAAGCAAAAACAGGCTGTATGACATCTGATGTGGTAGCAGCAAGTATCTTGATATTTGAAGAGTGCCAGCAGGCAGCCAGGCTAGTGGCTGGTGAAGACAAGGCTGGAGTAAATGCCCTGTCCCCTTCTGTGCTGCATATGACACCCTGGAAAAGACTCAGAGATGGTTGCAGGACATTTTATGCAGTTCTCTTTCTGCATTGGAGGATATGATTTGTGATCCCCATAATAAGGAATGGTTCCTTTAAATTCTACTAAATATTTCTTGGTAGCAGCAGTCTTGACCCAAATTCTCATTTAAGGACCTGAAAAAATCATAATCCAAATACATTTGGATCCAGAATTTGAGCTTGAACTTTTCTCTATTTATTAATTTATAGAAGCACTCACATTAGAATTTTACTAACAGAAGGGTGCAGAAATAAAAATTGTTGAAACAGGCTTTTAGCACTGTGAGGTCCCTGACTTTCTTTTGCAGCAACTCAGAGCTTGCTCCTTATCTTCAAGACTTGCTTACTGACAACACATGCTGGTTAATTTAGTGGGCAGTTTACTAATGTTAGGACATAAAGCTACTGCCTACAAGTTCTTTAGGAATATTTCCAGTTATATTCTTTATTGAATACACTGGGTGCAAAGTTTATAATGCAGTGGCTGCAAAACACCATGGTCTGATACAGCTATTGCTTCACCATCCATATGTTTTGCCGTGGATGTTTACCAATAGCTCAAGCAGAGAACCCAAAGAGTAGCAATTAAAATAATCCATCCTTGTAATTTAAAGCTTCCTGCGCAAGGAAGTGGAGGAGCATTATTGTCTCCGGATTTAAGCCTGCTGAAGACTTTCAGATTGTGAATTCAGGAACCTGAGGGAGGGCAGAAAATTTGAGTAAGCACATTACCACTTCCTCTGGAGGAGTTGGTTGCTGTTCCAGTGGTATTATAACCACTAAATGTCACCGTGATCTCTCTGGTCCAGCTCAGCACTGCTCCACAAACTCATCTTTTTACAGTCACTGACTCAGCTTTATGAGTAGCTTCTGTACCTTTTTTTGAGTTTAGTAGGAAACTCAACTATATATTTAGGGTATCTTATAAATAACTGCCCTCTACGCAGCTGACACAAAAGAAGGTTTTAATTTCTCACTTTGGTAATGAATTACAGCTGTTGTTCCATTTGGCTTATGAAACATTATATGTATGCATCAATGAACGTTTCATATGTATATTTTTATATATAAACAGTGAAAAATTACTTCTGAGAGTCACTTGCAAAGCCACCATATTTTATGCAGAAAACATGTCTTGCAGATATACTAAATAGCTCTTGCTGCTATCACAATTAAGCAGAGAAATCCTCATGCTTCTCTTTCTTTTTCTACATATATATCTCAGTAATGAGGATAGAGCTATGATTCAAGATGACAATTTTTGGACAGGGGAGCTATTTTTCAGTTGGTGATTTAGGGCAAATGAAGAGCTGTATATTCGGAAAATGCTTTGCTATATTTCTTTTTAGAAAAAAAAGTAAGATTAAACAAGGGTAGGAGGTTTTTTTCTAATTTAAATTCAGTTCTAATCTTGGCAATATGCTTGCCCTGTTCTTAGGGTTTTGGGGGGTTTTTTGTGTTGTAATTTGGGTTTTTTTCTTCTTTATTATCAAATGATCCAGGTTTTTCTTTGTCTCAGCATTTGAATTGAAAACTGAAAGGTGGATGGAAAGTCAGGAAACAAAGGGAAATTCTCCCCTGTTGGAATCTGGGCTGTGACCTCAGATCTGCTGTATGAAATGAGCAAGTCACTTGGCCTGTGCCTCGGCTTCCCAGTCTGTAAACAGGGACTATAACTGTTTTTCACTGAGATGCTTCTCAATTCACATCTGAAAAGCACTAAGCGTGATTAATATCCAAGCATGTGATGTCTGACATGCAAAAATACCATGCTGTTTAATCACTGGTGCCTTATGGATGTTCTTTGACATAAAGACAGCAGCTGGGTCTCTTCAAAACAATCCAAAAAAATCTAATCACTAATGATTTACATGCTATTCACAAGAGGTGTTTTACGCAAGTAATTACACAGGGACTAGGAATTTGAACAGTGATTTGATCAAGATTCATCTGCATGATTGCAAACATTTTAAAATTATTTTTCAAATATTTATTTTTAAAGAAAATTAAATTAAAATTTCTTAAAGCCTGGTATTTAAGATCATGATTTTTTTCAAGTGTCTAGTGGGAGTTAAAGGAAGTCTAGAAATGTGGAATGCATAATACTGAAAAAGAGAAAAAATGGCTTGTCCTTTTATTGCTTGCTTTCACCCTCCCACTTAAGAGGGATAGAGGAGGTCATGGAGGATCGTGACATGATCAGTCACTTGCTGCATTACAGGCACTCCTGTGTCTCCCTGCCCATCACCCACTTCTGGCTCCCACAAGTGCTAATCATAATTAAATGGAACAGCCAGTGCAACTAATAACATTGAGGAACAAAGACAATTCAGTTCAGTGGGGGTAGTCTGCTTAGTTCTTTTTTGATTAAAAACTTCTCCTCGACTGTGTACACCTCTTTCTATTTAAAGGATTCACTCTCTCTGCTGACCCCAGTGATATTTTCAGTCCTACCTTTCTTACTCACTCATTTTCTGGTTTTAGTATCCCCACCTATTTGTGTGTATCAGAGAGGAAGGAAGATACTACAGCAAGCTGGGTGAAATTCTAGACTTGTTAGTACCTTTGTCATATTTTATAATTCATGAAAAAGCTGATGTACATTGCAGTTGGACTAGATGGTTGTTGTAGGTCCCTCCCAACTGAACTATTCTTTCTGTTTTGTTCTATTCTATTCTATTCTGCAGATGACAGGAAAGTTGAGCTTGGTAATGCAATAGCTTTGTTCAGGAAGGGATTTAAGCATAGACATATATGTTTTAAACCATGTGTACAGCCTTGTGGATGACAGTGAGTATCTGAAATTCCTCTTTGGCCTTCAGTGGAGCTTGCTACTTCCATGTATCCCCAAGTGTCTTTTAGTGATACTGATACCCCTTGTGATAAGATTAGAGAATGTGATTGATGGGGGGCTTTTCTTTTTAATTGCTATCTGCTGCAGGTTTTCTTCTAAAACATTAGCATTCCCTACATTTTTTGTCTTTCACTTCCTACCCTTCCCCAGTGCCTGTGCTGCCTGCCTGAGCGAGGAACACCTCCTTTCAACCTGACTTCCGTTTCAACTCAGCAGGCACCGCAATCTTTTTCTTGGCTCCTGGTATCTCATCTAATCAGACACCATGCTTTTATGCTGGCTCCCTGCATCTGTACTAGGTATTTTGTTAGACTATCAGACAGAACTGAAAGCTTCCAACTTGCCTACCTTCTTGTCTGCCAAATTGGAGAGGGGAGGAGAGAAGGGAAGGGGGTAGAGAAAGAGAGTGAGAGCTCTTTAGTGTGAGTCATCTTAACTTCAGTCCTTTCCCTACTCTTGTGGAAGTGCTACTTGGTATCTCTAGTGTGCATGAAGATTCATCGCTTTGCCCTGAACAGAGAGAATTCCCAGACCCTTTGATAATTTCCTATTCTCAAACAGTGGATGTATCTTAATGGTGAATTGCAGGAAGTTTAAAATAAAATGAAAAAGCTTTATCTCACTGAGCCAGTTAAGCCCTTCTGTATGTTAAATATGTAACTCTTGCAGCTAACATCAAAACAATAGCAGAAAGACAGCTTCATCTCTAATAAAACTTTCCAATTTAATAAGGAAGTTTGGTGGTTTAGTAATACAGGGAAAGGATCACATTTTCAACTGCATTTATGTTCCACTTTTCACTACTGCATATTTAGTTTCAGTTACTGCACACTGAAACAACAAAAAGAGTTCTCACAATACTCTAATGGTTTGGGATCTTCTAAGTTGCATGAAATAAGTAAAAATGGTGATAAAGGCATGCCTGGCCAGGATCATTGATCTGCACGTAGCATCTGTGAATAATGCAATTGGTGGCCACTTAAGTAAAGATGAAATGAGCTGTTACTGTTATGCTCATATTAAATGGCATCTGGACTAAAGTATGGGTTCAGCTCCAGAAAAACAGCACAGGAACTAAATTATGAATGTGAAGAGATCGTAATTTGGTGCCCAGGTAGATTTGGTGGAGAGAACTAGGGGTTCTGCTGCACATCTTGCATCTCAGTTCTCCTCCTGCCTCCTTCCTCTTTACTGCCCCTTTGCAGGGAAGCATTTATCTCCCCTTCTCACCATAGCTGCATCCGCTTTCTGTGCCTGCACACCAGAAGGAATTAGATGATTATCGGGAAGAATTACGGTCCAGAGCAGCCATTGCATGACGTACTCAAAAGCCACAAGAGACCATTTTCTGTCAGGTGTTGACATCTCAAATTCTTTACCCCACAGCTGCTGTTACATATAGTTAAAATAAGACACAGATCAGTTCATAACACACATGAAAAGCTGCTGAAAATAGCTAACGTACTTTGTGGTGACATACATCACTCACTGATTTGTTTAAGAGAGGACAGGTCAACAACACAGGTTTGATTATATCAGTTTTGGAATTTTGCTTTTGAAAAATCAGTTTTAAGAAGATAAAAAACATTTCTTATAGTTTAAGTCTGTCTGAGTCTTTCAGCATTCATGGAGAAATGCACGCTCCAATTTACATAATTCCCTGACCCTTTGATACCTACTTGTTCTGGTTGAAGTGAGTAAGTCAAACTTTAATGTGATTATGTGGTTGGATATTAACAGAGAACTCTTCATCCAATTAAACTGCTCTGCAAGGTGTGTAGTATCTGATAAACCACAGACACTACAGAAAAGAAAGAAACTCTTGTTTTCTCTTTCCCCTTTTTTGTTCTCTGTCAGTTGTCCTTTGTTCCCTTTTTATGTCATGGGATTAGGTTAAGCAGTTTATGCCCCTTGCTTATTTTTACTAGGAAACCACTGCTTAATCCTTGTCTTTGAGCAAGTTCATCACTGCAATGGACTTTTGCTCTTCCTTTGTATCTACTGCAATATTTCAGGTCAGTTCTTTTTCCAGTTTCTTTACATGGTGGCAAGTGCTGTTATCACTTTCTTTCCTCAGCAACCTGATAAAGCTAATTATCCTCTTCTCACCCGTGTATAAATCTGGAGTGTTTCAGGTAGAGGCAGTGAACCTGTGCCAGGGCAGAACAATGCAGAAAATGGTGAGGTAAGATGATACAAACTGTAAATCAACATAAAGGTGGCCTTTGCCTGCATATGGCAGCTACAAGCATACAGACACAGTAACTTCACATGATAGCTTCAGCCCAGATTGTATTTGCTGCAAATTCGATGTGACCAGGAGCAAACTTATTACTAATATACAGTCTTTCCTTAATGCAAGATCCACCACTTTGCACAAGATAATGAGACTTTATTTTTATGGACAAAAAAGGTGTCTCTGGCCTAAACACATGATGTTTGCTTATGTACAAATCACCTTTTTCTCTCATGTGTTCTCTGCTCATTTCTGTTAGCAGAATATACCACAAACTTTTATGAACATACCCAGAGCTTTAAGAACTGCCATTTCCCCCAAAATTGAAATGACTGTTGGTGTAGTAAAATTATCACCTTCATGTAGGCAGTACTAAAAAAAGATGGTGGGACTTTTTTACATCCTTCCTTCCAAGAAAGTGAGAAGTGATGGCTCCTTAAAATCCAGAAAACTGGTTGCTTTAATAATAAACCATTTAAAAGACAAATGGAAACACTGATGTACTTGAAGTCAATGACAGGACACTTTAAAAAAACATATCTGGAAAGAAGTCCATTGTGAGATACTTCTATCTCAGAATAGATAAACTTGTTATATATATCTCACAAGAAATATAACTATTATTTAAATCATTATTAGTGAGTCTGCAGAAGACATAACAAGTTGTCCTAAATCATGAGAACAGTCTCATGATACACAGTGGTGTGAGGTATCAGTTTAGAAGTTGGTAGACTAACAGCCAGGGCAGTACAGTTGGTAGATCTGAAGATCATATCATCAGACTATATCCACAGGTAGACATTGATGTTCTTTATATTCTTTTTCTCCTCTTCTTTTTTTTTTTTCCTCCTGTTAGTCAGTAAGGAGGAATAATGCCTTCATGGATAACCACCCCTCTGAGAAGTGTGTTAAAGGCTTATCATGAAAGACTGATACTGTGTTGGGATATGTAGACAAGAGAATATTAAGTAAGAGGAAAATGACCTCGTCTTTAGTGAACCTTGTATGTGTCAAAGGAATACTGAACACAGGGTGTTCAATCCAGATGTCAGATGAGGGTGAATAAACAGAGTATCCGAGGCAGTGTTGGATTCTCTGTTTCACATTGTTAAAATGAGATTTACATATATTTCTGTCTTTGAATTCAACTTTAGGCAAAATCCTGTCATCTTTTATGTTAAGTATTAAACTGGATAGCCTTCTGTGTATTTAGGTGTCTTACATTCCCCTGTTCTTTCCTTCTTTTACTTTGAAACCTTTACTTAGCCTTTTTACTGTTTCTCCCCTTGTAACTGCAGGATTTGCTGCTCTTTCTCCACAGTAATATTTTATGCTGGAGTCTTCTCTGCTGCAGCTCTCAAGCAACCCTGTGGAAATCACTGAGTCTCGCTTAGGGGACAGAGGGTTAAGCATTGCCTTAGGTATGCCCACAGAATTTGCAGTTCTAAATAAAGATACGGTTTTAATCAAATCTTATGCTTCAGGGCTTTATGAATGTCTGTAAGAATGGAGAAGAATATTTTCTTTCTTTTTTCTCCCTCTTCTGTTTCCTTAAGAACAATTGACCATTTTTATTTTAGACTTTTGCTTAGCTTGTCTCCTGACTTCTCCAAAACTGTTGAGGAGGGCCATTTGTTGAGGATGAAAATGGAAAGAGCAAGCAGAGGTTAGGATAAAAATGGGAAGCCTGTTCTGGAGGTAAATATACTGATGAGCTTTCTTTGTGCACTTAAAGTCTAGCCAGATTTGGGGAAAATACAGATTTTGCATCTGGGAAAAAACAGCTGTTTGGATAGGTTTTGATTTTGTTTTTCAGTCAGTGGTGTGGATTATTATCTTCTTGGCATGGCTTCAGTTATGAGCTGAATTGTCTTCCCTGTCCTCTGCCTGTGGAGTGGAACTGTTTATTCCCAGAAGGACAGAAATAATCCTTCTGTCCTTTAGCCTGACAGTGTAGTTCAATGACACAGTTAATCAGGGGTACCTGTTTTCATGCAGCTAAGCATTGCATTGGTTTAAATGTACCTGAAAAGGTAACCTAAGTATTAAAAGAGGAGAGAAATGTAAAAGCCTGTATTATTCAGGAAGTCAAAATAGATGATATAAAGGTCTCTTCTGTCTTTAAGTTCTGTGAAATAAAGAAACAGCAAATCATACTTCAGGTTTTTTCAGTTTCCAAATATACCTAATTTTTTTCTTTAACCCTGAACTGTTTATTTTATTATTTCTTTTTCAACATCACAGCTTGAAGCTATATGACTGGTTCTTTCTTTTTCAGTCTGTTCCTTTCACTAAGTGCATGTCCAGATTACTCTTTCATGCCTCATTTGCTGTGGCTTGCTGTACAAAGATATCAAGTGTTTCGTTAGCTAGTTTACTCATCCTGCTGCACTGCAGGTTTTCTGAGGCTTTTCTCTGCACTGTCTCCCTGCATGCTTCCCTTTGTTCTGCTGCAGCACCATGGATGCTGTCTTGACTGAACACCATCCCTAGAAATCGTTTTGATCTCTCCATTTAGCCCTGGTATGTTAAAAGTGATGCGGTTTAAAAATAAATGTATGGAATAAAACTATAATTTCTTTTTGATACAAAGACAAGGCAGATGAAGGCTGAGCATTAGGATTACATGCCTTTACCCCACGGAGGTGTGTGAAGTTGTGTGTGTGAGGTGCCAGGAGAGGAGCCAGACTGTGGCCAGTGCGGAGCAGCAATCCATGCACTTGGGCCCCTGGTTCCAGTGAGATAAGGCATCCCTGGGCTATGCCTCACTCTGTCCTATTACTGGTTTAATGTAGACACTTAACTTTTAAATGCTTAAAGCTAAAGATGTGCTTCACCTCAGTTGCTTAGGTGTGACACAGAGGCCTGAGGTAATGCTTTCCTTCTGTGCTGAAGCTGAGCTCAGTGTGAATGCTTCAGGAACATCTCCTTGAAACCTTGTTTTGAATTTTGATGCAGCTTATGACATCTCTCCCTCAGGGTTGCTCTCTTTAACTACCACTTCTTTTTAGGATTACTTCAAGTCCCTCTCATTGCTCTACAGCTGAGGAAAGTCCCCAGGAGATGGGTACACTCTGCACTTGCAGGAAGGGATGCATCTGCTGGAGCAAACACTGCGAAAGCCAGATGGGACACCATCAACATGCCCTGCACCAATGTCTCTGTCGTGGGGCTTTATGGAAGGCCAATCTGCTTGTTTAGTCTCTCCATGATTTCATGTAGTGTTGTATAACAGAAGTATTCTCACTTCCATTTCCAGATTTTTCAGTTTCTGGTGTTTCAGCACTTAAAAGGACTCCTGTCATTTGGAGATCTTACATCCATGGAAAGTCATATTACATCTGCACTAGGTTGGTCTTAATCTAGTTTTGGCAACTATTATAGATGTATAAATCCTGCCATTTCACACTGTTTAAGAAACAAAACAAACTAGTGTTTGGTTCAAATGGCAAGAGTGGGCATGTTTCTACATGCAAAATGAATCACTAGAATCTATCAACCAGTCAAGTATTGTATATTTTTTCCTAAAGTCAAATTACCTTCCAACATGATGGAAAAACCCTTACACTTTAGAGAAGTCCAGATGCTTAATTTCCAGTAACTTCACTCCCTCTCCAGCATGCTTTTTTTACTAAAGTTCTTTTAAAATTAATTGGGAGTTAGCTGCTGTTACATGTGTGGGTGGAGAATCAACCCTTAGCTCAACAGAAAAAAAAATAAAACAGATGTCAATCAGACAAAATTTTTATTTTTAGTAAACTTGGTGTGCATGCAGAGATGGGGAATATAAGCCACATATTTTCAGTTATCTAACCTGATTTTAAATTGTACAGATTGAAGTCAGGGGCGTTTATGTCTTTGTCTTTGGTATTTTTAGGATACTCATTCCAGCTGACAGCTAAAGGCAAAAAAACCCCCCTTCTAGCAGCCTGTTCCAAAAAATGTGAGGTTCAGTATTCAATTGTTTAGTTTAAACTAAACTTTCATTTTAAAAATGAAAGAAAACAGTAAAAAAACAATTTAGTTCTTGGAGAAGACGATTATTTAATCTCAGAAGTTTCCTTGTTGCTTATCTTTATTACTTGAATACAATAAACTTTGTGTTTGCTTTAGTGAAAAAATCCTTGCTAAAACAATGAATAACCTATTTTTCCTTTATTTGGCAAGAAATATATTCCATTTAGTTGAATTCTAAGGTGATAATCCCCTTGAATTATTGGGTTTTAAGTGGCTTCTTATTGAATTTCTTCCTCTGACATCCTGCTGGCCCTCAGGCCTTCCTGTCCTTGAGATCTGGGTACAATGGGGCTTCCACAGACACAAATGAGCCTCTCTGTGCAATAGATGAGATTCTGATGACTTTCAATGTCTTCCCTGCCCTGTGCTTTGCAGGGAGGGAAAGCTTGCTGTAACCTGCCTAAATTGGATGAATTTATGAGAGGAATGTAATGTGGTCCAAGGTGGGATTAGTGTTTCTGTTCAGTGACTACCCTGTGCAGAGATTAAAGTGTTTCTCCATCATTGTGGCTTCAACTCTTCCATACTTGGCAGAGGAAGATGCAAGACTTCCAGTAAACCCAGTAAGCTCTGGGAAATCCCTGAGGTTCCCTGGTGTTACACAGAGTTTTGGGGTGTCTGCCGTGAATTTGGGCTAGAGTTTTGAAACCACTTCCTCATAGACATTCCACAATAGTTTTCTGCCGTTAAGGAAATATACTGCCCTTGTAGAACAGGTTATTCCAAGGAATAGGATTGGGAAGCCCTCTTTCTCTGTTTATGGGGATTCTTTATCTCTCAATCTTTCCCTGAGGCTGCTGGAAGACAAGGATCAAGATGCTAGCAAAAGTGTAGGAGGTACATAAGCAACTTTCCATTCAGTTCTGAAGTAAACAGGGAGGTAGTCATCGTCACAGGACACAGGGTGACATGAAGCCTTCAGGCTGAGAAACCCTACGCTCTCTTTAGAATAGCTTTTTAAAAACCTGATTCCATCCTAGATGGAAAATACAGGCAAGTTTTACTTGGGTTTGCCACAGTTCCAAATACGTAATTGCTTTCCCACTTGCTTTTGGAGACTAATATTTCTTATTGTCCCTGTGGTTTTTTTGGGATGGTCTTTGTGATATAACACTACAACACTGTTCTTCCCAGTTCTGAGCATATTGCATATCTGGTCTGGCAAACTGGAGGAAACTCATAGCTCTCTGCTAGGATGATCTCAGAAAATGTATGCAGGGGGCCACTGCAAACATGAATTACGTGGCTGTTCTCTGCAGACTGCGCTCCTCCTGCTGTGAACTACACAGGAATTACATTAAGCTTGTCCCAGGATGGCAAACTGCAGCCATGTGCTCTGCCCTGGGATGTGGCAGGGAGGGCCTGGGTTGCTGTAAGCAGAACTTGCTCCAGGATCAGGAAAGGGAGATGCAGTAGCTCTCGGTCTCTGCTGTAGCTAAGGACTCCTCTGAGCTATGGGAATGTATGCCTCCTTCAGCTGGCACTGCCTCAGGAACTTCCGTGAGCCTCTCCATTTTTCCACATAATTGTGTTCAGAGAAATGGTTCATGAAGGAAAAATGCCTATCAGAAAGGATGAAGGGCAGACCCATGGTCACACAGAGAAGGCAAGATGAAATTCTGGTCCTTGTTGTTATAGCAATTTTGACAGTTCTCTGATTTATTATGATGTAAAATCAGTGTAATTGCAGTACCCTTAGGGGGCTTATAGTTTCTTCTGATGTGGAAAAAGGATTTTATGTTATATATGAGTAGTCAAAGATGCTACTCTGACTCTGTGACTGTTTTAACATCTGATAGATTGTCATCTCTGCCTTGTATAAGCTTCCATGACTGCTTCTTCCTCCTATCATCCCTTCTGGATTAGGGATGAGCCTGTTATCCCACAACCCACATTTGTTTCTTCCCCTTCCACCCTGGCTCCCAAAAGGGTACCTTCAGGATGGCAAAAGAAATATGTCTTAAGGGGCTAGACCAGCAAGGAATTTTTGTTGGACATTCTTGACTTGTCAAGGCTATGACAATACTCTGGAGACATGTATCTATGATGGATATTCCAGCATCAGAAGCTTTTGAATTTGTTGACAGAGACTCTTTGGAAAATTTTAAAACAGAATTATTGGTTTGGTTAGTACTTTTATTTGAGTGTGCAACCTGGAAATGTTGATCTTCACTGAAAGGTGGAGCAAAAAAGCAAATGTCAAGACTGAAAACAAAGAGCTTGTTATTGAAAAAAAACTCTGAACCTCCCTGATTCAAGTAATTTTAAGAGGAACAGCTTGCAAAACAATAACAAAATTTCAATTTTTTGTTTCACTTTGTATCAGAAAAAACTTCAAAAACTGAAAATTTCTCCCAGAACAGGAAGACTCTTTCCCAAAAGTCTACCACAACCACTCTTCTGGAGCCAAGGTTTACAGCAAGCATCTGTGAAAGGGAGTTCAGTGAGGACCAGAGCACATAGAGTATTCTAAATACTATTAGTGCAATAGCAGGAGAGCCTGCCATCTCCAACCTGTCTAGCGTAAATAATGGATTCCTACTTTGACTTGAAGCCTGGAATCCAAAACTGAAGTGCTTAGAAAGGATGTGTTGCTAACACTGGGTTTCGAGTAGGGCAGCTGCTGGTCCTGCACCTAAAAAGAAAATCTTTCTCTTCCCTGCCTGATCACTTTCCCTACCTAAATTATGCATCCATGGCATAGAGAAATGGTATCCTTTTACGAGCTGTTCTTTGCTACCTTTGTGTTTTCTGTTTTGTGTGTTCCTTGGCCTCTCTGAGGCCTCTGTGAGTGGCTTACTATATGTGTTTTTGCAATCATTTTCTGCTCTGCTTATCTGATTGGGTTCGTTTTGAGCTATTTGTAGACAGTACAAAAAGAGACCAGATTAAAATCAATGCAGACATTGTGTTCCCACACATGCCCTGTATTCCTAGGTATTAGAAATGGGAATGAGTCATCCAGCAATACAGTTAAGTACTGACAAATGGTTGTCTAAATCTCTGATAAGTAAAATCTCTTTGACTTATTGCATATTTTCTGTCTCCACATGCTGCTGGTATAAATCTGAGACAAAAATCTTCTCTTGGCCTCCCCAAGGACAGAACTTGCTGTCTTTGTTCAGGTATATTTTCCAACGAAATGTGTGGGAGTTTTGGAGACTAGAGCACTGAGACTAAATTTATGTTTTGGGACAGAGAAGAATAAATCCTCCCTTATAGACAACATTTGTCTGTAACAAGGGAAATGCACATGTGTCTCTGCAGCCAGAGAACAATGATATTTTTAAAGCTTTGTTTGGTAATGCTGCTTCTTTCCAGCTCAAGGGATGTCTCACTTTCTAAATCATGCTGGTTTTAGCTGTTAAAAGCTAACAATGGAATGAATAAAAGTGATGATTATGGTAGAAAGGGTAGTAAAATATCACCTGAAGAAAACTTAATGTTTTATCTGCAGTGTTTATTTTAATCATATTCCTTGAGAATTGAGTTGGTTTAGCTGCAGGGCTGTAGTTAAAGTCTTTTTACAACCGCGGAAGGACAATTTACTAGATATACTATTTATGTGAAGGCTCATGTAGGAGTTTATTCTTAAAGCTTAAGTGAGAAACAGTCACACAAAGCAATTATTTCAGATGAATAGAACCCACTGAATAAATTACTGCAATTATTTATTTGCCATTAACACATCTACTCCAGTCAAAGGTAAATTCACTTGTTAGTGCTGGGAGGGGGATGGAGCTGGACCCTCCTGGCTTTTCATAAGAGTATCTTAGAATCCCTCTTAATGACTGAAAAGGAGCACATTGGTGAGTTGAAAGCCATCTAAGTTTACCTTCTAATTGCATAGTGTTTAATTCTCAATACACGGAACTTTGCACCTATGTTCTCACCAGCTGCAAGGTCCTAGCAATTTTTTTTTTCCTTTCTCTCACTCTCATTTTAAAATACATGTGTGAGAGACATTTGGATTTCTTAAGGTTGTCCGGAGCTGGACATTAAAAGAGTGTAGGCAGTAAATGCGCAAACATACCCTCCCCAGTCTTCCACAGGCATCACTGTCACAGGCCTCTTGTTCCAAATCTGGGGTGCTCAGGAGCAGCAGCAGCAAAGTGAGTAATGAATGGCTCTGATGACAGTATGTGGGAATTCAGCTGAAGCTTTTTTTCTGCATTTGCATTTGCAACATGAAATTTGAATGCAAGCAGTAAAAGATGCAAAAATAAAGTCTCACCCTCTCCTTCCTGAATTCACAGTTTGTATGAGTAACCCCCTGTCACAGCTCCTTTTAAAGACTCCCCACCTTTTCACCCTCAGGACCTGCCCACAGCTTTTTCCCACTCCTGGGCATAAATTGCCCTTCTTCTCCCAGAGGTAGCCCTGGGCTATGGCATCCTGTGTGCCTACTGTCCTGAGTGCAAGTCTCATTTCTTTGACTTCTCTAACAAACAAATAGCACTGCCATTTAGATTTTATTAAAAATAAATTCCAAAAGAAAAAAGCTCTGCTGAACACACATCTTCCCTTGAGGAGAAAAACAGAGCACAAACATTTGACAGATGTTGGACACATTGTTTAGTGCATTACTAGAAGGCACTGAGACACTGTGGTAACAGCAGCAGCCTTAGAACTGGTGCGAATGGAGAAAAAACTTGGTGTAAAGAATGGAGTAAAGGCTTGGTGGGATATTTAGTCTACTATATTTTGCTATTATCTCACTTTTCAGTCCTTGAAGAAATTTACGGAAAGTTATGATGAGAATAAATCATATTAATATAATTGATTTTGTCCTAAACATTCTGCAAAGGTTATTGCAAACTGAGCTATGTTCTTGTTTCAAGCCTTCTTTACTTTGCTTTTAAAGACTTGATTAGGGGTTGTTTCATAAACTCCCTGCCTGAGTAGCATACCATCCTCTGTACGTAATGTCCTTTGCTTCCCAACCATTCATACTCAGTATAAATGGTCAAGTGGAATTGACCCTTTTGTACTAAAATAGCATAAGTTTTAAGTTCAGCTTCAGGAAATCTGGTCTTTTAGGACAAATACACAGTAGATGCTGCTATGCTTTAAAGCCATTATTCGTCTGCCCAAACAAAACTCTCTGAAAACAGTCTCACACTTTCATATTGAGCTGTGGCTTAACTTTTCCTTTTTTGCATTCTACATTAATTTATTTGATTTTTCAATACCCATGTCAACTTTGTGAAATCTAAGCACTTTGGCAAGACTTGATACATGCATCTTCCTTCCTTGAATAAGCAGTGTGCAGCCCTGGAAAAGATTTCTTCTGGGTCAAGAGAAAAAAAGAAAATAATTGGACACTGTATTGGGTCAGGAAAAGATAACTAATGGGTCAACTATTTATATACAGTGAAGCAGATCCAGAAATTAGAAACATCATGAGAAAAAATAATCTGGAACAAGGTCAGAGAAGGTATTTGACACTGGACCTGTTGTACTTTTAGTGTTCAGATACTTTAACTTGCATAACCTAAATTAGTTACTGTTACTCTCCAAAACTTTTTCCCACCTCTGTTAAATTCAACTAATTCAGCTTTCCAGGCATCCATTTTTCCAGATGTAGAACAAAATTCTTGCATTTTTTGTGTTCCATGAATACTTCAGTATGCAAGTACTCAGAGCTTTACTCCACAGAGCAGCATTACATAATTGAAACTCTTTCACTGGTTCATATGCTAACATATGATCCATCTTAAACCAGGTCAGAGAACAATGTCTCAAATATGTAACATAGGTCTTGAAACCTTCATAAAAAAGAATGCTGTAAGGGTGACTTAGAAAGCCTCTGAAATTCTGTTCAATAACTGAGATTATTTTTGATGTGCTCACTCAATCTGGTTCTAAAGCAAGTTGTCAAACAGAGTACAGGAAATATATATATATATGTATGTGTGTATATAAATCTCCATCCAAAGTGGCCAATTATCTAAGAGTGATTCTTCCACTACATTTCTCGAGAATTCTTAACAGAGATTAAAACCAAAGAAAAAAGTTCTTGTTGCTTCTTTCCCAGGGTTTATGTAACCCAAAGCAATTCCTCAGCTTGTTTTCCTTACTAAATCTTACTTCACATGCTAGGATTATTCCTGTGATTTGGAAAGACAGTATGTAACAGCATCTCTTTCTGACATCTGTTGCAACAGTAGTTCTGCTAGAATGCTGTAATGAATTCAAGGAAAACTTGTGCTGATTGCAAGGTATCTTGTGATTGCAGAGATACTGCTTCTCTTTTGTGGCTTACCTTGTGATTTAGTAGAGATTTTAAAGCAAGGCTACTTGTTAAGGCCTATAATCAGCCCTGCTTCTTGAGAAGTTAGGTACCCCTAAGACTACTTTCACATTTCTTGTGTTCAAGTGAAATACTCTGCAGATCATGACAATAATGAGCAAACATACCCTGTTCATCATGCTCTGCCAGTAGAGCCAACCTGAAATTCGCAGTTTAGCTGCTGCCTTTACTGCCAGACTGTCTTCACCGGAATACCTTCTTAAGCCTGATCTATCAAACGACTCCTCTGCTTTATGCTGAGATACCCAAAGAAGAGAGCTGTTAAGAAGTGTTTTTGAGGACTGCCAAGAAAATCTCAGCCATTACGTTCCGCTTTATTAAAAAGGGTGACTGACTGGCCTTGTTGGCCTTTAGCTTCCACTTTGCAACTTGTTAGCATCACGTGCCACTCAGATGAGTACGATTATAGTCTCCTTCTCTGAAGGATCCTGTGTATTTTGAAAGGCTTTAAAACCTGTAAATGCCAACTGTTGCTTTTGATTTACAGCTTTGCCTTCCTTCTCAGTCTGTCTGCTGAATCCCTCACTGATGGCATTTAACCATCATTGCTTTTCATGGAAACTTCTAATAGACTCCTAATTGTTCGCAAGATTTCACTCTGGTGTTGTGTTGAAGGTGGGAGTCTCAGGTAGCTACGTAAATAGTCCATGTTCTGATCTCTGTAGCCATTCAGGCAGACAAGCAGCTTCCCTGCTGCAAATGATTTGTTGTCATTTATTGTTAGAATATGTTTTCCACCTTAAATTTTCTGTCAACTTTCATGCTTTGGATCAGGTCAATATAGAAATTCAGTAAAGTTGGATCATTGCAAGTTAAGAAAAGATATATATCTACTTCACCCAACCCCTTTCCTATGAAAGAGAAGTTTTCAGTGTGGGAGTCATGAAGAAGTATCAAGATTGCAATTATTTCACTCAGACTATTTAATGCAGACTTTCCTGCTTTCTAGCCTGAACAAAGAAATCTTTCACATGAACTAAGGTGTCCTGCTTCTGAGAAGCTTGAGCATCTCGGCTCACAGGCTGAAAGGCTTTTATCACTTAAAAACCAGCATGTAAACAAAAGAATTACAGCAGTAGTGATGAGGAGAGGTTCAGATATTTTACCTACTCCAGACTTTAGGAATATTCTGAATTGCAAGTGAACTTTGATGCAAGGTCTCCTCACATACATGAGGAGATCATGTGAGCTATCATTACCTAATAACGAGCTATCATTACCTAATCATGTGACCTATCATTACCTAATAACTTTGTGTAGAAAGGGAGACTGGCTGCAACATTTGCGTAGCATGGGAGAATATGATGACTCCTACTTGCATTTCCATCAATGCACACTTTATGAGTGTTTTTTTCTAATTATAGAAGCAACAAGTGTGTTCATTTTTGCAGATACTGGCTCTTTGTTTGATATGATAGTGCATCAATTAGCAGCAGAACATTATTGGTTTAAAATGAATTCTTCTGATACAGCCCAGCTTCCTCATATGAATGTTACCTGTTTTTCCAGAGGAGACAGGGTGGAATCTCAAGTAATTGCCCATTGTATGTGACAAAGTTTTGTTTAATTAGAAGGAATTTGGTTGCCCTTAGTTGTCACATGCCAGTTCCAACAGCTGTTTGCAGCCCAGCAGTATTATGTTGCATGCAGGAAAGGAATGTGGGGATACCATAGTCCAGATTTTCAGATGGTACAAATCTACATAGATGCCTCAAATCAAAATAGATCTCTGCTGTTTTGTGCATTCTGAGAACACATCAATGCTGCAAAATGAAGTGTGGTGTAGCAGTCACTGAAAAGGGGTAAGACTGTGGCAGTAAATCCGCATGATATGGTACTGTCCATTCATGGAATGATCTTTTGAGCTCCATAATCAGGATAACCTTGGTCTCTGCAAAGCCAGGTAAATCAATAAGCTCTATTCAGCTGCAGGATATGGCAAATGTTGCTGTCAAGCTTCAATGCTGAGTATATTCTCAGTCATGTGTTTTGGTATTACAGTCCCCAGCATTTTCTGGTGCAAGGTTGTTATCATGTGCAGAGTTTAGGACTTGGATCTCTCAGCAGGCACCAGGATAGGTGTACACTGTGTTCTTGATTTATGGCTTAAGAGTTCTACTTTACATTTCCTAAAGCTAAATTTTGGTTTTCATTTTTTTGTTTTTCATTTGTTTTTCATTTTAAACAAAGAGTTTTAATCCAAGGTCCCAGTCTTTGGATTTTGGATTCTTCACTGCAGCCCTTGTATGTGAGACTCTTTAGGATCTTCTGTACGTTTCATGATTTCCAGATTACCAAACTGGAGATACAAGGGATAACCACAACCACCACTGGGAACCTTCTTACCTTGATGGTGTACCCTGGGACAAGTAGGGGCCATGTTTTCACAACACCATCTTTCCCTTATCTGTTGGACTCTAGTTCTAGTAATATTTTCTGGTTAGCTTTCACAGTTAGTTTCAACATCTTGAGAAAAGGATGCTCTGGTTTTTCAGCTTTTCTCCAGAACACCCTTCAAATCAGCTGCCCATCATGTGCTTTTTAACCTTTTCTTTCTAGATGCAGGTATTACTCTTTATTATATCTTTCTTTGGAATTGAGGATTACCTCATTCCCATAGCCCTTGACTGTGCTCAAGCTTGGTTTTGATTCTCACACTGGCCTTTGAAATAGACATTCAAACATTTTTTCCCCAATTTTTTTTTCTCAAATGAAATACTGACACCAGATCTGCATTTATTCCACAACACCTTGAAAACTGAGTGAATGGGGAGACCTGCTGAGGGCACACAATTGATCTAACTTGGGAAGATGTTTCTCCACAGGAAGAATCCAGCTACACGTAAGACTTGCAAGGAAATTGGTGTTGTTAAGCATCATTACTAAGCAGTAAGTTCCACTCTTCTATGTTTATTTTTTAACTATTTTGTATTCTACTGTAAAGAGTCTGAATTGGACATTCTGCTTCGAGCAGCTTCCAGCAGTTTGGGTTCTTTCCTGGGTTTGGATACGGGACCCTCCATACACTGAGACATGGAGGTCCAAAAGAAATTAAGGGCATAATCACAACAGATAATGCTCTTCAGAATAATCTGATTTACTTTTTATAGCATTTTTCCTGTAAAGAACAGAATCTGCGTATACAGCACATAGAGAATAACCACAGCTACCACATGTTCATCCCCATGTCTATTGTTGGCACCCACCAGCCAGTCACAGGGGGCTGTTGGAAGTCTCCAAATGGCTACTCTAGAAATTATGAAGGTGCTTGGTATCACTTCTGCTTCATTATTGTGTCAGGGTCTTGAAACAAGTGGGATTTATTTTTGTAGGCAAATCATCAGCTAAGAGGAAACAGTTGTGCTCTGTGCATATACGTTTCTTGATGCTTTGTTTGCTCTTGCTTGGAGCTGTTGTACTGACATCATTGCAGAGCTGTGGGTCCCTGCAGCAGCTGCCAATTAGAAACAGAATGAACATATCATTCTCAAATGGAGGAAGTTAACAACTGGCCTTTATTATCATGTAATTAAGTTAAGGATCTGGTCTTGATCTTCAAAGTGTTTGGCTCAAATAGTTTCTTGGACCATCTTTCCTTCCCTCGTCAGTGGCCACTAACATCACTGCTTCCTGAATGAAGCACAGAAGCAGCTTGTTTGCTTAACTTGTTTTCCATGGCATAAATTATTCAGCAGACATGCAAGACACAAAAAATAGGAATCAAACAGACATATAAAAGCCACTTATATAGCCAGTAGCCAAAAACAACTTTTCAGGGAGAAGAGAAAAATCAAAACTGAAGAAAAAATTCGGCTATAATTCACAGTGGGAGGGCTTTTCCTGCTATATTTTAGATCTGTGCAGTTTGTGCCTTACCTGAGTCTCTTAATGTTATGCACAGAGAGAAGCTGTGCCCTTCCTCACATTTCTATACCCCCACTGGGACTGCGCTGGTTCTCTGTTTACATCTTCCCCTTTTGAACCACTACTCCTTCATGGCACTTGCACATAAAATCATCTTTTCTATTTTTAGGTTCTCCGACTCACATCCTGGGAAGAGCAGCGGTGCACTGGGCATGTTCGGTTTAATTTATTTATTTCTCATCACTTATTAATGGTGCATAACACATGTATATGTCATTTAGATGCCTAGATTTATCCTTCATATTTTAAAAATTATGTAATGAGGTCTCAGCAGGCTTGGAATGCTTCTATTTATGTGCATTTTTTGTGCTGACTTGCTTTTGCTGTCTTTAAAAGTCAGCAGGAATTCTTTCATTGACTCCAGTGGAAATGAGAGTCCTTCCCAAGTGAAATTTTCACCCTGTATCCTCAGCCCACCTCTAAATTTTCTATTCTGGCAAGTATTTAAATATGACACCAGATCTCACCACTGTCTGAAATACCCATGGGAGAGTATGCATTTTTTTAATTGCATTGTAAATGAAACCTCAGGAAAAATCCTGAACATTGAGATATTCTTAATGATAAAGACACTAGATAAATTCAGCGAACTGAGGATGAACTTGCTTTCCTGCCTCAATCTCAATGACCCAATTGCTGTTTCCTTCTTTTAATATGATGACCCAATTTTCTGTTCCATTATGAAGTTATAAGACTAAGCCTCAGTTTAAGATTTTCATCTTTAGCTAGCCAGAGTCTTTCATATATAGCTAAAAAATTGAGCAAAAGCCTACTGGATTTCCAATTACTGAGCACTAACATTTTTCACCAGCTTTAGTAAAAACTGTGGCAACTTGGCACTTCCAAAAATCAGGCCAGCCTACTGAGGTTCTTTATATATAGTGATGTAGTGACTTGAATTTCAAAAATGTTGAGTACAAACAAGTTTTAATAAACCCAGGGCATCTTCATGCGCTTCATGAATTTGAATATTAAGACAATACTTGAAAAAAATGAGCAAGAATTTGCCAAAGTATTCAGAAGTATCCAGAGATATAAAAAAAAAAGGAGAATTTGTTCTCTTGTGTTCTTTCCATAACCCTGGACATGATTTATGCATGTAAAGCCCAGAGTGACATGGGTAGGGTTTAACCACATCCTGAGCTTTCCTTTTAATTATTTTTCTCAATGAACATTACAATATGCAGTAACACTTTGGTACAGGGAGCAATGACACATCCTGTATCAGAACAGATATGAGTACTGATAATAGAACAGAGAGGTCTTTGTTCATCTGTTTGAAAAACAAACAGCTACATTTTTAATCTTTTTCTTTGAAAAACTATTTTGTGCCTCATCTATAGTGTATAAGGGATTAAATTTGGGGTTGAAGAAAAAAAAATCTGCAATTTTCACATTTCTCCAGTATCTTACCAGATAAAAGAGGTCTCTTTAGCCCTTCCACATATATGTGGGTCAACTCAAATACCTTCATATCATCATGTGAAATTATTCCGATAACAGAATGAGGAGACAAACTCAGTTGTTTGGGGCATGGTGCTAAAAACACCATAGGTCAATCCCCCTATGGGCCATTAACTTAAGAGTTGGACTCGATGATCCTTGTGGGTCCCTTCCAACTCAGAATATTTTGTGAATCTGAGTTAGTGAATGTGGTGGTTAACCTCTTTCTTCCCCCCTAAAACTGAAGGCTGTTCATTGCCCACCCCTCAGATTCCATATCTAGTTATCTTGTTCTGAGAAATCCAACACAGGAAATTTTTGGTACTCTTTTCTGCTGCAAAGCCTTTATATATTTTTCTGTATCCAAAAATGATTTATATTCAACTGTCCCAGATGAAAAAAAAAAAAAAAAAATTAAAGTAACCTGTCCTCTTTTCTTCACATATTTTTCCTTTTAGTAAAAATTAAAAGCCTCATTTGGGACTTTCCCCAAATCAAGGAAAATGAGTATGTTTTTCCCATGATATTTATTACTCTGACATCTCGGCTACAAATCAATATTGTCATTTTGCTTGAAACCCACAGAGTTTGCAATCACCATTTTCCTTTCCTTATTATTTTATTTGGTCCAATTTTTTTATTATTGTACTGCTCTTTGCTCTCCTATAGACCTGTTTGGTAGTAATCACAATGATTTTTACAATAACATCTACCTTATTTGTCTGTTAAATCTTTAAAACCACTAGAAAACACTGGGAAGTGGATAATGTTTTTACCACTTTCTGTCTATTCAAAACCAGCATTCTTAGACTGATCTTTTAAATTTAATCCAGTAATTAATTTAATGTAGTGGCTTTAGCTGGTTATATTAGCCATTTCAGGATATTCTATATGATTAAGACATTAATGCTCCTATATTTCCCCTGCTCAGGTAGTACACAAGTCGCATTTTACATCTGACATATTCAAAAAGATTTTCTGTCTCCTGTAAAATACTGGATTTTGATCTGTCTCAGTATTGCTCTGGACACTTTACTGAGCTATAAGTGCATGGCTCTGCCTGTGATATTAGGAGGTTTGTAAAAAAACCTTCTGGTTTACACTAGATTTGTTTCTACACATTAACAGAATAAGATTCTGACAATGTTCCAAAATTTAAAGTCCTTTCATCAGCTATGCTGGGATATCAGTTGGGCCCTTGCCTAGGAGACAAAAAGGGAGAACAGACAAATGGAAAACACAGAGTAGTTGTATCATAAATTTTTATGTGAGACTCATTGTGTCTTTTAAGCTCAGCCTCAACTAACAGTTGACTGAGGGCCACCTCTCACTGGCTGGAGTAGAAGTCAGCACTAGATTGGTTTGAGTGAATGGAATTGCACTATACTGGATGACACTGGGATGTCACCAAGGTCCCAGGGAGCTCGTTGGATGTTACAGCAGAAATGTCCCAAAGAGGCTGCACTGAGAGATGTCCTTTTCCACAGGGGTAGGGTGCTCTGTGCAGGAGAGAGAGGGGCTTCTTTGGGATGTTACGGGTCCAGGTGACAAGGGGGACAACAATGTGCACAGAGCTAGTATGTTTTTTTCGGAGAAGCCAATGAGCATGAGAGCAGGATCCCAAGCTCTTTGCAAAATTCTTACCAAAAGTCAGATGTTTGGAAGTGAGCCTGTACTTGTTTTATTGTTTTGCCTACATTTAAATGTAAACTCAAATTTGTCCCTTCCAGGTGAGTCCTCAGACTCTCAGGCTGTCTTGCTTTTTCTTTCTGTCCCCATGAATCCTGTATTTCTGGCTGCACAGGCAGGAAAGTAAACCTCAAAAAAGGGGAAAAAGGCAATTCACAAATGCCTGAAACTTTGGAGATACTGGAAGGTTTGCTCCTTGTTGAAAGGCACTGATCCTGAGATTATAGTTTGGGAAAGAGTTGCTCCAGGTATCCTGTCTGTTTTCTGACAGAACAGAATAATTTCTCTATTTCAACAAGGATTTTCTTAAAAGGAAATTTTTTTATGTCCAACCTCAGAATACGGAGTGTCTCATTTTAATCACACCACACGTATTTAAGGCAATACATAGATCTGTTTTGTTTCTGGTGAGAAAAGACCATCCTTCTCTTCCTCTCTGTTTCCTAGCCCTTATTTTGTAGCCAGTATATGTGATTTCTTGTCACTACACGTAAAAGGTCAGGGCCTTTCTGTGACCTGAGAGTACAGAGATTAAAAACATGCCCAGGCTTGTCTTGGCCTGAGCTGATTTTAGCTTGTGTTTGCTGTGATAGCCATTGCCTAGCAATCAGCTAACCATTCCCTGCACTTCTTTTAGTTCAGCTTTAGGTTTGGTTGATAACAAGAAGTTCCTCTCTGTGGATTGACCTGTCTGTGACTCAAGATTGAAGCACTGAAGACTGATGGAAGAGCACTGGGTCCTGCTCTCATCTTCCCACCATGCATCACTCTCTCATGGGGTTTGTCTGAACCCACATTTCACTCTGTTGGGTAATGTGGTGTGAATCTTGGGGATGGTCCTGCGGAGGTCCAGGAGTTGGACTCAGTGATCCTTGTGGGTCCTTTCCAAATTGGCATATTCTGTGATTCTGTGAACTAGTTGTCTCAAAAAATATCAATTTTTGACAGGATTTTTTTCCTTTCCAGGTAGAAGTGCTTTAATTAGTATTGCTTCTCATGTCTTTGATCTGAAGGAAAGGGGAGTGTTCAAACAGTGCTCTCCTTGATATTGCCATCACTTGCCCCATCCAAGTCATCTAACCCCAGGTTCCAAATTCTACAGGATTCAGGCACCTCAGATTTTTTGCAGATTTAGGCCAGAGATATTTATTTCTAAGGTCCTCATTTAAATTCTAGCAAAGCAAAGAACTTTGTAGACCAGCACCCCAACCTGCAGGCTATGGTTTCTTTCCTTCTTGTGTAACAGTATCCTTTGCAGCCTGTTTTATTCAAACACTGGTTTGAGCATTAGGCTTTTGCACAGCTTTGCTTTTAGAGAGAAAGTTTCAAAATATATTTATTCCTACTATTTCAGAATAACTTAGATTTTTCTTATCCTAGGAACAGTTGCTCAAGAAAAGAAAAAAAACTACACTGTCAAGAAGACAAAAAACTGCTAGTTTTTCTTTGAATATAACACCCACCCCAAATTATTCACACGATTCTATTTCTAGACAGAATTTTAAAGCCTTGACTACTTCAGAAGGAAAATACTGCAAATTTCTGCTAATAGGTTATCTCTCTGAAAAGGACGAGACTGGTAATGAGTAACCTTTCTCTCTTTTGCTTCAGAACATTTTAATTGTGTTCCAATTACTTCAACATATTTAATATACTTCCAGTATGTATTTGTACAGTATGCAAGCAAATGATTTTCCACAGCCTTATACAATGTAGTGAGTCATAAATGATTGCTGTTCCCACTCCCCCCGATCGGGTGTGAGTCACAAAGTGGTAAAGTCTGTCTCCCTGCAGCGCCAAGTGAAATCCACCTGAATCCCAGCAGTCGGAACAAAGCTGACAGCTGAGTGCCATGTGGAGATCCCAGGCTGAACGGCGGCGCGTGTTCCCTTACGCGTTCCCTACCTGCTGTGAACACGGGGCATATTGCAGACTTTTGGGGTGTGCCATGTCCCAGAGTTTTGCCGATCCCACATGGCCCACAGCCACTCTGGGAAGGCCCCGTCTGCGTCTGTGCTCCAGCTGTGCACCCTGTGCCTGGGTTATGGGGGTGGATTTCCTAACCGCCCTGCATCTGGCACTGAAATTCTCAAGTTTTTGGGCTGTGTGTGGGGACAGACTCCAGTTTGACTCAGTACTTCAGCATGGCAGTCAACCCCTCAGCTGCACCGGTGGGGCGGCAGCAGCCGCTGAGAGGGTTTTGGCAAGTTTATAGCTGCGCACACACGAAACCTCTGCTCCCCACAAACACATGCAACGGGAAGGGAAGTGCCTTGAAATCAGAGGCCTCAAGGTGGGTGGCATTTGCTTCCTTCTGTCCCTACAAAATTAAAGCAGTTTTTTTCCACAGAGGAAAAAAACCCAACACTCTGTGATTTGGTAGTGTAGAGAAAAATGTACCTTTGAATGTTCATTTCAGGATCTGTGTTAACCAGGCCTGTAAGACTCACCAAGTCCTTATCTTCTGCTGATAAAATTTACCAACATATTTTCAATTTCAATTTCATATTTTTTACCTCTTGATGTACTTGATACAGGTTCCTGTCAATAACCAACTATTTGAATAGTATCCTTGCAGTCAGGCATCACAACTACCCTTTCCTGAAGTTTCAAGGGAGCAGAGGTAACATCATTCATTTTTGCTGATATGTGAAAACAACAAGTTCTTCTTAAGTTTGATATTCCCAAACACCTCTATAGTGTCATTTTTATTGTATGATTGTATGATTTTTTTTTTTTTTTTTTTTTTTTTTTTTTTTTTTTTTTTGTGAAGACTGCCTCTCAGAAGCAGATTGACCAGCTATAACAATGAGTTATGGATCAGGTAAGGTAGCAAAAGTTACCTTTTAAAATACTTTGTAATGTACCATTAAATAATTTTCTTCCTACCTCTGAATTTTTTGATTTGCATCCCTTTCTAATTTTACCAAAAAAATACCAGTCAGGGATCAAAGCCGTGTTCCTCTAAACACATAGAAATAATCTTTTCCAGTAAAAACTTGATATTGTGGAAGCTTTATTATACAAATATTTTAACATCCAAACAACTATTTTTTGGAGGAATAGTTGCACTGATTTCAGCATGCTCTTCATGCACTTCAAATGTGATTTACCTCACTTAGTTTTGATCATTTAAATGTTAGATGTCTAGTCTAACCAACCTTCCTAGGTTCCCTCTAGAGTCAATGGAGAGAGATTTTCGCCTCCGGAGGGGTGATTCATACCTCCTATCTTAGACTTCTGCCTCTCTCAATTGACAACAGAAGTGTAGCCTAGACAACTGTGTAGATTAGATTCCTATCTGTTAGATTAGGTGAGATAAGTCCTATTCTTGGCGATCTTTGTGCATACAAATTTGCAGGATTGGAGCTAAGTTGTTAAAGCAGCTAAAATACCTGTGGGGACTGACAGACTACTTGATTTATTTAGAAGATTTCCAAACTCTGAGTACAAAACAAAGACAAATCATCTAGTTCTTTTATGGAGGAAAAAAAAAAGGAAAACCAGAAATTTTTCTAATATTTACCTCTCAACTATAACAACATGGTAACAATAAGGACTAACAATATACTTTTTATAAATCAGCATAAATTAGTAAAAAAATCTGACAGTTAAGAGGCAAATTTGGTAAGTGTGTTTCAGTAATGCCCCAAACATAGACTTGAGTTTCCAGCAATAGCACATGGCTTCAGCTACATGTTTTAATGCAATGGGGCAGAATTCACATCTGAGTCATTCCTGACTTTTTGTCACCAGATTTCCCTTTCTGATAAGTCAGCTGGCTCCTGTCAGGCAGTAGACAGTGTGCAAACCAACAAGGTGACCAACCTTCCACATTTCAAGAGTACAAAAATAAAATTTACTGCTAAGGGCAACAGACTTTAAAATGTTTTCTGTTTTCATTTTGCAAATGCTACTGAAAAAGCTCTCCAAATTTCTGGTCTCTGCAGTGGCAGTCTACTTGATGATAAACCAACAAAAGTGAAATGCATAAAGATGAGACAAATCAGGGTGTTCAAATATTCTTCTTTCCACTACTTCTTCTTTTCTAGTCTTTGACCTTCTTTCTTCCTTCTTTCATCAGTTCTCTCCCCCTGCCCTTTCTGGCCTTCTCCCTCCTTGCCATTCCTAGTTTCACCTGCAGTTTCTAAGCACAGAGCTCATGCATTTGGGCTGGCTGAGAAATTGTCTACATGGGTAATTGTCTAGATGGGTAATGTTAAATTGTGTTCCTACATCAATTATCATTAGACTCATCTCCCATTCTCAAAAGGAGTGGTTTTTACAGTTGTTAGGCCTATATGGAGCATTTGGTGCATGTCTGTGTGCCACGAGTCTCAGCTAGTTGACTTTGAGTTACACTGTTCTTACCCAGAAGAGGGGGTGGGTCCCTCCTCTCTGATGAAAGGGCTGTGCTTGGGGTGTGGAAAGAACCTCAGCTTGAGGTGACATGTCTTCTGCCCGTATTTCTGCTTTACCTCTCGTGTCGTTTAACTTCCTAAAAGAACCCCAAACCCAAGCTAAGTGAAAAGGAAGGACTGTGGGTGATTTGGGCATGCAAGAAGTATAATTTGGGAGACATGCTCAATTTACCACAGATCTGGTGATAACAGATCTCAAGAATTTTGTCAGGACACAAGTCTGGGTTGTCTGGAGTGTCCTAAGCTGCTTGTGCATCAGAAACAGAATAACCATACTAACACAAGCTAATAAATCTTGTTTCCTTGTTGAATAAATTGTCTGAGTGGATGGAGCTCATCTAAATGTATGTATTTTTCTTCTGGTACTCTTACTAGGTCTTTCAGAGGTAATTTAGCAATATCCACATGTTAGCATGAGACTAAGAAATATAAATATGTATCAATATATTATTTCTATAAAAATAGAAAATGAAGACATATAATTCTGTGTGGATTTGTATCTATAATTGTTGATGACTGTGTTGATATATATATATAATTGTTGATATGTCCCTGATGGTAGCAAGGCAATAATAGTACTTCCCTCTCTCACAAGGGAATGCAGGTTGTGAGGGACTGTCATGGTGATTGTAACTATGTATATCATTGTGATGTGAACTATATTCTTTTTATATAGTTATCTGCATGTACTGAATAGCCTTTCTTCTAAAATCTCTGAGGTAGGGATACAATTAACATTGTATTTTTCCTTACAATATTTTCTGAGCTATAAAATAGCTTTTGCAAAAGTAAGGGGCTACTTCAGTAAAAGGTAGTAAAAATGCTGAGAAATAAGAGCATGAACAGGAGTTCAAGAAACATGAACAGTGGAGAGGTTCAAGAAGAAATCAGAAGGAATGATCAGAGATCTAGTAAACATGATCTTTTTTATTTGGAGGAAACACTGAAGAAATCAATAGTTTTTAGTCTTGATAATCCTCAAGAATATAATATTTAATTGCAAAAAAGAAGGTAAACTATTCTCTGATAGAGAAAACACACACAAAAATAGCTTACCCTGAAACTAGGAAAATATTAAAAGTAGTTTAGAGAAAAAATATTTTTCAAGAATGGTTTCCAAATCTGTATTTCCACACACCTGAAGGTAAAAATGGAAGGAAGGAAGGAAGGAAGGAAGGAAGGAAGGAAGGAAGGAAGGAAGGAAGGAAGGAATTAATTTGGAAGGAAGGAAGGAATTCGGAAGGAATTCGGAAGGAAGGAATTCGGAAGGAATTTGGAAGGAATTCGGAAGGAAGGAAGGAAGGAATTCGGAAGGAAGGAAGGAATTCGGAAGGAAGGAATTCGGAAAGAAGGAAGGAAGGAATTCGGAAGGAATTCGGAAGGAATTCGGAAGGAAGGAAGGAAGGAATTCGGAAGGAAGGAAGGAAGGAAGGAAGGAATTCGGAAGGAAGGAAGGAAGGAAGGAAGGAAGGAAAAGAAAGAAAGAAAGAAAGAAAGAAAGAAAGAAAGAAAAGAGGGAGGGAGGGAGGGAGGAAGGGAGGGAAAGGAAGGAAGGAACTTTCTGTGTTGAGACACAAATATTCTACTTTTTTAAACAGAAAAACTTTGAAATGCACTGTTTCACCTGCAGTCTTGAACAATCTTCACCGAGGTTGGTGCTGAATAGGCCAGACCTTTAGAGCATTTCTTTATCTACTTCTTATGGATACCAAGTGAGCACCTGTCTGTACATCTGTACATGTGTATATCTGCAACTGAAGTATTTTTTATCAGTGCTTAATTTTTCAGTGATGACTTTTCTTGATGCAAATTTTATATTATTTACCAGAAAATTTCTATTTTCATGATAATTTAATCTGCAGACTATTCTGTTCAGATTTGACCACCAAAAAAACCCACTCTTTCCTGCTCTGCATAGATGTTTGCTTAGAAAGGATTTTTGTGATTCCACCCTTGTGATTTCTGCTACTTTCTCTGAAATTTTCACAACTGCCTGTCTCTCTCATTGACACCACAGGAAGCTATAGCTCTATTTGTGTACTAATGCAGGCAGCTTGTCTATTTCCTTGGGCTAATTATCTCTTATCTAAAATGCCAATAAGGAGGTGACCAGTGATACCCTAGATGATTTATTTTTTTATCTTTCTCTATTAATTTCCTTCTTATTACATGACAGGATCTAAGTGCATGCACTAACGAGTATATTTCAGTGTGTTGAAAGGTTTTATCCACATTTTGGAAGTATATATGCAGATGTCACTTATAATTATCTAATCTACCCTTTGTGTTAAAAATAGAAAAGTCAGTCCAGAACTAATAAGGAACATAGAGAGTATAATTTAATGATAAAACAGCTGAGGCCATATGACAACTTTTTTTTTGCACTTATGATTAATCATTTTTCTATTAAGGCTGCTGAGAGGAGCATGAAAGCTCTTCCCATTCTTTGCCACTGGTGATGTCACTGGTTTCAGTGTAGCACTTTCAACAGACATCATTCTGTATACTTAGATTGAAAATGCAGCCCAAGGGCTCCTTGCAAAGTGATGCAAACCTGTTGTTAGGCTCTCTTCTGGAAAGATATCACAATTTGTCATATTGACTTTAATAAAATCTCCTGGGTGCTGGGTAAAGTTCCTGAAATACCTCTTGAAAAGTGCCATTGTCAACATGGTGACAAAGCTGATCAGGGCTGGGAAAGGTTTAAATCCTACCCTAGTATCCAGTTCATCCATGTGCTCACAGGAATACATTGTTTTGCATAGCTTTTGCATAGCTTCCCATGCAAGCCTGTCTCCCGCTCTGGCATGAAAAACCTTCTCCCTGCCATTCCTGGCCTCATGCTGAACTGTTGAGCTCCTCTATCCCAGCCGAGTCCTCTCCCTCTCCTCCCCTTCTGCTCAGCCAACACGCCTCGGACTGGGGTTTTGGCTCATCAGCCATCTTCAACACAGCCATGTTCACAGCCTGCTGTTTTTGAAATTGTGTCCTCCCTGGGCTTTCAACATGTTTGAGGGATTGCTGTCCTCATTTTCCCTCCTTCTTTCTTGATGGGTTCCAGATCTGATATTTTACTCCAGATCTGCCTCAACTAAAACCTCATCCCAGCCTGTTTTTTCCCCAATCATATCATTTCTATGCTGCTGTGAGAAGCTACTGTCTGCTGTCTTTCCTTTGCCTGTGGTACTCAGGTCTCTTGTCTGGTTTTTGTTTTTGTTTTTTTTTTTTTAATTTTCAGAGAAATCCTTTTGGACTACAGCCCATGTTGCTCTTCATGCTTGATTTATAAAGCTTTCCGAAGCTAATTTGTTCTTTTCTGGTTTTGCATGAAAACTCTTCTAAGATTTCTATTGAAGCTTGCCAAAGACCAGAAGGGCACATATAGAGAATGGGACAGTCTTATTGCAGTATCTTCCTCACCTCTACTCAGTAGCTGCTTTTTTTAGTCAGTCTAGTCAGTTTTGGGCAGATGCCATGTCCAGTGAGGGTTTGGTGTACTGCTGAACACCACCAGAACAATATTTCTGCTATCCCAGCATGATTCTTTGTGCACTGGGCAGCATGCATTCGGGTAGCACTTTTTTCATCCAGCTGGATGGGTGAGTTGAGGGTGGGCAGTGTAAAATTCTGGAAAAAGTTCCCACTGGTAGAAGTGAGGCCTTACAGACAGGGAATGTGTTCTCTTAACCTGACTATGACATAGAAGTTAATAATCTTTTCCCTTCTTCTGTGTTACTGAGAGGAGGAAGGAATAGGAACATGAATGTGCTTTTTGTTGCTTGCCTCAGACAGCCAGAGGCAAATGAAGCTGACTTTCCTAATCACATAGATACAAAGCGGGTAGTTTCCCACACAAGAAAACCACCTACATGACTCAAAAATTCTTTCTGCTCAAATGTTTCTATTATTGCTTGTTTGGATAACTAGGAATTTCAGCAACACTGAATGTGATTCACCCTGGACAGGGGGAACACTGGGAGGGCAGGAACATTGTGGCCAGCTTTGTACCATGGCAGGAATGGTCGAGTCACTCTGTGAGGTATGTGGGTTACAGCAGAGCCAGCTGCGACTCCCAGCTTGCAAGGAGGTTTGCAGGAGGTTTTATTCTCTATGCAATCTACCTATCACTATTAATCCAATTAGGAAATGAAAGTCCTAGTACTAGTAAGTGCTGAGATCTCTGGCTCTAGCCCAGACATTTATTAGGGATGTGTGAGTCAGATCATTTCTTCGGAATTGATGATGTGCTTAAAACTTAAGCTCATGCTTAAGTAATTTACTGAATTGGGACCAGAAAGCTTGGCAACTTGCAGGATTGAACCTTAAACTAATCCAAGCATGTTTTTGTTTTCAGTTAAAGAAAAATTCTCCTCCCACTACTCCTAGCCCCATCCTCTTTAATAACAATGTCAGTAGGGTTTTTTTTTAAATTTATTTTTAAAATATTTTTAAAATCTGGAATAAAAGTTTCTCTTTAAAGTGATAATTCAGATTTAATTTTTTTTAACTTAGTTCTGTATATGCTACCAGATATCCTGCACAATTTTTTTTTGGACTGATTTACAAAACCACCTTATTATAACTCATAGCATGGATTGGTAACATGTGTAACTCAATCCAAAAGACAAAGATTCAGAGAATGAAGGACTTAGATACAGCTACCAAATTCAAAGAAGTCTTCAATTGCGCCACCTTTTACTATATCTGTGTTTCTTTTTACCTCCCCATGCCCCTGTTGTCAAGCTCTGAAACTGGGATACCTTAAATTATTGCAATTGAAGCACAAGTTGTTAGGATTAAAGTAGTCTAATGTTCAGTAATTCTGACAAAACAGTGTTTAGTGTCAAGTCTTTCAATGAGAGAGATTTGCATTCAAATATAGAGATGATTTAGCTGTAACACATCAAATTCAGACTATTTAACAGAGAATTAATAAAGTACTGCCATATTTAATTAAAGTGTCTGTAGATTATGCTAAAAAAACCTCCCTGAAAATAACATTTCTCACTTTGACCAGTGTTTTGTGATGTAGGAAGAGATAAACAAGTAAAATGTCCTCTGCTTACAGTGTTATGCCTGCTAGACAATATCTCTTTTCCTGACTCTATTAATTCCCATAGTATCCTGAATTATCTGTGTTGGCAATTCAGTAGGAAGTTCAAAGGATAACAGACATCGTGGATGGCTGGGAAAATTTTTCAATCAAAACCTAAGGACCCTGCTAAAGAAAAGAACTATGACCTATACAAAATATATATAATTTTATATATTAAATTTTTCTTGAATGGGATGTAGAACAAAATGTAAGAAAAAGCTCTTTTTACTAGAAAAATAAAGGCCTCTTTCTTGCTTAGTATATTTTTTTCAAGAATATACAGCATTGAGTGGTCTTGTGATGTGGTCTGATCTGTTGTACTCTCACAGTGTAACGACTCCTACTGCTACACCTCTGAAGGCAATGCTCAGGCCTGGGAGTTAGTGCTGTACTGAGACCTTCTTACTTGTAAGAAGAGAGTGAAATACATCTTCATAAGGCAATCCATGAGGAATGTTTTTTCTTTAGGTATCAGAACAATGAATACTGTACTCTGAAGTAGTTGGCAAGGTTTCATTTCATTACAGAGCTATCTGTATCGCTTGAGTACCTATGCAGGCAATCTGCCCTAAAGCCAGACTCATTTGGGTCTGTTTATTCATTTTGAGTTAAAATGAAAACAACAGCATTGAGCAAGAGTTTCCGTGTCATGCTTTAGAGATGAACTTTTCTCAAATTGTGCAAGTGAAGTCTTCCATTTAACTGTCCTGGAATGTTTCGTAAGGTTATGGGCTCTCTTGTGCTTGCCTATTATGATTTGCAACCTACTGTGGCAATCAAAGGCTTTCACCTGGAGTTATTTCTGGTTCTAAACATTTTCTAATCCTTGCAGACTGGTTCACAGTGTCATAGGACGGAGCCTTGGTTGCTCAGCTTCTCACTTTTGCACACAGAAGGGGCTGGGTGACTCTCCAAGGGGACCTCTGTGTATAGAAGAACTGCTGAGTTGTACCATCAGAGCCTGGAGTTCTCTTTCCCTGGAGGCTCATGAAGACAAGCAGGTTTACTTCACACATCTATCCATCCTCTGCTGGAAACTGTCTCATATCTATTTGGTTGGGTACCACACATCTCGCTGCGCTTCGTTGGCCACGCAAATTAGAAACAAGCACCTTTGGAAAGAATATTCCTATTTTTAGGGCAAGCCCTAGGTCTTTTCTCCAGGTTTCTGGCATACACTTAAAACCTGATTTCTGAGAAGTGTGTATAAAATCTATGTATTTTTCCATAGAGGAAAAAAGAGCAATCTATTTTGTTTTGAAATGTAAGTGACAAATGATACTGTTGTTAATGGGCAAGAAGAAGGGGATGTGAAGAATTGTCACCTTTTCTAAGGATGCTTCCTTTGGTAGGTATGTGGTATTTGTCTTTCATGTGATTTATGAAGTTCTTGACCATCAAGTTCAGTGATGTTTCCTTGATTCTCAGGTTAACATACAGGACATGAAGAAAATAAATAATCTCCCTTCTTTTAACTTTTTTTTTTTCCTGAGGACTTATGTGAAGTTTGTAGAAGCATCAGTCTCTGGGTGTTTTAGAATTTTGGGGCAACAATGGTCTTCAGTCTTAAGAAACTTCCTTACAGTTTCACACTTGTGTTTAATGCTTCTCAAGTACAAGTAATACCAAAAAGATCCTGTGTCCTGTCCATTTTTCATATGAATTTTCACATACATAATACCTAAAAGCTGGAAAATCTGGACATTGTTACTGTACCACATGCTGAAATTTTCAGGCTGAACAGAGCAAAATTCTTTTAATATACCAGTTAAGATTTTGTGTGTATAAAATCTGATACCTGTTGTTTTTTGACATATGTAGAGTTATACCACTTCTATATATTACATTTTACTACCTAATAACTGGGGACCGTTTCTTTTACAAATGAATGCTGACAAATAAAATTCAGAATAAATCCCTATTCACAAATATGATTGTCCCTAAAGACTGACAATGAATGCAGAGTTACAGGATGGTAAGAGGTGATCTGTGCTCTGTGTGAAGGCTGATTTAGGACTTGAGACTTCAGCGTGTGGCTTCAAAAAGGCTGGTGCTCAAAGGACTCTTCCTTTCCTGCCCTTTCTTTTGAAGTGTGCTATTGTTGCAGGGAAAAATCACATCCTGCAATACCTACAAAGAGCCTGGCTTTAACATCCGCTGCTCACGTCAAGTAGTGTGTTATGTAAGAAGTTCCATTCACTTCTGTTTAAATACTGATGTAAGGGAAGATTATCCAAAGTAAGCAAGGTTTGCAAGAGCAGACCATGAAAACACACACATGCAAGGAAGAATATTACAGAGGCCGAGAACTTGGTATTCACACGTGGCTCTCTTCTTCAGAGTAGTTTAAAGGGAAGAAAAGGTGTTCTCTAAACAAGTTTGCCCTTAAAATACCTGTAAATTATGAAGAGCTCTGGGTCTGTATATGAAATGTGAATTCATATTTACAATAGAATCAAGGGATAGGAATATTTTGAACCTATGCTGGAACAAAAGGAGAGAAGAAAAAAAAAGAAAAGCTTCAGAGTGGAGCTTTAGATTTTTAGGCATTCTTGAAAATATTGGAAATGTCAGCCTGGAGATTTTTTTTAAGCTAAGGGGATCATGGCTTTCCTTGGAACAGAGACTTTTTAAATTCCTTTTTGACTGTCATCTGCAAATCATTTGACTGCTGGTAAACAGAACCCTCTATGTTGTTCTGATAACAGAAGGAAGGCTGGAAATAAGGAATTCCAACCTTAAAGCTGTTAAGGTAGGTCTAAAATTGATGTGTATTGGATCAAAGGGTGGAATATTTTCCAGATGATCCTCTGTTTCTTCTGAGAAAAAGAAAAAAAACAAGAACACAAACCTAAAAATAATTTCCAAGGTGTTAAATTTCAGTTGCAGAGCATGGGGATTCAATTTACAATTTTGTGTCCTGCTAGGATGATACCTAAATTTGACAGTAAAACCCACTTTATCTTCTTTCTGGTTCTTTTACTGCAAATTAAAAGCTACAGTCCATCAATTGATATAGAGGTCTTAGAAGGAAAAATCAGATAAGAATAACTAATAGACATTATTTTTCTGTAGTCTTTATTTTACAACATCCTTACGTATCAAAATAATTGGCCAGAGGAGATTTCTAATTCGAGTGAATCCTTAAATTTTATTGTTGGAGAAAGTGGAAGCTTTTAGTACAGTATCTACAGAAGTATTAGTCATTACAGCCCTGGAAAGTAAATAGGAATGTCAGCACAAATCAGCATCCACTTAAATTTCAATACATGCAAGCCACAGAGGGAGATGCTTCTGGTATTTCATCTTCAGCCCCCTAAGAACTTATTGTAAATGTGGTGAGCTCGTTGGTATGTGTAAAGTGAAGGCTGTGCTCTCAGATCCATTCCTAGGAGGCAATGACCACTTCAAACAAACAACAAAAACACCACCATTACCACTGCCATTAACTTTCCTTCCGCTTCAGTAAAATAGGACAAAGATGGGGATTATGACAGAGAAGGAGCTGTGTTCTATCCTTTGTAGCACCTCCATGTCTAACTTGGACATACATTTTTACAGGAAAGCTTCTTCTATCAACACCAGTGTTTTCAGTTTAGGATTATTTGGTGCATGACACAGAACACTGGTTGCAACCTAAGGGTGGCTTGTGTGCCTTGGTTGTGTGACATGGGGAGGGCAGGTGTGCAGCAAGTGCAGCTCTGTGTTTCCTCTGGTCCTTGCTCCACTGTGGGACTGCAGAATCTTCATGGGTGTTTGGCTGGTATTTCCATTCAAAAATAAGATTCTGACTTTCACATTTAAGCTCTGTAGGTGGCTAATTACGATCAATCAATTTTCTGTTTTGGTTTTGTGTAAAAGTCCAGCTCAAGTCTCCCCCCTGGTCCTCTTTCCTAATATCCTTGTCTCCTGTCCATCTCTCTGTCCCTAATGTGAACATATCCTCCCATGCAGCAGCTTCCTCTTTCACAGGGTTTGGCTCCAGCACCAGAGAGTGCCAAAGGCACAGGGAAGGGAGCTGGCCTGTTTCTTGGAGAGAAGCTTGACTTTTCTCAAAGACAACATGATGTGGCATGGTTCTGACGGATTTTTGCAGGAGCAAAAAAGGAGATTTATCATACAAAAGAATTTTTTTCCATCTATTTTCAAACCTAAGCTTCAAATAATAGGCTACTGGAATTTTTCAAAGAAAAGATCAACAGAAATTTTAGGGTGTAGGTCAAGTGCAATATTCTGTCCACCATTATTTTTGGAAGAGTACTCACAGATTCTTCTTCTGAAATTATACATAAACCCTTATGTACTACACTGAAATTGTTAAAATCACACAGACTACAGTGAAAATGGTTAATCAGGAACAAAAGCAAACCAAAATCTTTAGAGTGCAGTTGTTGTTGAACTGTTGATATATTTTCTACCATTCAGAAAAGAGTCTTCTGTTAATGACCTGGATCTAATTATGTAAACAAAATAATTAAAGGAATGCTACCTCATCCTAAATACACATTTGGCATTTCAGAATACCATATTTTGTGAATTCAGAGCATAAAAAGACTTTTCAATATGGGGTTTTATCATTTACTCGGATAAGTTCACTCTTCACTGAAAACATGGGGAAAAAAATTAAGAACTTTAATAACCAGCCAGCAGGAAATACAGAAATAAATCTAAATTGATGGCAATGCTCTGAGTCTATATGGCTTCCTTTGCAGAGAGTATCTCAGCCTGCAAATTCTTCAAACTCATTACTATGGAATACTAAATTCCAGTAAAATTCCCCGGTCCCATTTTCCTTGACCTTATGCTATTGTTGACCTACTGTGCAGCTCATCTCAGGGCTAACTCTCAGCCAGATATAAGTGGAACAGATAATCCTTCAAGTCTGTTACAAGCAGTGTCACCTTTTCCAATTTTAAGTTGAAGCTGCCAGTACAGACAGATGCAGATCTGTAGTTTCAAAATAAGTGGAGGACATGCTCTTTCTCCTTATTCTCCTCAAGAGGGTAACAGCCATTTTCATAGTTATTCCAAGAAGTCCATTAGTAAATCTGAATATCTCTGTGTTGGGGTCATAGGAAAGATTCAAACTGACGTTCCTTGCAAATGCATCACTAGTAAAATCCAGTCTCTTTCCAGGAAAAAAAAATTGACAAGTATTAAAGGCAATATTTCAGGATATTAGGTGTTGGCTAAACACAGCATGTTATTAGGGAATTCTTTATCTGATTAAAAAGAAGACCTGTGCACTTTCTAAGTGCTGTGGATATTTTCTGAAGCTGTATTCTGTGTTTCTACATATTGTATTGCAGGATGTTTGCTGTGGCTTATCCCATCAGAAACCCATATTAGTGCATTACCCACCCCAGAGCTGATAGTGCTGCTTACAGAGGTGATATCATTCCATTCTCACTCTCAGTCTCTTGATGGTCTCAGTATACACTTCCATTCTCTTTAAAGTCTATTAAACCTTTTAATGAACACATCCTGATTTGTTGAGGACATCAAATAATGGATTTCTGCTCAAATCTCAGGCCACATAATTCAATTTTGAACTTGTTCTTTTGAGGCAAATATAGTCCTTTTCTTTTCCTCTTAAATTGGTGATGTTATTTTCAGCAATATTGTGTTCTATATTGCATTTACATTTAAGAGAAATATTCATCCTATGACAGGAATCTCTTGGGATAGTAAATATTGTACAAATTCTTGCAGCTATTTTAAATGCAGTCCTCTCTGTATAATCAGTAAATACAGTTTCCATACATGACTTCTTTTTAAACTCCAGTATGACAATGATTATCATGGCCTTTTTTCCCACTTTAGAAAATGCTTTGAGTCTCAAACAGGCTAACAGTTTCTTAGTAGTTGATTTGCTGTTCTCATTACCATATGGCATGTGGCAGTCAGTTTCCTGGCTGCTAATCACAAGGATTCAGGAGGATTGAGTACTGAAAAACTGTTTTTCTAGAATACTAGTGGTGATAAAAATCACTGATGTTTTATAAAACATTTTTTCCTAGCAGGTTTTCACATTCAGACATTAGGAATAAATCACATAAAATTAACAAATTGCAGTTGACAGTTTATTTCAATCAATCATGTTTTACAAAGGGAGCTCTAAGAAAATACAAAATAATATTTTGCAGCTGTCACTCTATGTCCTTCTGAAAAATGAAACTCTCACTCCAGGCTTCTGCAAGGCCTGCCACTGTGTGTGTGTGGGTGTGCTGGGTTTGTGCACACGAGCACACACTTGGTCTGCTTGAGTGCTCCCTTTTATTAGTTTTACGTCCTGCACCAGGACTGGCTGCTGATTGACTGTAAGGTGCTACAGAGCGAAGTAAATTTTTTAGTACTAGATGAAGCTTTTTGAAAGATCATCCAAACATTTAACTGTTTGAAATAGAGTGTGCATCCTTCTGTTCTTGCATAGGGAAAGGGCAGAACTAGGGAATGGAGCTGCTCATCCTGGCTGGGACTCCTTGAGTTGCCAAGTGCAGGAGCATCCTCTTCAGCAATTTTAATTCATATGGAAAGGTGTTTCATTGCTAGACTAGGCTCTGTTCTTCTTTCCAGTGGGCTCCTGTCAAGGAGCTTGGATAACTTCACTAGGAGCAGGTTTGGGCCTTTAGAATTACTGGCAGGCTATGGTCCTTTACGTTATATATAAATATATATATGTATATAACTTTCCCATTTTCAATCTTCAAAATAAAGCAGTTCTCCTTTAAATGCTGGAATTCTGCTACCCATAACTTTGGTTACAGTTCCCAAATATTGACCCATTTCACTTTTATTTGAGTGTAGAATTAATAACATTAGCAAATAGCACTGTGTACCAAACAGAATATAAGAGGCTAATATTAGCTGGGCTGTAATGGATATCTATGCCAGGAACTATTCTTGTTTAATGAATCTACACTTACTAGTCTTGTCCTTCATGAGACAATAAATCAAAGAAAAAATTATTTATTCAAACTAGGATGAAAAGATTATTTCAGATAACAAAATCTACAAGTCAGGTTACCAAAAAGTTACCATAAAGACTTTTCTTTTTCATTAAGTATTATTTCTTCACAAAACAAAACAAAACTCTTAACAATAGACATTTTTTATTATTATTATCCAGCAGTAACAAAGCAACAAGACATTTATATGAAAATGGTACCCAGCATTCCCAGACTAGAGATGCACTATATACGGAGCAGGAAAACAAGCAGTTGCTATCATATACTACCACATATTTCATTTTTATAATTACTTTCATCAGGAGATCTGAAGATATGTGTCAAGTAAAATTCACTTAACTGTGAAAATATGTTAGACCCCTTCTCCATGCATTCCTATTTCCTTTTGCAGCCACAGAAGAAGCAGCAGGGTAGTTTGTAGGTCATTGATGTGCAGTGCTCTGACTCAAATATTATCAGACAAAACCAGCACACTTTCTGCTGTTGAATGGTAATACACTGAGTGTCTCCTGCTTCATCCTGCCCTCCTCTCTTTTTTAGTATGCGCTGTCACTGGGCACTTTGTGGCACACACGGCTTGCTGGAAGGGACACAGGTTTGTCTGGGAGTCATCTCCATTCAGCAGCATCCTGTGTGAAAGTGAAGTCTACTCTGTGGAGGACTGGATGACTTGTTTGACGAGGTAGTGAAACATGACAAAGAAATTTTTCATTTAAATCTCACATTTTATATTATGGTAGCACTCTGTTGTGTTTTCTTCACTAAAGTATTTCCATAATAATATAATTAATATAATATAATATATAGAATTATAGCTCTTTGCTGTGTGTTTACTTAACCTCTTTCTTCCCCAAAGGGCACTAGACACCCTTATGTTTTACTTGCAATGAACATGTAGTCACTTCTAGATTATCGGTGCAGTAGGGGTTGTGTTTGTGTTATCATAGTGGTTGAAGGGACTTTGCTGGGGTTTTTATACAAAATCTAGCCACATGCTCCTAAAATATGTTGGGAGTCCAGCATTCCTGCTTCAATAGTTTCAGTGCCCAAGTTTACCACACATTTTCCCAGTTTGCATCATTTTCTCTTTTCAGAAGGTGCACTTTCATTTCGGTGCCGCAGTTGTCATCTTCCTCACTGTTTACTTGGGTACACCTCAGGAACTTTGCCAAGAGAGCCCGGGAGAACGTGTGCACACCTAAGGGATGGATTATATCAGGGGTGCAAAGCTATTAAACCAGACATGCAATGTGACTGCTACCAGCAGCAAGGTCTGGAAATGGGTTGATTAGAAGAAGCACAACAGGAAGGTGGGTTTGAAACTGCTTTTGGTATAGCTGTGAGAAAAGTGTTGCACATCTGCCCCACAGATGGCCTGAGATGGAAGATCATTTCTGAGTCTCAAGTATTCATTGCTGTTTCAATTTAGGATATATAGGGGCTTCAGACTGAAGTGTAATTGTAACACATGCAGCACATACCAAGCTAGTTTTAATCTAAAACTGCATACCATAGGATACAGCTGCCAACTATTCAGGTTTGTCTGCAAGCACACTTGGCTCACAGAAAAACCAGCATTCTGGGAGGGGGGGTTTCTGCCATCCTTAGAGGAAAAAAGCAGATGATGACAAGATAAAACTAGCCCAGTTATGCCTGTATATGTGGCAAACCTGTATCCTAATTGCAGGCTAGATGTAGCTTTCTGTCAACACACATCGTTGGTTATTACTAACCTGAATTTACACAGAACAGCCTTGAAACTGTAACAGCAGGACATATATGTTCATGTTCAATGAACTGCAAAAAACCAAAGCAAAATATTATTTTGGAATAGATTATTTCACAGAATGTTTTCAATATATATGCATACAAAATAAAGTAGAAAACACCTTAAAAAAAAGCTTCTAATGGTGATATTTTTCATGTTAGAGTTTCAAGAGTAGATGTTACGAACAATGAAATGATGGACCAGGACACACTATCCATATTAGCAAAATAAGAGGTTGTCTTTACTATGAAAACCACACAGATGTCCTCAGGAAACAAGGTAGCATGCGTTAAAACTTTGGGAAAGGGTAGGAGAGATAATACTCATAACTTTTTACTACATTCCTGACAAACACGTTTCATGGATTTTTGCTTCGACGCTACTTGAAAACAACTTAGTATTTGATAGCCACTTATGAAACTAGGCACTGACATCAGAAGTATTTGATGGTACAGATAAACTGTGTTTTTTTCTTTTAAGCTGAGACTTAGGGCTTTTGCTCTCTTATCCGCATGTGTCATATGTAGGTACCTGACCAAAAAAACCAAAACAACATTTAATCATAATCAAAATTTCCTCTTACTTCTCCCATCTACAGGGCTACTGGAAACAATCTCTAAATATAAGAAGAGATAAGTAGTGAGGCAGACTTCAGAAAGTAACCAAGGAATCCCATGCCTCTTCTGAAAGGAGAAATCTATTTTAGGAATGGGTTAGATAGACTCATCATGGATAGCTTAGGTACATTTATTTTTCCTCAAAGCAATCAGATAGACTTCTGTATCTTTGAAGTCTCTTCTAATACTACACAACTGTGCTACCTTTCTTTGTTTTTATTTACGTTGAAGGGATTAAGGCCGATTTGGTGGGTATTATACAGGATCTAGAACAAAGAGAGCTCTTTCTCTGATGAATTAACAGCTTCCTTGCTCTAAGGGTCTTAGAGTTCAACTACAGACAAGACTACAGAGGTGAGGAAAACATAAAAAGAAAATTTCATAACAATAATCACAGCACTTCATTTGGCTTTTTATTAGCATGATTTTAACATTTTTTCTTATCACCTATAAAGCCATCTCTCATTTACCTACAATAAGTGACTGCTAATATAAGAGAATTGTTATAACCACACCAAGATTAGTGATCATTCTCATCCCCTTTGCAATAACATTTCATAACTCTGGGTAAACTGGTGAGTAAATGTTGTCCCCTTCATGAATCTCACATTTTTGTTTTATAGTTACCATTGCATCAGTGTCATTGTGTAATTGCTAATGCAGTTCCTACCAGGGAGAGACCATTTTTTTAAACACCACGTTCAATAATTGAAATTCAGAGCTGGCCTTTCATTTTGATCTAGTATTGTAGACATGTCATCAGTCTCTGGCCTACAGGCAACAGAGCTGAGCAGGAAATGAACTACCGTCAACACTAAACTTTTTTTTAATATTCTCTGTAAGCTAATGAGACATGAAGAAAGCAAAATACAGTCTTGCAAGAAAAATAGAAAAAAAAAGTCTGTGTATTATAAAATAGGAATTACTATGGGTCAGGTATTATTGTAGAAAGACATTCACTGGCAGAGTAGGACAGGGGAATTAGAGAATCACAGAATATCATGATCTGGAAGACACGCACAAGGATCACTGAGTGCAACTCCTGCATTCTTATTGTTTTGGAGAGTAGATTAATACTGGGCCAGGCAATGACTGTAGAATGCTGTGATTCCAAAGAGAAAAGACTAATGCTGCTGCCCTAGACTCATGGCACTGGAGGCCACAGATGCTGGACTGGGGTTTTTGCCTTCTGCCTGGCAGAAACTGGAGGAAAAATAGACAGTGCAATACCGGTACAGGGAGTTTCTAGGAGCTCTTCAGACAAATGCAAGGTTAACAGCCCAGAAAGCTGTAGATATGTCTTTGGGTTCAGGTTATGGTGTTAGATAGTTACTCAGAGTGTTTGTTCTATCTTGTCATCAGATCCATTTTGCTTTTTTTAAGTTATTCTTCACTGACAATATATGAGAATCTGCATTCTATGGGAGGCTGAGTGTGCCTCCTGTATTAGTGTGATCTGTGTTGGTATGATCTATGTTGGTATGATCTGGACATCCGTTCTCTCCAGAACTTCTACAGTGCTTTTGTGTCTGAAGAAAAATAGGTTGAACTTCAACAATGCCCGTGCACTCAACTCTTCCAAAAAGTAGTAATGAGATAATAAGATGAATTTATTTAAATTATTCTCAAATATTAAGAAAACTACACTTGCAAGATAACACACCCAGCATGAACCTTTGTACTCTCTTTCCTGTGCTAGTTTAGGCATTGAGTTATTATGATTCAATGAGTTAAGGCATGAGATTTTGAATGAATTCTAAATTAAAAATACATTTCCCTATGTATATGAATAAACAGTTGTTTTGACAAAATATATTATGAGTTCCACGTGGCATCACTAAAATAGCCCCACCAATCCTTTTTCCTCTCATAGTCTCTTGAAATGCAAGAACACCTTATATTTTAGCTGTCATCTTAATGGTAGATATTATTATACGGGAAAAAGAGCTAATACCAACTGCTTTTAATTTAGGCAGGATTTCTTTTACATTAAGACAGAGAATTTTTCTTCTATAACCATTTTGACTGGAAGTCATAGGGCCTTTGCCAAGAAGTTTCAATTATGCTTTTAAAATATAAATCCTAGGAGCCTTGAAATTACAGGGTGTGGGTAGTGATATGTTAAACGTTTTACAAGTGAGGAGAAATTAGTGCTTTTTGGCTTATCCTGAGTTAAGAAACAAAACTGTTCTTCTGTTGAAGGCAAAAGCAGTTCCTTCCAAAAAAGTTTGTAAAAACTTGAAAGCATTTTCGTATAGTTCTGTGAAAATGACACACAAATAACTGCAGAATTTCGAAAATAAAGCCAGCCACAGAGCCTCACCCAGGACACGTTCATCAGGAGGACATGGTGTAAACACAGTGTAAGATGCTTTGGCTGCTAGAGCAACCATGGGATTATTTGGGGTGTGTATTAGCTCTACCCACCTAACAAATTTCCCATGTGGTATTTGGGTGGGGGAAATGAAAAACTACCCCCTTGTCAGGTATGAAACTATTTCCTTTTTCAGTTTGAGGTTAAGTGTATGCCTTGGTCGTTTGGGTGGAGGACACTAACAGCTGCAGCCTTGAAGGAGAGGGTGTTTCAGTTGGGCCAGGAAAGATTTCTGCACACCTTAGACTTGTTTATGTCAATACTTATTGGGACAAAAGATGCTATACCAAGAGATAATATAAAAGACTATTCATAAAGCCTTCCTTCAAGTGAGGCAATTTTCACTGCAATCCTGCTGTTACAAATACTGTCTTTGTTAGTGATCAACAGCAAAATCAATCCCGCATGAAACAAATGTGATCCAGCTTGGCTGTGATCAGATGACTGTACTTCTATCATATTAGCCAGACTACACAGGAACAGAGTTTATTTTGGCATTATGTATTTTTTCCAAAGACAGGACAACAAATGATATCAGCTCTGGTATCAGGATGAAATGGTGAAGATGAACAATACCTACTCCAGTGAAAATTATTGGTACAAATTCAACCCTTCAGTTATTTTTGGAGAAAAAAAAAAGTGAGCCAGCTGAATGAAAATAATATAGAATCAGCCTTTTACATCATATAGCTTTTGTGTTTTGAACCAGCATCAGGAGCCCTAAAGCCAACATTCACTGTCTTATACACCTATAGCCTCAAGTAATGAAACACACAGAGCTCCTGAAGTCCCCCTATTATGGGTACATAAATCAGTGCACTTCAGAATAACTGACAAACATGCAGGTAAACATAAGAAGAGTCACATTCAGGGCTGTTACTGACACTTGCTGGAAATCCTTCAGGTGCCTCAATCCTTAGGGCAGTCAGTAAGTTTATTACATTTCCTCCTTTCACTGTTCAAGTAGGGCTTAAAACCTAAATGGGTAAGAATGATACGTAGCTCTTCATTTTGCTAAACTTTGTCTAAAAAATTTGGTTGAATCTTTCCTTCTTCTTTAATTAGCATTAGCAATAAAAAACTGTTAGTACTTTTCTAACCAAAGCTTTGTCCTTTGGAGTATGGTAAGAAATCAAGGGGAGTTCACTGTTCCCAAGTGAACTCTTCTAGCTTGTAATCTGTGGGAAGCAGGAAATAAATTCCTGTTGCACTTCAGAATTCTGAAAGCAAGATGGTCTACAACTGGGATTCTTAAGCACAACAACTGCAAAATTAGGAATCAGCAACAACTTTTATTTCAGTCATGGCCTAATTAGAGTTAGTACACAGGAGGCTGCAGTGCTGACATTGAAGAGCTGATGAATGGCAACATACAATAATATCACCTTTTTCCATCAAATGTAAACTACTGAGTTCAGTTCAGGGGTAACTTGGAGAAATGTTAGGCATCTGTGATAAACAGGAGATGAATATTCGGTAGTTTAATAGTCTTTCCTCTAAAGTCTGTGATTCTAGAAGAACTGATGAGTAAAGAAGATGGGAAATGGATTCCCCTAAGCTTCACGATGTGTTTAAAGTTTGTGTTTTTTTCAAGATGATGTGTGGTCATTATTTATAGAAATAAGGACAATTTACCTGGATATTATTAGATTTCTCTGTAAGGCTCACACAGTAATTCCAGACATTTCTAAAACTTCCATGAAGCAAAAGGGAGCTGGAAGTGTACCACCCATGAACTGAATGCAAACTGTGTCAAAGAGCAAAGTTCATGACCAGGAGTTACTCTTCTAAATTTGACCTCATCTTCTTTTCTCTCCCTCTCCCCAAGGTCAGTCAGAATTATATTTCAGTGATTCATTTTTCCAAAATTTCTGTTCAGTAGGGTATGCTTTGCCACCTTGCTCTTGACATTTCACAATAATTCACCAGGATATAACAGCTATTACAAAACCTGAAAAATGAAATTTTTAAGGTAATCTGAGAGATTTCTTTAAGCATGTAAGATTCTGATCTTGGAATTTATTTCACATAGATAGGGCTCGGTACAGGATAACACAGGAAACAAATAATCAGGGATGCACTAATGCATCAAAAAGCTGTAGGATGTTATAATCCATGTGGGTTTTCAGTATGTGACCCCCTACCTTTTGTCCCATTATATCTGCTTCTGATATCTGGTAAGAAAACCACAGTCCTGACCTAACAGAACCACCAGTGTGTTCTGTTCATAAGCCATTAACAGATTCCTAGAATTGAACACATCAAAACAATTTTGTAATTGTTTTTTTTTCCAGACCATCCCAACCAAGCAAAGAACATCTGTTTGTGCTGAAAGCTGAGCTCATATTTAAGTATATAGCTAAGCAGCAGCATTAATTTTTAACTTCCTTTATGGAACAGTTCAGAGTAAGCAAAGCTCAGTAATCCAGAAATAACTGAGTGATAGAACTTGAAAACTTGGCTCAATTTGTTTCTAGGATATGAGATAAATCTCTGAATCTAAAGTTACTTCCCACCCTTCAGAGATAAAAAGGTCAGGAAACATCCTTTCATTCTGCAAACATGCTGACCCAAAGACAGAGAAATGCTTTAAAAATCAAATCTGAATCCCTACTTTTCTTAGGCCATGAACCCTTTTTTAAGTAATATTTATTGTTAGAGTATTCAGATTATCTGACCAAAAAAAAAAAAAAGTGTCACTCTTGCTAATGTAAAGGGTAACTGTGTTCTGTCAAATGCCCAGTGGCTTGTCTTCTTTTTTTTTTTCTATTGACCTGTGATACATGTAAAAAATCAAGAGAAGTCATTTTACACCAAGGGGATACTCCATTGTAAATTTCAGAAATAAAAAGCTTTGGGGATTTATGTGTCAGACTAGGGCATCAGCTTCATGTTCAACTGAGGCTTCTTATCTTTATCCCACACTACCTAGAAGAATATAAATCTATAACAGAAGTACTACAGATGCTGTAGTTTACAATATCTAGAAGAAATAACAGAGGCGGAGGAGGCATAAAAGGATAATTTTGCTTATACAAAATAGCAGCCTGAAAAATAAAACCAGGAAAACAAACAAGCAGATGGAGAAGGCGAAGTCTGCAAGACACAGCTGTGCAAAGTATTTAAATATCCAGATGCAAAGCAGCTTAAGGGTCAGGGACAAGGAAAGGACGCAGAATGCTCTTAGCCACTCTGTAGCATGATTGAGTAGTCTGCTTTAAAATTTCAATCACATTAATGATTGTTGATTGTCCAACTTTCTGTCAGATTTAACTGGAATTTTAGATTTTTTAGAAATCCAAACTCCTGAAACACCTGAACAGCTTTTAATATTTGTTTGTTGCTATTTACATGGTAGTAAAATAATTAATGTGCAGGGAAAAAAAAGCTTTTTCAATTGGTCTTTACTCAATTCTTTCTTAGCAAAAGAAATAATGAACCATTTTTTTTTTAGAATAGTCACAGTTGTTTTCTGAAGCAGTTAGTACTCATAATAATAATTTATGCTTTTACTGTATACTGCCTTCATCTAAGGGATTCAAGTGCTTCATGAATGTTAATTAGGCATCTGCGGGCATCTGTTAGGTACCACCAGTTGCTAGAAGATGATTTTGGTCTATCACTGGCTGAAAAGACTCCACCTGCCTACTTTGCTTAGTATGCTCTAAAGGGTGCTAAGGAAGGGGGTCTGCAAATTGAAATGTGCAAAAGGTGCCTTTCACTTTAAAATGTAGCTGCAGTGGAAAGTGTTAACTTAAAATGTGTTCCTGAATAAGATTTTATTACTGCTTTGATTATCTTCCTGGACTTTGGACTCCCTCCTGAGCTGGCAGATGTCTCCTCACCTCATGTCAGTGGCTGAAAGACAGATTTTCATTCCTACCCTCAGTCATGTCTCAGATTCTTCAGTAATTTTGGGATCCTGTTCAACGCTACAGATTCATTTCATAACCCCTTTACAGACAGGTTCAAATGCCTCAGATGCTTTCCTACTCACCAGACTTCTTTCCTATCTCCTCCATTGCCTTTCTATTCTGCCTTTGCTCTGTTTCGGGTGTAAGACGGTCCGTGTGCCTGTTGTGGCCCCTTACAGACCTGGCCACAGTCAGGAGGAGGCATTAAAATCAGTTTTGTGACTCAGCCAACTGGGGAAGGTGTCCCACCGGACCTGGGTTTCACAAACAGAGGAGGACTTGTGATTGATGTGATGACTGGAGGTCATCTTGGGCACAGTGATCATGAAATGATAAGAGTGCTTAATTCCCAGAGAAGCAAGGAGGAGTGCCAGAAAAACTGCTGCCATGGAGTCCCAGAGGGCAACTTTAGTCTATTTGGGAGACTGGTTGAGAGTCCCTTGGGAAAGAGACCTGAAGAGCAAAGGGTTCCAGGAGGGCCGTACAGTCTTCAAGAAGGAAATCTTAATTTTACAGGAGCAGGCTGTCCCCATGTGCCAAAAGATGAGCCAGTGGGAAAGAAGACTGACCTAGTTGAACAGAGAATTTGGCTGGAACTCAGTAAAAAAACCCAGGAGTTTATAACCTTTGGAAGAAGGGGCAGGGAACTCAGGAGGACTGTAAGGATTTAGTGAGTTTTTTCAGGACGAAAACTTGAAGAGCGAAAACCCAGCTAGAACTTTTTCTGGCTGCTGATGTAAAACACAATAAAAAAATCTTTCTGTAAGCACTTTCACAGCAAAAGTAGGGCCAAGGAAAAACTCCATCCTTTATTGCTTTTAGGAGCAAACATATTGACAAAGGATGAGGAAAAGGCTGAGGTACTTAATGCCTTCTTTGCCTCAGCCTTTAATAGCAAGAACAGTTGTCTTGGAGTACCAGACCCCCTGAGTTTGAAAACAGGGATGGGGAGCAGAAGGAAATCCTCATAATCTGGGGGAAATCGTCAGTGGCCTGCTACACCTCTTAGACACACAAAAGTCCATGGGGCCAGATGGGACCCACTTAAGGATACTGAGGCAACTGGTGGTAGTGCTCAGTTGGATGGGATGATCTTAAAGGTCTCTTCCAACCTATATGATTCTATGATTCAGTCAACAAATTATTCACCCTTCTTTTCAGGGTGAAAACTACATTTTACTGTATTTTTCAGTAACGGCTTCTTTTTTCCTTACAAGGAGCGTCAGAAGCAAGGTAAATAATAGAAGAGAGCCAGGGGCAATGAAAACTGAGCCAGTGAGTCACGTGGGAGCTACAGTTGGAAGCATGGCACTTAAACAAACATACTGCAGTCACCTTCATTCCTCATAGGGGAAACCTGCAAAGCACAAAGAATATTGTTTTCCTAACTTGTGATTTCATAATTCGAGCAAGAAAGTGCATTTAGATGTTGAAAAAACACACAGAGTATTTCCTGTGACTAGAGAAACAAAAAAAAGAAAGGCAATATAAAAGGTTTTTGCTAAGGAAAATCTTTTGATTGCTCACTATAAATTTTAAAGTGTATTAAAATGGCATTTCAGTTTGGTTTTAACTTGCAAGATCTTTCTGTAGGACTCAAAGATATCAGCTTCCATTCAAACACTAATATGTTTGTATTAAACAGGCTACTATGTCTTCTACTTTCTTAAGAATTTTTTTTATTTCCTTAGGTCCTAATTCTCATGAAATATCATTGGCATACTAAAAACATCCTAAGAAAGCTGGTTTATCCCCAGGCAGTTTGGTGTAGATGGATCCCACAGAATTAGTGTAATTGTACTGTGGACAGCAGGGTGGGCCAATTCATAAAAATTATTCATGTGAGTTATATGGGCAGAATAAGCCCATGCCTTATAATTTTAAGGACTGAATTTAAAGTATGCAAAATTTGCTATACCAGTGTTGGTTATCCTGGAGATGTACCACAAGCTGTGTCTCATTGTGCCAGAATGACACTGAGCTGTTCTGAGTCTTGATAAGGACAGAGGCTCCTGTGTCTGTGCTGGTCTGTAGTGATTGTTTTAAGGCTGTATACCACCTAATGCTATTCCAGAAGCCTGGAATCGTGGTTTAACACAGGCCATGCAGCCATGTCTACAGGGGAGGCCTGGTGGAGCACTCTGGATATCTGGGAGAAAGCACGGCTGCCATCACACAGCCTAAAGAGATCCCCTCACGTCTAAGAGGTGTCAGTCTGGTCCAGGTTCTATCTTGCAGCATTGCTCACTTGTTTTTACACCACATATTTCAGATCTCTCCAGAGGCTGATTTGCACAGAGATCTGAGGTCTAAGACAGTGCTGCAGTCTAGCTCCCTGCCCCAGCCTGGTTCATGTCCCAGCACCTCTGCTCCCCCAGCACAGCACAGACACCCAAGTTCTGCTGGTGTAGGCGTGGTTCTCCTCAACAGTTTATTGTGGAAAGCAAATGAGTGCAGTACAGGAACTCCTGCTCTTTACATGTAGCTGCAGCATCATTTCCTAGTTATGAAATGAATAATGCTTTCATTTTACAGATTATTATCTAAAAGGAAAAAAAAAGGAAAAGTGTGGCTGTGAACTACATCCATTTCTTCTTCCATTCAAGAAATGAAGCTAAAGCCAAAGCATTACTGAACATAGAAGCAATTAGTACTTTATCTGCTAAGAAAAATACTAAGAAAAACATATCCACTGAAGAACAAAACCCCACAAATACGTTAGGCAAAACTACCTCAAAATCTTTGGCCTTTTTTGTTTTCTAATTCTTAAAATCCCTTGAATCCCTGCTATTTTCCTCCTGTTTCCTGTCATTGCTATATCAAACTCTTTTTGATGAGCAAAGATTTCTTTTGCACAGACGTTGAACATTATTCTTTTTTTGTTTTTCTCCTTAGAAAAAACTTAAAAACTAACATTGTTTTCAGAGCCTTTCTTCCTATGTCCTCCTCAAATCTTTTTTCCTGAGGGACATCCTTGTTCATGGTAGCTTACTGTAAACAAAAGATGATATCAAAGTAATTGCTTCAAATATAATTGATGACAGACTTCTTCATGTACAGCACTTAGCAACGTCTTTGCATGCACATAATACTTTTGTGCACTTTGTTAATGCTTAGGAACCAATCATCCTTTGGAAGAAACAAAAGGGACTAAATGAAAACCACACAAGTATATTACTTAAAAGAGCTTGGAAGCTTGTAAGGTACATCCGGTGCTTTTCCAAATATGGTCCATGGCTGCATCTCACCGGTATCTTCCAGCAGATTTTGGTATCTCACCCGTTGCAGATTTTGTGTTTGAAAGGTTTCATCATCCACTCCTCCATATGCTATCACATATTTCCTGATAGTTTGTTTTTTTCACAGCACACCCAGAAGGCTGCTTGGGGGGCCTCCTGTTTTTTGGTCAATCTGTAATATGTTCTGCTTTCATCCCTTCCTGTTTGGAAGTCTGTTTTCTTGTTCATTTGTTATTGTTTCCATTCATGGTTTATAAATTTGCAATAGATATTGTAAGAACAGACAGCAAGGAATATTTTATAAAGGCCACTCCACCTTTCCCTCTCCATATCCAGAAGATAGGAGAGAGGACAAATACACAGGTACAATTCAAGACATTTTGCAGTTACAGCAATACTGACTTTAGCTGGCTTCAAACTGCAAACTTTGATTACTATTACTGCTCTATGTGTAAATAACACAGGCTGTTTTAGCACAATACATTGTGACAAAAAGAGGTACAATTCCGAACATTTTTATTATTATTATTTGAAACAAGAAGCGGCAAAAACAAACCAGGAAAAAAAGAAAAAAAATATAAAAGAAGAATTTTGAATCAATTTTGCACAATATATTTTAATTCTTTCCAAAATGTTTCTTGTGCTATTCATCAATATTCTCACCTCTTTTTTGTGTAAATTTTGTATGTTCTTCCACCAAAGGCTACTTGAACTAATTTTTCTATCATGCTAGAAGTACATCTTGTCCAGATAAGACTCAGTGGAGATTGGAGTATCTCTGAATTTATGGACTTATGATTTTTGATGATTCATCATATAGAAAATGAATGGTGACTTTTAAGTAATACAAAAATTATTAGTTAATGTCTGTAGGTGCATCATGTTGCTGTTGTATTTTTTCCCTTTCCCTCTTCCACACTCATTCATATTCAGAGTTAAACTGAGACTCCTGCTTTGAGACAGTGGCAGCGTGAGACAAAGTATAATGAGATGTCAACCTTGATCCAAATCTGCTTGTTTTAGCTCACTGCAAAGAGATAATAGCAACAGTAGTTTAAAGACTGGGTGGGATCCTGTTCATGTAACTTGGGAATATAATTGCACTTTAATTATAGACCCTTCGGGCAAGATTTCATTTCATGTAAATTTAATTGTTTGCTACACAGATGTCTGCATTTCAGCTATTTATTGTGGTTCTCTTCACACGTATTGGAGAAAAAGAGACACTTAGAGGCAAAATTCTAATCAGTTTTAGAATGAGATACATCACTCCCTTCAAGGAAGCAAGAACTTTGATGTGATGGGACACAGATGGGTTCAGAGGTTTCTGCCTCAATGAGCTCATACAGTTTACATGTGGAAGGCAGGTCTCTAGGAGAAATGAGATACTATCGCTAAGCCGTGCACTGCAGCTGCTGTGCTGGAGCGCGAGGTGCTGCATCTTCCAAAAGCGTCTCCTTAGTGAAGCCACTTGGCAGGACCACCACACACTCACACCCACGTACACACACACACACACGGATAGCTCCAGTAATATGAGTTGACGACAAAGAGGCAGGAAGGGTCTCCGTGGAGAGTTCCATAGGAGAGGTTTAATGCAGCTGCACCGTGAAAGAGTCCAGGGATGAAGACAAAAGACAATGGAGGGTCCAGGTTTAAGTACAGGAGTGGGGCGAGCATCAGGGACCAATGATCTGAGGGCACAGGGGCAGTACACAGGTGGGACTAGGGAAAGGGAGCCAATGGGAAAACTCTGAGGGAGTGGCAACGGGGCAAGAGCCAATGGGGGAAAACTGGAGTGGAGAACTTTCTATAGCATGGAACATATAAGGTAGCAAGGGGGCGGGGCGGCCAACAGGCCAACCAGGAACGCAGAACTGGGGTACATTAACATAGCAACACGAAGCATTCTGGGGGAAGCTTCTTTTCTCACTCTAACCTGAAGTCTCTGGAACTAGGGACTGTCTTACCCGAGAACTCTTTTTGTTTTTTCTACCACAGGTTAACTGGGCAGTACAAGATGCTGCTATGTGTCTGGTGCCTCAGAAAAAAATTTCAATGAGATTTGAGTATCATGTTGTGATCTGGTACCAGTGGTGGTCTTGATACTGATGGAAAGACTTTGAGAAATTTTCCTTTGATTAGATTAAGACTATCACAAATTTACTAACTGGAGAATTGTCATGGTTTAGCTAGCATAGTCTCGGAAGTGATGTTCTCGCAAAGGAGTGCTTACAGCTTTTCCCCATGACCTGACAGAACCTATCAGCTGGCCAGTTTGAATATGGACAATAATTTAAGCCACTTAAAATTGTGACTGCCACACACTTAAGAATAGACAAACGCCCCCCATAACTCCCTCTCGTTTCCGGTGCTGGGACAGGTGGCTGCGGGCCCCGTGCAGGGACCAGCGGGCCTGGCCCAGGCCCTGCTCAGGCCAGGCCGGGCCGGTTCACGGCAATCCTGGAGCCGATGGACCTGTTCCAGCCGTGGACGTCCCCCCGCCCCCCCAGGCAGGGCTGTGGGCAGCCAGAGCGGCTCGGCTCCCCCCCCCCCCCTTCCACTCTCCACTGCGATAAGCCACATTCCAGCTGCAAGGCCTAGGTGAGATTAACCCTTTTATTGCTGTGAAGAGCTGAAAACCTGAGGGAAGAGAAAGAGGAGATGCTTAAAACTGAAATTCTGTTGTGAAGCTATGATATATCAGAGTATCCCGTTGTAATTTCATGAAGATATGGGGGCTGGAGTGTTCAACTTGTAAGCAAAAGCACCTGCGCTGAGATAGGCAGATGCTGACGCAGCTGTAATTTCATGAGAAGTTTGGATAAGGAGAGATGGAAGCGATGAGGACTTTTGCTCCAAATGGGAAAGGAGAAAACCTCAGTTCCTAGAGATGCTCCCAGAGATATTCCTAAAGATGAAGATGAGGAGGGAGGACCCTTTACTCCCGGGGAAGGAGGAGGGCCTCTGTTCTTAGAGACGAAATGCTCCCAGAGATGGCTGAAGAGAACTTTTGTTTCTGAAAGGCTCAACCTTAAAATTGTACCCCAAAAACCTTCAAGAGTGGACCCTCGAAAGCAGTTGTGGGAAAAGCTGCAAGTTGGGGGAAGGGATTCACATGCGAGCAGAGAGACTCCTCTTCCTAAATGGACTGAACAAGGTTATTTGGAAGTGGACGGCTGTCTCGTTGTGATAATGTGTTCATAGCAGGGGCAAGAGAGACTCCTCTTCCTAAATGAACTGAACAAGGTTATTATGGAAGTGGTAAACAGACTGAACATCTGAAGGGTTGTCTTTTTACATTGTCACTGGGAGAAGGGAAGAAGGTGGGGGAAGGAGAAGTGTTCTGAAGGTGTGGTATAATTTTTTTTTCCTTCTTTTAGGTCTGTTAATAAACTTCTTTATATTCTTTCAAGGTTGGTGCCTGCTTTGTGTTTCTCCTAATTCTTATCTCAAAGAAGATAAACAGTAATGAGTATTTTGGACCAAACCACTACAAGAATGAAAAAGCAATTTGTTAGAGAAACTAGGTTTTCTGATATTCTTGAAATGCATAAATTAGTGCTTTTAGTAGGGCTGAATGCACAAAGAATAATTCCATTACTAAAATAATTTTCCTTTGGAAACACATGTCTTTCTCACAGACACCTTTGTTTCTACCAGGTAGAGTAGAAAATATAATCAGTCTTTGCAAGCCTAGTAGTATTTGTGGAATTCAGAAAACATATATTTGGTTGAATTGTCTTTTCTTGGTTTGGAGTTCTGGCTGAGAAAAAAGTTTCTAGTCGGGTCTGTGGGCATCTGCAAAAGTTATGGAAATCAAAACTGGTGTTAACAATGTGCAAATGTTACTACAAGTGCTGCCTTTTGCCTTTCAACCTTTTTCAGGGCTCTTGTATTTGTGGCAAAGTATGTATCAGCAGATCTTTCCAGAGGATCATCAATCACCCTTTGTTCAGCCTGCTCCTGGAATATTGTCTTTGACTCTCTTGGTCATAGTCACAAAACATGTAGAAGGTAATTTCAGAATTAGGGTATCAAGTGTACAATTTAGCTTTGGACTTAGGAGAATCAGTTAAGCAAATCTTTGCAAATTTGATAAAACCACACTATCAAGAAAAACACTAGAAGAACAAAAATAATTACTTTCTTTAATGTAAAATTAGAACTACCGAAATGTTCACATTTGTGTGAATATAAATTAATCTATTTTTAAAATAGCACCCCTAAATTAAGATGCTGCTGGCCACTGAAACCTGATGCTGAATAATGAACTTTCTATCTCTCCTTTTCCTAAAACAGCAGCAGTGCTGACAATTACCCGCTAGACCATGAAAGCAGTAGTTTCTTAAGGACTTCCTTTCTCTTATCTACAACTGACAGCAGTGCCTTTCACTTACTAATATGTTTTTCTTTTAGCACATGTACATGATTTGACAGGAGTATGGAAATTTTGGTTGGAAAGATGCAATTTAATTTTATTTCATATAGTTAGAAGGGCATGATAGCCATTTAAAGACAAGGAGTAAAAATCCACAAGAGAAGAAAGATACATGGCTTTGATTTCACCCTCTAATTAATTGCATTACCCAAGCCCAGAGCTGTATACCATGAAATAAGGCTTAAAAGTGATTGTGTGATGACAGTTATGTAGCCATTACTCATTTATCCCAAAGCAGCAAACTTACGTTCTGCAACAGCTTTTTCTAATATTTTTTTTTTATTATTTTTCTCTGTATTGTAAAAGGAAATAAATACAATGGCAGCAAGTTCAAAAATATAAAAACTTTACAGGCATATTTTCTTCTGCCTTAAGAAAGGATGCAGATGTTCTTTCTGCAATAGTTCACTAATGCAGCTTTGCTCACAACTTGTCAACAAAACATAACAAAACCTAAATTTTTACTCATTGTTTAAAAAATTATCTGAAATTATTAAAAAAAAATAAAAAATGAAATGAGGATGAATCATTCTGAAAATAATTGTTAGTTTGAAACCAAAAAAAATGTTAGTTTGAATTTATCTTTTTTGTAGATTAATCTTGAGAGTTTTCTTATTACTGAGAACTAGATCCAAAGCAGCTCAGTCTTCTGCAGACCTATGCATTCTGTGGGTTAAAGGAAATATTTCAGCCTGCTAATAAGCTCCTCAGAATCAGTGAACTGGCAATTTAAAAAGAGGCAAAGCATCACTTACAATGAATCCATGAAATGGAGGCCATTTTCCATTGTGTTGTCAGGATGAATATGGGACGTGTGTGTAAACTGCAGCCCAGACATACCTCTTACTTCTGGAAAAAAGTAATAAATCATGCATACCTCTAGATCTTCATTTAAAAACTGTTATACCCCCTTTTTTTTTGGCTTTGCTCAGAGAACATGTGGCTGCCCCATCCCTGGAAGAGTTTAAATCCAGTTGGACAGGGCTTTGAGCTACCTGTTCTAGTGGAAGGTGTCCCTGCCTATGGCAGGGGAATTGGAAGCAGATGATCTTTAGTGTCCCTTCCAACCCAGGCCATTCTATGATTCTATAATATCTAGAAAAGTTGCCTGAAAAACCCATTTAAAGAGAATTAGGTCAGCCTTCAAAGATTAGGCTACAGCAAAGTGTAAGCAAAGAGGAATAGGAGGAGCATAATGTCACTCTTACATTGGCCTATAAGGTTCTTGGCTATCTGGAAATTCTACACTTTTCAGGGAGCAGTTTGTGATGCAAAGGTGATTTCTGACAAAAGTAAGCCATGCAGGCCATTTAGCTGAATTAGTCTTTGCTTTAATATATTCCTGTCTTAGTTCTATACTTCAGTGCATGAGTAATATGTAGTAGGCACCCTAAGAGAGAATTTAAAGTAACAAAAAAGTAAAAAGCAACAGAAAAGGGAAAAAGAGAAAGCAAATAAAAGGTTCCTTCCAGATTCGCTCAACACTGAATGACATTTCACAAAAAGTTTCTATTTTGTCCTACTTCTTACAAGTTTTTGATCAAAATGTTTGGCCATATTATCTTTTTTTTCTCTTTTCATCTCTTCTTTTTTTCCCTTCATGTTTCACACTGTATTTCATTAATATGTGTTGTAAAAATACAATCATGTTTTTGACAGAAAAATCAATTCTATGAGATAGAAAGAGGAGGAGAATCACAGCACATCAGGCAAGAATAAAGCATGCATATGAAGTGCCAAACAGACAAGGGCAGTTGCTTTAAGGCCTTCTCAAAGCAGGCACAGCAGGGACATGGAGCTCTCTCTCCATGGCTGCAGCTTCCCAAGGGCAGGGCAGAGCAGGGTGAGCCATGGGCTGGAGCTCCAGGTCCCCTTGACCCCAAAAGAAACTTGGAACAGCCACTCTCCTAATGTAAACACCTTGGCTTTGCATTTGTGGTGCACCAGAATGAATCTGAGCCTAGCAGCAGCACGCTGCAAAAGGGTTAAAGAACATTTTGGTTCCTTTTATTTATAGACACCCTCTGGTGAATAAATGTGACAAAAAAGTGCTTATGTGAATGTCTCAAACACATACAGTATCTGATATAATGTTGGGTAAATCCCTCTAATCCTGCCTCATAACGAACACATTACACAGTCATGCTCAGCATTAATTTAGGAATGAATTCTGAATGAGAAATCATATTCCTCTAAAATCTGTAAAGATGCAAAAGTTCCAAGGATTAGATTTACAATTTAATCTATTTACAGCTCGGTTAAAATGTACACCCATTTGAATTTATCTGATGGAAATACTGAGCATGACTCACTAGTTCCATAATTTGTATTTTATTAAACCCTGTCAAAATATGATTTATGGCTAACCCAAGACAGCCTTGAGACATGAAAGCACAAATCTTTTGTAGGTGGTATATGACAGATGTTAGTCTGAGTTTGCTTCTTGTGTTCTCAATCTGTAATTTGCATGACAATAAGCACTCTGACTTCAGCTAATTGATATGTGCCTCTTAAGTGTCACAGCAAACCTCTCTACAGCAGGCCAAACACCTTCAATAGTGCAGGTGCCAACCAAAAGTAACATTCCAAATTCACAGCCATGCTCTAACCTATCACCAGTTTCAGCCCAGTGCTGAGGGAGCTTTAAATTCAAGGGATTCCTTTTATTCTTTGCAGCCCTTGGAAGAACATTGGATTTAAACATGAATTAAATACTTCACGTTATTCCTGAACAGCTGAGCAGGGTTTGCTAACATAGAGAAGATAAGAATAGTAGAACTGAGTCTGAAAATAGAGAGGGTAGGTTTTCCCAGGCTCAGGTATTATTTGGTAAGGATGAAAAAGGCTTTCTGAGTGCTCAAGGAATCAGTCATCTCTAAATTATACAATGAATGGTAGTCCAATTTTAATTACTGTTACTCTATCTATATGGCATTTGAAACTTTCTATATACCAGCTTCTAAAAGTGGGTTTCTGAAATAATTCTCTCTGTAAGTGCTGTAAGGATCCAATTAGAGGCAGTTGCTTGATTTCTGACTCCTTTTGATCAGTCTTTGGTAGTGGCCCACTTTGGATTCCCTCAGGAGCTTTCAACTTCATTGACAGTCCAGAAATAATGCCTCAGCAGGATGTCACTTGGTGCTCAGAGCTCTGATACACCCTCTATTCACGCACCTGTACTAGACATTATCAGGCCACAGCAAGAGTCTTTTGGTAACAGCAATAAAAGTAACCAAAAAAATAGGAGTATTGGAATTGTTAAGCACTTTCCAAGGCTTCAGTTTCTCAGAGAAAAAACAGCTGACTCCTGTCTTCAGAGAATTACAGTATCTTGCTGAAATCAATAGAAAGCTCCAGTTTTTAACTTTTTTGTATGCTTAGGAGATTCCAAGAAGAAGAGTTCATGATATAGCATAGATACAATTCTCCTTTAAAAAGAACTTTCAGAATAAGCACCACACAGCTCTGTAGAAGAATGGGATTTGCATCATTATGTTAGAGAGGAGTGAGGAGAATTCTGGTTTTCTTTTAGTCATTAGGCAAACAGTGGGAATAACCCAATAACTTTTATATTCAGATGGAACATATCAATACCATATGCAGTAAAATGTCCTGCTCTGTTCACAGAATCATATTTCCTACATTTTCACTGTATAGGTCTTTCCATCTTCTGAAAGACTATAGTGATAAAAAGGTTGGGAGAACTTAGAGATTTCAGCAGTCATGTGGGTTTCAAAGGGACAATATTGGGCTAACTATAACAGTTCACAAATCAGAAGAATTCCTAAACTTCTGCCTATAGACTGGTGTTTTCTTCTTCCTTCAGCTGATAAGAAGACACCAGTTGCAGGATATTAAACACCCTCCAACTTGGATATAACACCTTGGCTGCAGCCTCAGTGTTGCACATATCTGATAGTACTTAGTGTTTTTAAAGAAATAGATGGAACATTTGAAAATTCCCTTCCTCTAAAAAAAAAAATGAAACCAAAATCAGTTGCATGTGGCAAATATTACCTCAGAATATGCCTTTCATACAGATGAAAGGAGACTAGAACTAGCTAAGAAATGATCCTTTCAGAAGTGAATGTGGTCTTAGTGTTTCATCTTGTGGAAAGGTAGTTTTTAAATCATAGCATAATTCTTTTTTTCACTTGTCCTTTTTTCCGATGACAAACCAAACCAAAAATCGTTATTTTAAAAGTTTGGCAAGACTCTGTAATGCCTTAGTTCTTCAACAAAAAATGCATTTTTCAACAATGTTTTCCTTCAGTTTTCTCAAAGTGTGAATGCTATACTATGTAAATTTGTCCGGTGTTTGTGAAATGTTTGTATTTAACTGTTTCCTTTTTATAAATGCATGTATTATTTTAACAGCTGATAGTAACTTCACTTTAAGGGTGTTTTAGTCCTATTGGGAATGAAAGAACATGCTGGTCAGATGAGTTAGTGTTGTCAGTATTCTTATAGCAACTGGCTTTACTGGAGAAAACTCCTTTAGGATTAATTACAGTGATAAAAAAAAGAACTAACACTTCTGTAAGGTTTTACGTCTTCAGTGCCTGTGATACCTAACCTACATGTGAACCAATGATCATCCATGCAAGTATGAGGAGCTATAGCAATTTACATCAGCTGAGAATATTATAGTTAACAGTTTAAAGTAGTGGTTATACAACAAAACTTACTTGTTGGGGAAAAATAATCAGAATCTCAAAATCTAAGTGGAAGATGCTCTTATGAAAAAAAATACCCCAGATGATTTAGAATAAATTATTGAGTCAAACCCTTTCAAAACAAGTCTATACTGTCTTATCCAGCATAGCTACAACTTGCCCTTTAACATCTCAGTCTTTCTTTGTGACCTAGTGGCAACCTAGTGATCAATATCAGCCTCTGTTAAAAACAAGTTTAAATTGATGAGTCACATACTCATTAAATGTTGGTTTTAAGTGCATCTACCAAGATAATATGAACAGTCTCTTCAGCTACTTACAGAGAATTTTGAAATAGCTTGCCCGAATTCTTCCTTGATTTATGTTGGTATAAATCAAGAATAATACATTACAGAGGTGTGAAAATGGCTTAAATGAGGTTGTCATCAAGGTAATACTGTGGAGTTTTTCAGGAATACTTTTGGCAAGTACCTACAGCTCTAGACTGAAATGTTATCTTTGCCTATTCATAGAACCAAAGAACCATGGAATCACAGAATGGCTTATGTTGGAAGGGACCTTAAAGATCATTTAGTACCACCCTCCTCCTATCAGCAGGGACATTTTTCACTAGACCAGGTTGCTCAGAGCCCCATCCAACCTGGCCTCGAACGCTTCCAGGGTTGGAGAATCCACAACTTCTCTCGGCAGCCTGTTCCAGTGCCTTGCCACAGTAAAGAATTTCTTTGTAACAGCTAATCTAAACCTACTGTCTTTTAGTTTGGATCCATTCCTCCCTGTCTTGTCACTACATGTTCTTGTAAATAGTTGCTCTCCATCTTTCTTGTAGGCTCCCTTCAGGTACTGGAAGGAGGTTTTATATTACATTTTAATGTAGAATTTTAACAGATTTCTTTGTTCCTTGCATATTTCTCAAAGCAATGGGGATTTAATATTCACACATGAAAGAATTAAGTCTGTGTAAGATTCTGGAAAACTATTTTTACTTTCTCTGTTCTGTTGGATCATCTCACTCTGAGCACTGAAAAAAAACAGATAATAAAATTGTAGTGTGACATTTGCACCAGCAAAATACTGAACTACATGAACAATTACACTGATTTGAAGATGGTTTCCTGAGTGCCAGTACATTTCCAATGGAGCAACTTCTATGTTGAAAAACATCCACGACTGTAAGTGGCTTTCAAGTCTGAGGTTTGAAATGCGTATTGTGTATTCTGTACTCTGCATACACAATTAGATTATTTCATGAAATTTCCTGGATTCATTTGAAAAAGAGTGTTGTTTTTGCCAGATTTTCTACAAGAGAAACCTGAGCCTGTTTTCCGGGAGACAGAAAAAAAATTTAAAAGTGTCAATTAAAGGCTAACCTCCCTAAAGCAATACTATATTTGGTCAAGCTCCATGACTCATCTTTGCTAGAAATACTACAGTGATATCACAAAGTCCATTTCCTTCTTGTTCCAAGTAGGTTTCTAACTATACAGGGAATTCAGTTTTCTGAAAGCTCTTTGATTTCTAAGGCAGCAATATTTCCCAGTGCATTGGACATGGAGCAAAGCAAGCATCAGGCAGCTCTTCTCTCACTGTAGCAATTTTAAGCCTCTGTTTTCTCCATTGGTTGAGCCAAAATTTGTAACATCAACTCCAAAAATAGCCCATGTAACCTTTATAAAGAGGTCTAATGTGAAATTCTGTGGAAAAAAGTCCCCAAAAAAACCAAAACCTTTTTTTTAACATCCTTTAAGGATACTTATGTAAATCTTTAGCTGTTTCTTTAAAAGCATCCCATCTCTTGACCAAAAATTTTAACCTGGAGGCTGAATTTTAGTTTTTCATTCTGTAAATCAATCCAGCTTAAGTTTGTGTATAGGGACAGTCTGGGATATAAGACAAACCTCTATGGTTTGTCTAGCACTGGGTATACATGGCTGTTAGCAGGAACAGGTTGCAAAACAAACAATTTTCCAGTAAGAGAAGGAATAGTTTGGAGAAATTTTGTATTATCCCTCAAAACAGTTAAGAAGGGCTTTATCAACCTTTCTGTTGTTACTGTGTAAGCCATTGGAGCCTGGCTGGAGCAGTGGGGCGCTAAGCAGCTAAACTTTGTGTAACTGATAAAGACAGTTATCTGGCTGTATCTGTCTAGTTTCCCCTCATGCTCACTTGCTGAGAGAGGAAAGACATAACATTCAGTGATGATGGGAAGCACGTAAACCAGGAATGCAGTGTCCTTGGAGACCTCCTGGAAGTGAAAATACAACTGCAGCCTGCAGCAATAGGATGTAATGTATCCTTAGAAAGGAAAAGAAGGAACAGAGCCTGGCTATTTGGCAGAGCATTTGTGTTCAAAATCTGGCCTGTTGCTTTGAGAAAGACTAACTAACCTTCACTGATAATTATGAGGCTAAAAATGTACAGTAGAATGACTCCAATTAATCCGCAGATGTGGAATTTCCTGGGAATTTTAAAAGTATATGGAATAACTGCTTTTCAGTGCAACCAGTGAGTGAAGATTTTCTCTGTATCCTCTACTTTACTCAAACTGAAAGCAAATGTGTTTAGTAAGAGAAGGATACTGAACATGCTAGTGCTGCAATAATGGTGTGAAGTCTGTGTGGGAGACCACTGGGCGTCAAACAAAAAGCACAGCTTGGAGCACTGTTAAAGGTCAAGTGCTTATGTTTTTTTTAAATAATCTCATGATTTTAACTGTGTTTCAACTCTGTGATAAATATTGTGGAATATGCAAGAATTTAGGGCTCCTGGAAGATGCGTAGGTCACAAAAAGCTCAGTCACTGTGATATAAGGATAGTGCCAGCAGATTTCAGTGTCACCAGTTTACAGATGAGAGTGGAGCTCATGGGCAATACAGAAGCTGTTGTATAGCTGACAATAAATTGTTAACTTGGATTCTTTTATAAGGGAAAAAAAACAAGATAAAACATAGAATGTGCTTACAAGACAGCTGAATAGGGTCTTTTTACAAGGCCTATAGTGATAGACAAGGGGGAATGTCTTTAAACTAAAAAGGGGTAGATTTAGATTAGATATATAGATAGAGTTCTTCACAAGGAGAGTAGAGAGGCGCTGGAATAGGTTACACAAAGTTGTGGATGCCCTGTCACTGAAGTTGTTCAAGGCCAGGTTGATGGGGCTCTGAACAGCTTGGTCTAGTGGAAGGTGTCCCTGCCCCTGGCAGGAGGGTGGAACAAAATGATCTTTAATATCCCTTCCAACCCATTCTATGATTCTGTGATTTTGATCTATTCTTTCATGACAGGCTTATTAAAGTCTAGTGAACAGGGGTATGTCCAGAAAGCAGCTGAGAGTTTGGTGCATGTGAAAGGATAATACTTTTGTTCCATTATCAGAGAAGATCATATAACTGTAGATGACTGGTACTAATCACCTATTTTGTGTTCATATCATGATGAGAATAGCCAAGAAAGAATCTGTTGAATTGGCAAACTGAGTAGGATATAAATTCCTTAGCTTCAGCCACCTAGATATTAGGGGTTTTTCTAATCTGGTTTCTGGTTTGCCTCTACAGCTAATGGGGAAGACAATATTTAAGGCTGGTAAAAGGACCTGATGTGTTTGTAGGTACCTGTTTCTTACCACTGGCTGATATACCAGATGGGTGTGTTGTCATTCAGAGGGACCTGGAAGGTTTGGAGAAAGGAACCTCAAGAAATTCATGAAAAGAAATGTGAAGTCCTGCACCTAGGGAAGAACAAACTCAAGCACCATTACATATTGGGACTGCTTCAAAGCAAAGCAGCTTCGAAGAGAAGGACCCAGGGATATTGGTGAACAACAAGATGAACAATGTGCCCTCATGGTGAAGAACCAAACAGCATCCTGGGCTGTATTTGGAAGACTTTTACCAGCAGGTCAAGGGAGGTGATCTTTCCTCTCTCTTTTGGCACTGGTGAGGCCACACACGGAGTCCTGTGTCCAGTTCTGCCTCCCCAGTACATGAGGGATACAAAATTAAAAAGAATATGCATCAAAGGCCACCTGACATTATTAGGGGACTAGAAAACCTTTCATATACAGAGAGGCTGACGCCAGAGAAGAGAAGACTCAGGGAAATCTGTTGGGATTCTCTCTAAATGCGAGAAAGACTTTTTGTCCCTTGAAGAAGGGCCAAGTACTGAAATAGGCTGTTTGGAGATGCTGTAGAGTCTCTTTTGGTGGAGATATTAAAACCTAACTGATAACAGTCCTGGGCAGCGTGTCGCTGATGGCCCTGCTGTGACCAGGCAGCTCAGACTAGGTGATCTCCAGACGTCCCTGCCAAACTCAGTTGTTTCACGATTTTGTGTAAGAAGCTTGTACCTCAGTAGATAACTGGGATGCTGAACTTTAAAAGTTAGGAAAGATGACTTTTCCACAGAATGTCTTCAAATTTGTGCAAAAACCAAACAAAATTTGGGCAAAAAATCAAACAAAATTTGGGCAAGGCAACTGATTCTGGGTTTCTACTGCAATTTTTACACACTGCAATGGCTCCATTAATATTTGTGCTGGTTTCTGTGCTTACTTTTAACCTTGCATATGCATGCATTTTGCATGGAAAAGAGTGAATAATTTCTGAGTGAAAGTATTTATCCAAAACCAAGCCTGGACAGACTTAGTTGTGAAGGCAACAGAAGACAGGGACAAAAAGAGATGAAATGTAATACTTATCAATCTATGAAGTCTTTATATTAGCTGAATTTTAAAAGTAGTATTTAAGGTCTCAGTGGTATTAACTAAGTATGAAGCTACATATGTCTTCAGTTTCTATGTGAAAAGAAGATATAAAACTACTGAAATCTTACTGAAATACTGAGGTATTGAAATTAAAAATAGATTTTTAATTCATGAGTTAATTGGACTAATGCAGGCTCTGCTTCACCAAAACTCTGCCTACCTTAAAGAGGGGGCAGGGGCTGTCCACTCTTTTAAATTAATGATTGTCAGTAGGCAAAGGTGGAAAACGCTCACCTGAAGAGCTGTCATGAAGTTCAGACATGTGAGCTCTGCTCCCTATGGAATATAGGTAATTCTAGAGGGTTGTTCAGTCCATTGGAGTTAGCGCCTAAGGAGCACAAGAAAGGTAGCACAATATTTATCAGTTGTGCAACTCCAGTGCCAAGCAACTGAAGTGGGATTACTCACAATTTATTAAACAGGAGGTAGGTTTTTCTGTGTCAAATGTCTCTGGTTTATTGAGTTTATCAACCACTCTTGTTGTGACTCGCTGTCTCACTCTTGTGAGAACAAGTACAGTAGAGTTACAACTGCTTAAATCAGATCTGATGCTGGTAGCAACACATTTGGTTAACCTAATCTGTCTTTCTTCTTTCCGTGAGACTGGGCAAGAAGAAAAGGGTTAGTCTCTGTGAAGCTCCATGCTAACACAGACCTGTTGTTTTTAGAGTTCAGGCTGGTGCACCTCAGCACTGCACTGTTGTGGAGAAACACCAGCAAAAGAGCTGGCACGGCCATCCCCACTTACCACTGCCTGCACCCTGTGAATCTTTCTTCCCAAGGTTGCACAGATACCTGACAAAGGTAGCTATTGAACCCTGTCCTTCTCAGTGCTTAAGTAATAGAGGGGCTGTTCTCTATCCTCCATACTTAATTTTCTCTAGATTTTCAGCTTTTCACAGGAGCAAAGTTAAGGTCCTAGAGACAGCAGTCTCTCTTGCAGCAGTTGCTTTTTTGCAGCTCACAGACCAATCTATTTTCTGAAATATTCTTTCCCTAGTGTCATTTTTTATCAAGAGCTGAACTGTTTTAGCTCTGACTTCCTCCAAGAATTCAGAGACAGATATCTAGCCTAATAATTTGAGCTTGAACTGTTGCATTTGACAAGTGTACAACAAATGAGAACAGGCTCTCATGGGCAAACACTCAGTGACAGTGGAGGGTGGAACTCTAGCTGAAGCTAATGCCTGAACCCTAATGATTGTGAGGTGTCTAATTTAAAGCATTTCACTAGAAAGCAGTATTATCAGAGTTAAGAGCTGATTTCTAACTCTAAGCAAGTACAGACTAATAAGACAGTTTTTTCTTGATATTTCCTTTCTTTTTTATTTTGCAACTAATTAGTGTGTACTGGATGCCCTCTATCATTTTAAAACCAATTGTCGCTGCTTTCATAACATCTGTGGTATTTAATTCAGTCTTAAATAATTTTGTTCAACCATGGTTAACCCTTGGTACCTCAGCATCTTTATTTCCTATCTTCTGCTGAAACCTCCATGTGGTACAGCAAAAGCAGCTGGTTTCAACCTGTTCCTACACTGAGCATTTCACTTCATGCTAAGAGTGTTGCTCCACTTTTATTTTATCATCCTAGGCTCTAAGAGGCTCCCAATAGACAGAAAAAATCCCAGCAATGCAATGGAAGGAAGTAGCTCCTTAACAGCAATCTAAATGCCTTCAGAAGACTCTTTTTGTTTGCAGCCCAGCATGAGGTTTTAGAGATTTCTGGCAATTAAAACAATGCTATTAAGGGCCATGTCAGATAAAGTCTGCCATGTCTGTGCTGTCTGAGGCTTCATTACTTGTATTGCTCGAAGTAGATCACACTTTCTGCTTTGAAGAGAGGGAAGCCCCAGCTTGCAATTACTTATCTACATTACTTATCAGGTTGAAGCCTGATAAGGCTTGGTTTTCTTTAATACCACAGTCACTAGAAAACAAAGCTTTCTAAGATTTATAGTTTTCAGATTTGCATTTTTTTCAGTCTTGTTGATGACAATATAACCTTTTTCATATTGCTTCCCCCTGGCCTTGAAAACTATAGATAACATATGTTCTATTAGTGTTCTGCCACATGATGAAGGCATTCCCCCACCTCGAGGTCCCCAGTGAGGAGCTGAGTCCTGGTAATGCTCTTTTCTTGTTCATCTACATCAGTGCCGGACTAGAACAGCCCTAAGGTTTGACTTCAGTTCCTTTACATGTAAGGCTGAGGAACCAGCAACATGTGTTCCTAGCACTGCAGCAGGGGAAGGGGTTTGCTGAAGGAGCAGTAAAAACGACCAGGTAGGAAATGCATTTATTTATTCAATTTCTGGTATATGTGCCATGAAGAGATACAGTATCAGAAAGTGGAAAATTTGATTGTTGGCCAAAATAAAAATAAAAATATTACTAATGCAGTCCTGGAAAAAAATAATGTGAGCTACTGATTTCTATTGCATCCTTTTTTAACAAATGCCATTGTTTTCAGTTCTGGAAGACTCTTGTTAAATCTCTGTGGTGACAAGTGACATTAATAGAGTACATCAGCCACACAGTTTGTGCAAAGCTGCTGCCTAATTTTTTTTTTAAGGGGTCATCCTTTTTTACCATTTACAATATCATTTAATACCATTTCTTTTTGTTTGTTTGTTTCTTGGGTTTTTTTTTGTTTGTTGTAGTAGTTGTTGTTGTTATTGCTGTTGGGTTTTTTTGTTTGTTTGCTTGTTTTTTGTTTTTTATGGAAATGGACAAAATGGCTTATTACCTGAAAAGAAACTTTGTGCATTACTGAGAAAGATACTGATTTTGTCTGTGTTAAAGATTAAAGGACCACTACCTACAATTCTTATTCACGGGGTATAGTGCTATTCCCTTTGGCAAGTAACTTGAGGAAAACAGCTGTTTAAACTTCAGGACGAGTCATCAGACTGGTTTTAAACCTCTGCTTTGCCACAGAGGCTCCTTGTGTTGCTTCCTAGCTGAAAAATGAGGATACTACTTTATTTTTTTCCCCATTTCCAACAATTTCTTCCTCCAGTCAGTCAGGACTTTAATTATTTGTAAGAGTAGCTTTTATCAAGACAGGAATATTTTTAAGTTTCTTAGGCACTGCTACAATATCACTGATGTGAATAATTAAAATAAATAACAACTTTTCTCTGGTAGTTTTACATTTCAAATGTATTATTTGGATTTTTGCTGTCATAGGACAGAGTAACTGAGAACTGAAATTCTCTACCAAATTTACAATATTGCAAATGTTACACAGGCCAGCTGAACACAAGCATCTGAAATTAATCAGAAAACCATTCAGCCATGGTTTTTGTTGTCTAGGAAGAGTGATACATTTGAACAGTTCTGTAATTTCATCCTCCTCTTCAATATAACTTAATATAAATTAATTGTGCTGAGAAATATTTATTCAAAGATTCAGAAAAACAATATAGAATGTAAACCATTAAAACCACCCTCAGGTTATCCCTTTATATTCTATTGACTTTGTACAATGACTCCAGGTTTTATCTGTTTTACTTTAATTCGAATAAAGGAATGAAATGCAGCTATTGTGTTTTGTAAGTTTTGAGACAATAGAAGCAATAAAGTGTATAAAATATCAGAGTCGTTTTCTTCGTTTTATGTGTTTATTTGTATTCAGTTTGCATTAACTTCAACTTGAATTAGCTTCAACTATTTTTCCACATTGCCTAATAGTGATTTAGTTCTCAGTTGTTCAAAAGCCTTGACTTAGGCATCTTTGAAGGAAAGTAAACTTGTGTATGAATCTCTGTAGTCCATCCCTTTCATTAGCACCCTCCTCTCACGTTGAATCTTGTGCCCATCACTGTCTGCATTGCTCACTAGGCAGTGCTGAACTTCTGTAGCCCAGCCTTCACCAAGCAAACTCCTTTCTGTGTTTTGGAGATGATTGTGGCCACAGCAGCTGATGTTTCATGCTGAGCTTTCTCTTTGTTATTTCTTTTGATGCCTGTCTCAGTAGCTTCTTGCCTACCTTTTTCAACCATTCCAGAGTTCCCCCCAGATACTTCCCTCTGACCTTGTAGCACTGCTTGCCAGCAACTCCTGCCCAGCTTTCCTCAGAGTCTGTCTCATCTTCCCCATTTCTAATTTACAAGTCAGACCAATGTCTTCCTCAGTAATCACTCTCCCTTGGCTCCTCTCCCTCCCTTCTGTCTCATCTGGCTCCTTCCCTTAGTCTGGTGTAGATGTCCTTTGTTCTGCAAACAGCCCTTCTTCTCCAGTCCTGCACAGCTCACTGATCCTCCCAGGTGTTTGCCGGGGAGTAGGCAGTGTGGCAGGTCATGTCTCTGATAACGGCTTTTGCTATCAGAAGCTTTGTTCCACTATCAATGTTTGGCAGAAAACGTACAGTTTGGACAAGAGTGTTGTGGGCCTGATCCAACTTCCACTGAAGTCAGTGGAAGTTTTTGCTCTGACTTTAGTGGGTGCTGGATCAGGCTCTGATGTCTGGTGACTAATGCTCTTTTTTGTTGTATATTTCATAATGCAAATATCCACGGAGGAACATGACCCAGAGAAATATAAAGTACTTATTTTTCAGTATTCATTCCCAACTCTCAGCAACAGCAGTCTAACAAAAATACTGTTTTTAAATGCTGTCCAAGGAGTTTGTTTATCTCTATTCACTTAGCAGCCTAGAAAAACAAAATTACAGTTTAGAAATCTGTTTGGCTAAGGCAACATTTATATTAAAACAGACTTACTGAATCTTTGTTAAAATAGAATATATATTATCATTTATTGCCAAGTTCAAACTCTTTGTTACCTGGGCTCCCTTCCTGCTTCCAGTAAAGCTGTCACTTGCAGTATGCAGGCCCATCACTTTGCTGTTGATAGGATATTTACTGTGCACTGCATCTTAACCTTAGCTGTACAAGCTTGCATATTTATCATGTTAATCCGTACCCTTGGAATCTGAAATTATGGTGTTATCTTGACCAAAATAAGTAGCAGTTAGAAACCTATTTACTTTTTTTTTTCCTTCCTTCTGCAGGCATATTCCTCATCTAATTTGGTACTTGCATGGTAAAAACAATTAACTATTCAAGCTAGTACCATTTACTCCCGTATATAATACAGATGTTTTTCTCCCTTACTAATCTACTGTATCGAGAGAAACACTTGTCTGCAGTGCAATAGGACACAGCAGGTGAATATGAATGTAAAATCTACAGCCACTTCAGTAAAATTCTTAATGAAGATAGAAAAAAAAAAAATACAGGCTCTCCGTACACTTAGATTTATCCTTAAGTAATTGGCAGCTATTATCTTCAAAGAGTTCATCTCTACCAAAGATGCTTCTGGCCCTCACAGAAAAGAAATAATTATGTCTCAGTCTTTGTCTACTCAATTGTATTTTTGTAAAATGGTGCTGCTACCTCATCTTACATTGGTACTTTAAAAATAAATGGGTAAAGTGCCCACACTTAAAGGCAAGGTGGTATGCAGGATATAATTAATACATTTGTCTACATTGCAGACTTTGGATTAACCGGGCTAAAAAAAAAACCAAAAACCAAGAAAAACACAACTAAGCAAAGAAAAGAATAATTATCAAGAAACAGTGGATGTCTCATCATTCAGTATTTAGGGTGAAAAGAGGATTTTGCAGTGTAATAATAATAAGATACATTTCATCGTGAAGACTGCCAAGCTGGATCCATGTTTGATATTTCATGGGTACTTAGTCTCTGTTACTAAAATCCTCCTGATCTGGGATGGGATTGCCCAGTTGGTAGACCTGAAAGTGGTCCTCAGGAGATACCACCTTGCCTGTTCCTCAGCACACTGCTCCTGCAGGTTCCTGAGGGAGATGGGAGCTGGCTCTCCCCTGGATGTGCCATCCTGGCAGTGGACACCCTGGGTTCCCATGTGTGTGCCTATGGTGGATGATGGGTGTTTTCCTGTGCATGCCTCAATGGTGTTCTTGCATCAGGGCATAAACCCAGAAACTTTGGGCATTACAGATTGAAAATTATGCCAAAATTTACTGAATTTTATTTTTTATGAATATACCTTAGTCAATTCTCCTAAAAGATAATATGGAATTTTAAATTCATATATTAACATTGAAAGGAAATAAGGAAGATACACGTGTTGGAAACAATATATGGAAAGTATGCATATGTCTAAAGTATTACAATGCTCTTAATGCTGAATTTCAGTTCAATGCCAGAGTATAAAAATTCAGTATATAAAATACTAAAACTGTAAGAAGATGGGCTTGTTTTCTCCATATAAGCTATCTTTATAGCTATAAATAATTGTTAGCATGTTTTGTTAGCCTTTTTCATGGGAATAAGATTTGTGTTGTCTAATTTATTGTATTGATTTTACAATGATGAACTGCTTTGGCCTTTTCAATGTGCTGTTATGGGATTGGTTATCCATTCCAGTTCACTACCTCAAGCTACTTTGGTTTAAACACGAAAGAAGGGGAAAAGCCAGCCAATAAAATGACATAGCTGTGGAAAGGTTAAAGAACTACAAAGTGTCCAACTAAAGCTGACAGGCATTGAAGTTTGGATTTCTCATTCTTATGACAAAGATGGTAATGGGAAGAGAAAACAGCAGTATCTAATCCATTTTTATGATGGTGAATGTAATTAAATTGGAAAGGATATAAAAGCAACCTGTTCTTATCATAATTTATATATCTTTATCTTATGCCCTTTCCTTGATTTTTCTAATGTAGTCACTATACTGGTGTAACCTTTGGACAGTGATTCTTCGGGAAACATGCAAGATGACAGGTACAGAGCAGTGTTATAAAGTGGCTTATATATTTCTAAAGAGAGTCATATCTACTGATATTAATATTCTAGATGAGAAAAAGAATGGTTTAAAGTATGGGTAGCTTTTTTACTGCTTGGTGTTCCCCAAAGTGAGCATATATGTCATATGAATCTTTTGTGAATCATTATTCACAACATTTAATAGAATTGATCTTTACTTTGGAGTGACCTGTGATTGTAGATTCAGGAGTTCCTGTCTTCCATTATCTCAGACATTAACTTTTCTTAAGAAAATGGATGATAAAAATGATATAAAATAAAGATCAATCATTTTTATCAGTATTTTAATATATAAAGGAATCCACCTACTACAGTACTAAAATAACATGTAGGACTGACTAAATATTTCACTATGAAAAATAAAATTTTGATTAAATTAAGGCTGGGGTGTTTTTCTGGGGTTTTCTTCCTTTCTTTTTTTTTTGAGGATTGTTATTGTTGTTGTTTTGTTTTGTTTTAAAAAGGCTGTCCTACATAGAAACTGTAAGGTTTCATTAATTTTAATTAATCATTGGGATCTAATTATTGACATAAACTTTCTTTTTACATACACTAAATAAAGTCATGTTTGACAAAGTAATTTCCTGTATCCCTTACACAGTTAGTTCTAAACAATTTTTGAGAGATAATGACTGACTGGCTACCATTTAAAGCCTCAGTTATGTAAAAATTTCTGTAAGCATAGATAAAAAAGATTATCTATGATGGGCTAACTCAGCATCTTGCAGGAACCAGAAATGGAAGCTTATGTCAGAGCACACAGAATAAGATGTCTGTACAAGTGTAAGATGTGTTTGTGGCGTGAAATGGCAAACATGAGTGACATTTGAGAATGGCCTTAAATACTGATACAAATGAATTCATAGAGGTCCTGCTGTTTCTGGAAACATAATATAGAACTATAGCTTTTCCCCTCTCATATGTGGATCACAGTGTTTATGTCAGCCCTGTCCTCAGCCTAATGTTGCTGTTCTTGCCCTTGCTCTCACAGTTTATAACAGCTTGGTACATTGTTGTATGAGGACCCACCAAGTTAATTGAGAACTCTGTAGGAGAGAAACAATTTCATTTTTATCTGGTATTTAATGTACTTATCTTGTATTTAGTCTTGCAGGTCAGTGTTTGGGTTGCAAGCAATGATATACTAACATTTCTCTGATTTTTTTTTTTCATTTAAAAAGGGATAGTTTCCATTAAAAGTTTCCTATTGGTAAATATTTGTCATGACAAAAAACATGCATGTCTCTGTATATTATTAAGAAAAGTAAACTGATTTTTGATTATTTTTCAAGTTCTGGTCAAAGCTTTTTTCATCCCATCTGGGGTCATCACTTTATTTTTCATGCTGTGACAACGCTGTCTGAATTTGTAAAGTTAGCACAAAGAGTTTTAGTTTGAAGGGTGTGATGGGCAATTAACCATTTTATCAACAATTTATCTATTTTTTCCCTTCATAAAGGTGATGGGACTTTGAGAATGTGACTGATGTTTCCTTCATCTGGAACAGACAGAGCTTTTTGGGGGAGGATGTGTTCCTTGAGAGCTTTTGCAGACAAAAAGGAAGCAGAACAGAAAGAAGGGGATATATGAAAATGAAGTGAGCAGGAAAATGGAGCACACCAGAGTTTGGGACACTTTGGAGAAGATCATGATGTATATCTGCAGACAGATAGGCTGCTGACAGGATGGAAAGAGGCTGTCTAGAGCCTTTACAGAGGCTGTATGGAGTTTGTCGCAACACAGAAAGCTGTCGAGGTGCTGGTCTCAGCTCACGCCTAGTGGAAGAGCTCACCTGCAAGAAACAAGTGGATAAGGAAGTTCCATGGAAACCACTTTTGGTTGTTTTAGCATAACAGAATAGTGAAAAATCCCCCTCAAAACTCCAGCCTGCCCTATTGTCATATCAAGGCCTTTTCATGCCCCACAGTCATATCAAGGTGAATTAGTGTAAGTTTGTGCTTACAAAAAAAAAAAAAAAAAATCATTTATTTATTTATTTGTTACTGATTTGTGCGTACAAATTAATATCAGCAGGTGTCATCCCATCACAAGAATTAATGATGCAAGTGTGTTTCCCAGAAAATGGGTTAAAAGAGCACTGTGGATATGGCACAGGCTTTTGCAGGGGGAAAGAGGATGTTACAAGCCATGTGTATGCATTTTGTTGCCATGGGGTCTACGACAGTTTTGGATCTGAGATCTGACTTTCAGCTGTAGTAACAGAAGGCCATAGTTTAACTTGAATTGCCAGGTTCAGTTCCTGCAGGTGACTACTTACTCAACTAATACTAAGCCTGAAGAAACTGTGCTGTTGGGATATACTTACTAAATGTACCATTACTATAATGATTTGTAATTAGACACTAATCACTGCATAAAATGCTAATAGAATAAAGGTACTTGATATTTTTTCATGCTTCTGGCAAAGTCCTCTAGACATGCCATTTTCTCAAGGGTGCGATTCGCAAAATCTGACTGAATTAAAGAGTTGGGCAGGGCACACAATAGTGCACAGGCTATTGTTTCTCTGTTGAAAGAGAATTATTGGTGGTTTGAGGAACATTCTAAACTGATGAAAGCATTAGGTGCTATTCTATCCCCAGTCTCTGCCCATTTATCCTGCTGTGTTCCCTGTGTCTGCAGTAGCAAGACTGGCTTTGCTTGTCAAGAAAATGATCCAGGTGGAAATTAATACTATTTTGTTATTTTCAGATTACATTTTGGTCTCTACAGTCTTCCCTTGTGGCAGGAACAAGCATTTAGCATAAGGATTTGGGGAAAGAGAAGGGAAAAGGGCAAGATACTTGTTTTGGCTATGGCCTTTGTCAGCTTATGTTGGTCATATGTTCTCATGTCAGCTTAAGTTAATTGACAATACTAACTTGGTTTACAAGGCAATAGCAGAACAACTGAAAACCTTCTGCCTCTTCTTGTGTGCACACACCAGACTCAGTCATAACCTTTTGTGTAGGATACAGGGCTCTCTCCACACATTCGACTGTTCTCTGGGCCAGAAGGTGGATGTGGATGTCCTTACAGCCTTTCTCCACCTTGACTGCATGCACCCATATCCTGCTATGTGCACCTGTGCATACTCTCTCCCCCTGCCTCACATGAATATGTGCAGGATAAGTAAACTCAGGGCTAGGTCCCCACACAAATGGTCTCTAAATAAACCATATTTCTTTTTAGTTTCTTGTCCCACCTTTTGATTTATTTCTTTTGTAAATACGCAGAGCAGCAATCTCCAGGTGTAGAGAAGGTTTTGACATCTTTGGCTGGTTTCCATGTCAGTTTGCAGCACATTGTCATGTGTCTGCCTGTGAGAAGTGGGACTCTGTACCTGATCTAGCCACCCTTTGCCATCTGTGGTGGATGCCATGACAAACTGCCTTATTCAGTATGTACTCTGACACAGAAGACGATAAAAGGAACAATATTTATAGGTAAAAGTATTGTCATTTATTTAATCAGTTGTTATTTAGGTTCATTTCTTTTCACATGTAGTCTTCATTTCAAATGAAAAATTAAATTACTTCTAGTTAGAATAAAACAAGTGTCGTAATTGGCACTTTTTTTATAGACATGAGAAGAATGGCAGGTACAGATAAACCAAATCCAGGCATTTTTCCTTTTAAATCCATGCCTCAGCTGCCACAGCAGCTATTTTACCTAGGATATATGGAGGAGTAAAAGATCAGTGTCAAATTAGTTAATCTTCTGATAGCAGATATTATTTTTAATCTTTTTGAATTCTTCTCCTTAGATTATTATTTCAGGCTTTCATGGCTCTGGAAATACACAAGGAGGAAAAGCTTGCCATATGTCTCCTGTATTGTTTTGCTGAATCTCAGCATACCTAAATCTCTCTAAATGATTTGAAAGTTGTTGGAACCCTGGGTTTAGAGAATTTAGGTTTATGGGATATAATAATATATATATGTATAACAATATGGAGGATTATTGGGTGTGGATTTGTTCTTTTTCTTTTCTCCTTCTTCTTCATAAATCTGGGTGTTCCGGTATTGGGTCAAAAAACCCGCAGTGCGGATCATGAATAGTTAGTTATTGGATTATAAGTAAAAATAAATTTCTTGCCATTCCATAATTGGGTGATTGGGACCTTAAAAGGCCTTGGAAGTTAGAACTAATGGCCATTTTTCCACCTTGTTAACTTGGTGGCACACCCTGTACAGCTGTATTATAGATAAGAAATTATAAACATCAATTAGAAGCAAAGCCTAGCATCTCCTGCGTTTCAATCTGAACTCTGAGTAAAAGAACTCGCAATTCAGAGGCAAAATGAAAATAGAGAAATCGACAGAAAGTGGTAGAATTGAAAACTAGTCTGAATATTATAAAGGGTTCCGTTATATTCAGTGTAAGACTGAATGTCTTCTAGTGCTCCCAGATCTGTATCAATTCAGCAAAAGATTTTCTTGGGTATACTAGCAAAAACATGTCAACAGTGTAACTTGTTATGCAGTGACATCACTTTTTTGCTTATATGAAAAGCAAGGTTACCATAAATCATCTATACAAAAAAGTGAAACTTAATCTAAGTAATATGGACAAGGGAAGATCAGTGTTTTTTAACCTTTTCTGCTTTTCTCTGTATTACTAATAACGTGATTTGCATGGTGTGTATGTCACCAATGTCTAGTATTGGCTTGTGGGGGTTCTGCTTACTGGTTTTAGTGGTAACAGCAGATGCTGTGGCACAGTATAGGTGGAATGAGGTTTTAAATAGATGGCAATCCCTGGCAGATAGAAACTTCTTAACTCTAATTGTTTTCCCTTATTTTTTAACTTGCATAGATGAAGGCTCAGATAAAGGGCTGGGGACTGCAACTCTTAACATAGCATTTTGTGGCATTTGAAACAGATTTTTCCACTGTGCCCCTGCACAAGAAATTTAGAAAAAGGGGCTTCTAAAAATGAATGCCCAAATACCAGCAAGTCGTATAAGAGTTAAACTGGGCAGATGAAGATTCACAGTCTAAAACTCTCAGGGGCCTGCATGCCTTAGGAAGATATCCTTACCTGGGATCCATAACTTGGAGTCCTTTCCTGTCTCCCTTCATGAAAGGTGTGACTTTCGAGTGCTCACAGGCAGTGGGAAGGCTCAAAACTTGCTCTCCTGGTTTTTGCATGAATTCTCAAGTTGGTGGTGGACTACTCTGTTAAAGGGGACTCTAGCTGTTGCCAATACCAACATTATTTCCAATTAAGTATTGGCTAATGTGTTTTGCATTAAATCTGATTCAACTCGATCAAGGTGAGACATTGCAATGATGTCAGTGCTTGGGATTGTGGGAAAAAGCATAGAAACAACTCTTTTCCTTCCTTAGGTATATGTGCACTTATGGTACCTTCAGGGTTAGGCAAAAGACATACTGAGGCTCAGTTTTGGATGAGTTTGCCTCTGTTCTTTCTCTATTTTTTTTTTCAATTTTGTCTTAAATCTCAGTTTTCATTTGGAGTGATAGCAGGGATAATATTAACTGTTTGAAAAACGTGTTGTTCTGTGACCACACTTTCTTGAAAACAATGAACTACCAAAGTAAGGCTGTTGCCCCTGCCTGGTTTAAAAAAAAAAAAAAATCATTTTTACAAGTTGACATAGTAATGGTGTTTCTCATAGATTTATTCTGATACTTTAGTACAGTATTTGAAATAACAGCAATTGTTATGAGGTTTTCAGATACATGATTAACAACATGAAAATGGCTACAGTTTCAAACTACAATAAAATATGCAAGAGCTAAATATTTGTTACTGGATTAAATCAGTTGAGGAGATTTATGACCTGACTTATGAGGGTAAAAATATATCCAGTTAGGCACAAGTTATAGCTGATCTTGCCCTCTAATGTGGAGTTAACAAACGGACAGTTAAATAAAAAGAATATAAATGCTATATATTCTTTTTGCTACCTTTTACCTTTGGCTGCATGAATTTGCGGAGAGTTTTTTGAGTTATATTTAACACCCACAGAAGACAAATTCAAACTTTCCATTCACTTTAAAGGTAGGAGGACTTGTTTATTAGTCATTTTAGTAAAACCCAGTGATTTTCCTGTCAGCTGTGGAGTGCTAGTGATCCTAGACTGTTCTAAGAGAAATTTCAAAAGGCATAAAATGTTGGAAGATGTTTGAAAGATGCAAAATGTATGTTGCAAAATCTTAAAAAAGCTATTTATGAAATCATGACTTTTTATAAATAGACAAGAAACTACAGGGTTACTTACACAGAGAATATGGTGTAATTTCCAAACCACTGCTTTCACTGCCAAGGAAGCAGACTAGTAAGAGAATAGATTTAGAAGTAGCAATAATATCTAGCAGTAAAAGAGATTTCAGAAATCTGGAGCCTTCAGATGATTCACATGTGCTTTAAAATTGCTTGGAGGTGAGGCCACTTCTCTGCTGTGATTCTGAAGTGCCTCAGCACAATGCACTCACTGGTGCCTGAAACCTTATACCATTTTACAGTATAATTACTAGTGGTAATAGCTACTAATTGTTCTTCTAAAAGATAAACTATGGGCAGACCAAAAATTCTCCATTCCACCTGAAATGGATTAAGGCAGCATAGAGACATCTGTATCAGCATGGTTATATACCCAGTAAAAACAAAAAGAGAGAAACTGCTACCAGAGGAGTTTTATAGCTTTTACTTGGTGTGACATTAGATGATCTGTCAGCCTTTAAATATATTTTCTTACATATGTAAATATGTGATGGGTTGTGCCCACTGAGGTTACACCCTGCTTGAAGCTTTGGAATGAATCAAATGTGGTTTGCAAAGTTATAATTTTACAGACTGAAATATGACATTCAGCTGTCTATAAGATTTCACTTTGTTGTGCCAATAAATCAGGAAACATGGATTAACACAATGTAAAAGAAAAAAGAAAAAAATTCAGGATGATTTAAATGTACTGATGTAATGGGTTTTTTTAATGTGTGGTTAAAGGAGGGGTTATGTCATGATGTACAAGCCACTGACATTATCACATGGAAAATTACCTTCTGATCACTTGCTTCCAGATCAGATATTAGAGGATTACACTAATATGTGGATTGTCTCAGTGGCGTCTCTTTCAGATGCAGATCTTCAGATGCCTTAATTTCAGTCACTGTTTCTACTGGGTACAGCAGTTCAACAGAATTACACTGAGGATTAATTTACTGGGTGGCTTTCAAATTGATTTCTTGCTCCATCAGAAAGCATCTGATCATTCTAGTTCTTGTTATTACTGGTAAACCAGTATGGCATGGCCATGTTTGCTAAAATTAAAACCAAGGAAGGCAAATTAATTTACCTTGAATGGTGAACATGGTTATACTGTTAATGATATTCAGCATGAGTAACAAGCACTAAAAAGTATTTTGAGAGAAGTTTATCTACCAAAACTTTGATTTGGTACAGTGAGCCTTTTAATGACACACCTACTGTCCAGATTCTTCATTTTATCATCTATCAGCTCTATGTATTATCCAGGAAGATGTGACAATAAAGGCTGAACAAGTCTATGCTTAGGAAGTAATATCTTTTATTAAAGAGAAGAAGAAGGGTGGTAAAATATTATCAATGCATTAAGAATAGCAGCCATGAGTCTGAATATAGAACAGTAAATGTAAAAAGGGACAAGAATGAGCCTTCCCAAGTCTTGCTTATACTGAGATTTTGACACATAGGTTCCACCTGATTCTCAGTCAGCAGCCAGAACACCTGCTTGCTGTCCCTGTCTTGTTTTGTACATGCAACACTGGTTGGACTGGATGCCTTGAGCTAGGTACCCACACATAGTTTAGACTACCTTGCTCTGAGGAAGGGTGTGGGGAAACGTTATCGTTTTGCATAATAGCAGAAAGGGTGAACTCTTACTCAGAAAAGGGAAGGAATTCTCCTGCCCCACTCTCTCCCCCAGCAGTTTGAGCACACATTTGATGAGCAGTGCTCTCATGTTTAGGTTCATATTCCCTGGACTGTACAAACTGTTACAAAACTGTAACCTATTATGGTCTAATACTCCATGTCCATATGCATTGCAAGGAGTAAGATCTCAAACACTACTTGTAGCAGACTTTTCCCTGGACTGCCTTAGAACTCATCACTAGATGGTATTCCCTCTTCAACAGCAAGGGTAGCCACAGAGTAGATCTGGGGCTCAGGCACTCTTCTGTAACTCTTCTTAGGCTGAGTGGAGGAGATCAGTGAGCCCAAAGCTTCTGTTTCTCAGTCGAATCAGTAAAACAAAGGCGATTTTAGCAGATAGTGACTAACAGGAGGGAATTAAAATCCCCAGCACCTACACCTTTCCCTTTGTAAAAGGTCACAGTTACCTGCATGGTGGTCTAGGTTATGGCAGGATGGAGGTACTCAGCATTGTTTGTTGGTTCCTTAGACTTTTGTCAGAGAAAGACAGAGCCTCCTTTAGGTGTCCTTACAGTGCTCTCCAGAGGTGCTCAGGGCCACCTACAAGTGGCGTTTTTAGGGAGCTTGTGCCCACAGAGTTGTTTTCAAACCAGTGAAGTTCAGTGTAAGCTCTGATGCCCACCCACTATAAATCATAGTAACTAGGGTCTTTTGTTAAAGCCATATGGAGTCAGGAATATTCAAAGGAAAAAGAAGGATAGCTGTAAAAAGGCAAAGAGAAAGCTCTTCTCCTAAGTCTGAGCATTGGAAGTAGAAGAGGGCTGGAGTGATGAGTGTGGAGATAAGTGAAAATTGGAGTAGAAGAGGAAGGAGATGAAAGAAGAGGAATGAATTATATAGTGGTGCATGCTGTTGAAGAATGAGCAGTAGGAAGCAGGGATTGGAAGAGAGTCTTCCTCATTATTCACATTCAACCAGGTCATCAACATGCTACTGTCCTACAGGTATAAGGACACCTGCTGATGAATGTTTTCAGTATAGATCAGTAGCTTCATTTAGTCCACAGATGTCTTGTATTTTTCAATTTGCTAGTGTTTAGCTATATTAAATAGTTCACTGTTGTCTTTTGTAAGGTAAAAATAACTTAATGAAAGCAACAGGTCTAATTAAATGGTCTGTCCTATGATTTGCCACTGTTGTGATTCATTTCTCCACAGTGATCAATCTTAGTAGCCAACTCAAACAAAAAAGAAAAAATAGTAAGTCTTAGGTTGAAATTACTTGGAATTTAATCACTGCATAATGCTTCCCAGATGAGATTGTACACTTTCTCATAAATGTCTGCAGCTTGTTTGTTAACCATGGCACGGTTTGTCCATCTTTCTTAAAGTGAAAGGATAGCATTTTTCATGCAGCCAAAAGCATCTAACAAAAACAACTGAAAAGCCCCTCAGTTTATCCAGACCAGGATAGGGATCTGATTGTTTCTTGACTCTAATCAAGCTCATATCAGATTTGTCACAGGAAAATTGAAGAACTAAGAAATAATTTAGAGTGAAAAGAAAATTTAAGTCTGATGATGATTCCCAATAAAATACATGCAAGCTAGGGACACCATCTGCACTGAAGATTATGAGATTTAGGTGCCTACATCCCTTTTCAGTTTTTGAAAGCCTTTGTCTAAACTCCTGGCTTTTTGTTGTCTTTCCAAAGAAGTTTTATCAAACAATCTGTCAAATTAGTTGCATTGTAGTTGGTGCCACTCTGCAGATTAGAAAAGGTCTATGGTAATTTTTGCCTCTATAATGATCTTGAGTTTTTCTAGATGTACTTTTGCTAGCAGTGGTGGGATGTATGTGTGGGCATTAGCATTTTTTTGTTGTTTGGTTGTTGGGGTAGTTGGGGTATTTTTTCTGCATTAGGAAGCCTGTTTTAATGCTTCATATATTTAACAGCTGCCTTAAAAACAATGGACAGATTTTGTTCCTAACTCCACTAGTCTAAATCTAGAGTAATAGCCAAAATGATTGATTCATTTAAATTGTAAATTCAGAACATTTGGTAATCTACTTAGCTGGGTGAACACTAACACTGTCATTTTTCCTGCTTCTTGTAAAGCTTCTACAAGCTCCTCCACTACAGCACACAGTTGCCTGTGATTCCTTTTTTCTCATTTTGGCATTGCTTCCTAATTCTTCCATAAAGTGAGTTTCAGCTTACAGCAGAAGGAAGCAAAAGGAAGGCCCCTTTCCAGTATCCTTAGGGAAGGCAAAGTGTATTTGCAGAGAAGATACATGGAGTAACAGGAGGAATAATGTGTTTACTTTGCTGTCTTCTCACAAACACTTTCATAAATGCATTTGAGAAGGAAGGGATTGCTATGGGCAAATGAACTTCTATCAAGTTCAAGTGTCTGGAAAAGTTTGTGCTTTTTCCTTGAGCTATCTGTTCTGTGAGCTTTCATAGTACATAGCAGAGCAAACATGAGCTTCAAGGTGCTAAAAAGAGAGACCATTAAAGAGCATAGGCTTCAACAGAGAAATTAATTGGAAATGCCTGCTCCTAACTATCATTCAGAGAGAAGGGAAGTGTGGCTTAGACTCACACTTATGCTTCTAGGGGAAAGAAGTCATTGCTGGAAAGCAAAGTTCAGCAACAGATGAACTCATGCAAATGAAGGAAATTGCTGTCTTCTGCTTCCCTGGCTGTTCCTGCTAAGGGAAAACATGCATTTCCCATAATAGAGCTCTCAAGTTTTTTCTATATCTTGATAAAGATGTTTATCCATCTTCTTCCTATTAGTAGTTTCTTAAACCATTGCTTTTCTTTTTTGTCAGTCCATTCTGAGACTGAGAAAACTATCTCTGTGGCAGCTGCTGGAATTGTTTGGATTGAAAAGGAATATCCTGAATTACAATCACATATTTTAGCTGCCTTTTAATAGGATTTAGGAGGTGAAACCAGGAAAGCTACCATCATGTGAATGAACACATGCTGTGCAGGCTTGGGACAGCCTATAGATTGCAGCATGTGACTTCTTTACCTAAAGGTCTTTTTTGGGGGGAATGGGGATCAAAGTATTGTGGGGCTGTTTTGGCAGAGCCTTTGGAATGGCTTGTGGACAGGCATGCACCTTGAGGAGGAACACAGAATCTTTCTTTGTGAGCTTGTAGGAATGTTGTAGCTGTGTCTTCTAAAAGCAGTTTTTGGAATATGTAGCCCAGCTGCTGATGTAGAAGAGAGGGTAGAGAAGGCTGAATCATGGCCACCTGTCTTCCCTGCTCTCACAGGGGGACAGAGCTGTGATTTTGCCTGATCCCTAACAGCCCCCCCTGAAAGAGGGAGAAAGTATTTTCCATCTTCGTCCTCACTTCTGTACAGCAGCCACTGAAAAGGCACAAATATAAAACAGAGAGAAAATGTATTTTCTAGCATGTTCTATATATTGAATTGAGGATCCTTTGGAAAAAAATAAACAACTCCACACATGAAATAATATACATCACAGAGCTAGGCAAAGAATATGATATTTTTCTTCTTTTTCATCACAATGTTGAAGCTTATTTTTATTTCAGTTTCAGACAAAGTACAAAATATTATTCCTGAAATAGATGTCTAATAAATTTGTTGCAGATGTACATGGCATTTCAATTCTGTAAGACTGAAATGTCCCTACTTTAAATTCAAGGGAAAAAAAAAGCTGTATATTGGAATAAGAATTTGTATTTAAGTTGAATAATCAGATGCTTTGACATTAGTGAGCTTTTTTCCCTTCAGAAGAAAGTGTAGACAAAAGTAATTGAATTTTAAAGTATTTTGATTTTGACAGAATTGTATTTTCTGTTAGAGAACTGCTTAGCTGTAGTTATTCTGGTAGCTTGGAATGGTGTCACTTGCGTAAATAGAGTTCACTAACTAAATTACTCACTCGAGTAAACAGACTGTTGGCATTGGTAGGTAGTTCTTCCCTCTAGAGGAGAAAATCTTTCATTACATTTTCAGTGGTCCAGATATTTTACAGCAGTGGAAGGACAAGAATGTTCAGAGTACCAAGATCCAGAGAAAAATGTGTCTTGTAGTGATTTACAGACAGTTTTGCGTAGGCAGTTTTGTTCTGATTCATCTACTTTCCTGCTTTTCTGCTCTGCTCCAACCTAGTCATGCTTGCCATCCTTGTGTCTATGCATCCCTGTTCCCTCCTGCAGCTTTACTGCTAAGACATAATGTCACCTATACTCACTCTTTACAGCTCTGAATTTCTAATTAAGCAGTGATGTACTGGCAGACAGTGATATCCATAGTCTCAGTTCCCTTGATGAGAGACACAGTAAAAAGAAGAGCAAACAGTCCATTTGGCCATCAAGTGCAGTGTGCTCTTTGCAGAGAAAACAATCATTGCCATTTGCTGCTAAATGAACATAATTTGTGTTTCTTTGGTGTTCGCAAGCTGAAACTTTCAAGGTATTGTGATCTCACCATGTTTTGATCACTTTTCCCAAAGGATGGCAAAAAGTATGGGGTTGCTCACTTACATTTCTCTCTTGGCTGGAAAGCTTGGGCTATTGATAAAATGGAGCTTGCTTATTTTTTGAAAATTACTTAGTTTTTCCAATGTTTCTTCTGAGAAGTGGAGAAAGTGCTCAGTATAGGACAAATATCTGTTTTGGAAAGGTCTGAATGAAAGGACAGAAACTAAAAAAACAAGTGGAAACTGAGGTGTTAAACAAAAAGAGTGAAGATTTACTAGCTCCATCATTACTCAGTAACTCAAAGTTTTTATGGCTTCACTTTGCAAAGGCCACATATAGAAAATCTGCAGCCTCCCCCAAGCTCTATATCGCTGTTGGGGCATTTACTCACTCAGATGACATCATTCAGGTCACAATTAGCCAGTAACAAAACAAGGCTGGGCAAATTATCCTTTACATTCAGTGAAATGCAGATGGGGGAAATAATTAGTCATGTATTTCCCCTTTCGTGAACAGCTTCCTTGTGCTCTGGGAAAGGATGCCACACTGTAAATTAGTCACTTGCAATCTGTCATTTCTGACCCACTGTGGTAAAATGACTGTCCTGGTAAACAATTTGCACAAGGCTTGAAAACTCTTGTGCTACTATTGACTGTACATGAGTCAGATTTGCAACTGATTGCTTAATCAATCTGCACCTTGGATCTGGGTGATGTTCTTATTCTGCTTGAACAAAGAAGCTGGGTAGCTTAGCTAAACCTGACGTGCACGGCCTTCTGCAGAAAATGTTTTCTTGAGGTTTCTGACCCCTAATCATCCTCTTCAATACAGGAAAGCCAAAAGACCTATCTGCCTGTTTTGTGCTACACTTCTATATTATACTGGAATCTTCTTCCACTTAAATGCCACTATAGGCCCTTTCCTGAGCAATGTGTCTCATCAGAAAAGGGCTTAGTGCACCAAAAGATATTTCTTAAAGGATAACTGTGGAAGTTCAAGTTGTGAAATTACTTGGACTCACATTAAATAATGCTAAATTATTCCGCCTTCGTAAGTATCTGTGTCTGTCCTTTGTACACCTAAACTTGATTCTTCTCTAGAAGTAACTTAGCAAGAATTTAATTCTATATATGATCTATAAATAAAAATAAATGAAAATAAATATATTTTACACTAAGAGCAAGTCACTGGGTGTGCATTGGTGACAGACCACTATAGATTAGAGGAAAGATATCAACAGTTTTGATATAATGAACTTCTGCAGTGAAAATCTGCAGCAGGAAATCCCATTTTGGGCAATGCTGTAATTGAAGGAATTCTGTCATTCAGCGAGGACTTCCAACAAGTTCTTCCTGAGGGAAAAGGTTGGTGCCTGACCACAGATGACTTTAGACAATTTATCTGTTTCCCTTATAAAGTTGTTTCACCACCCTGGACTTACATTGCAGGAATGTTTGTGAGCAAAGAATATGTACCACTACGGTTATCACATCATAACAAAGCAGATGGGTACTTTAAAACCATGAGAAAACAGCTGTGTCTGCTCTCTTGGAGGACAGCAGGCAGGTGTAGAGTATTAGTTGATGTTTTAAATAGATTCAGCCCAGTAGGAGTAAAGATGGATTCTGCTGGAAGAAATTGAAGAAGTGTAGGAAGTAGGATTGTTTTTCTGGAAACCAGCACCTTCTAACCTGCTGCCTGCTAATTTTGGAGATGAGAGAAGTGGAACTTTCTTTAAAAAGGACTAGTGAAAACTTAAAAAATGGACTTCATTCTGCTAGTCCTGTAGCTATCTTGCTTATCCCACATTCCCCTCAAAAATCTTGTATTAAATCTCACTAATAAATTGAAAAAAATAAAATATCAACACTCATTAATCTGTTAGTGAAAGAGAAAGAAGGGAGACATTCTCTGCTGAAGAGCAGGTGCGTGCTTAAGGGCTCAGGATGCCTCGTTCTCCTGCTGCCAGGGAAGCTGCTCGTCGAGGCTCCAAGCCGAGCTGAGCGCGTCCCCAGCGCTCCCGCAGCGCCGCAGCCGCGGTTGTGCCCTGACACCTCGTGGTGCTGCGGGGAATCGGAGCTGCCGCCGGGCTCTCAGACAGGGCTGGATGGCTGCATCCCCCCAGCTTAAACACGGGCTCTTCCTCACGGTTTAGGACAGGCTGGCTTTCCTCTTAACAAGTCTATTGCTTCAGTGAAGTCACGGACTGTTGAGTCGCCAGGCAGGAGAGATCTCTGGTGCAGTCTGCTGTAGTTCACCTATTCTGCACAGGAAAACAGAAGATGAAGTAGTGGAGTGATCATTTGATAAGAAAGGGAAGTGCAAAGGAAGACAGTTAAATTAAACTCCATCTATAAATGTAATGGGCCTTGGGCAGGAAGGGATGGATGCTTCAGCCCTACATATGCTGAATTGCTGGCAGAGGCCAGTGGCAGACCTCAGGCACAGTGAGGAGAAAGACAAAGGTTATAACTTTCATCAGTCCTTTGCTTTACATCATACAAGATCTCTGGCTGATGTTTGCTTCCACTTTGCAACCTATGATATAAAGATCCCTACCATCTGTCTTATGGCACTAAATTTAAGAAATTGAATAAATGAGATAAACAGTATCAAGTAATAAAAGTCTGCTATCAGGCAAAGAAATTGCTCCTTTGTCAGAGTGGCACTGTCTTTGTTCTTCTGTGTTTCTTGGGTTGAGTCTAACTGGAAAGAGGCTAGGAATGCCTATTAGAAACACCTTGGCAGGGTCAAAGTACTTTCTTAATCCTTGCCACATTAGTGGGACAGTGGATACCACAACATTTAGAAACATACTGCAACAGATAAATGAACAAATGTACATTGTAAGAAGAGATAACTGTGCAAAATTATAGGGATATAATATTACTTGCTTATTATCTTCAGGTCACATCCATTCTACTCTAATTTTTTTATGATATTTTGAAGTTATGGTTGCTGTTCTACATAGCCTTTGTATAAACTGGGTAGGTTTTCATGTAGAACAGAAATTGATGCATAAAGTCACTTGACAGAGTTGACAGAACTTCTAGTCTGGATTACAGAATGTAGAGAAGATAAACTTCTTTGCTTCCACCTTCATTTTCTGAATGTGGTATGTGGAAAGGGAAAGTAGTGGTGTTGACTTTGCCATCCCTAAAAAATGGAAGAAGAGATGAGGATAAAGGATTCTGCTGAGAGGATCCATAACAAAGAAGGGAATAGTGAGAGAGGAAATCTGCTATTGCTTAGCCTGGTCTTTTATCCTTAATAGGCAATGCTATCTTTTGCCTTGAATCAGCCATTAGAGAATTATCTGGGCTGGTAAAGTTGAAATAAGTTTTTGTTTTTTTTTTTTTTTCAAGGTGGCATGTACTATTAATATTTCACTGGGGGAAAAAAACCTCCTTCATTTTACTGCCAATTAACAGACTGTGATCCAGTTCTGTCACTGCCAGAACTAATCCAGGACACTGCCTGAGACTTTCCAGAGGTGTAAGAAACTTAGAAACAATGTTTTTAGACTCCATTCATAATGATGGCCAGCTGTAGTTGCAGTACCATGTGCTGCTGTCAGAGTTACAAAATTGATGAAACTTCATTTCAGCTGGCACTATGAAAGAGTAGCTTAATTTCAGTGATGTTGGTGTCCATCCTGGCAAGAGAGATGGTTAAGAAGTAGTATATCAATCACATGGACAAAATCAATGCCCAAGTCCTGGCACTTTTCCAGGTTTATGCATTCTCCTTATTAATGTCCTAAATAATGGGGGCACTAGAGAAGACATGATTGTAGAAGGAATGGACTTGCTTCCAAATATATCTTCACTGGTGCTCAGCTTGCTCTCTTCTGAAAGTATTTGGGTCTTGGTTGCCTCTCTCCTCACGGGGCACATGCATTTTGATAATGCTTTTCCTTGTTACTGATTTTCTTTAAAATAAACTTAACTTTTTTCTCTCCTTCTCTATTTTCCTGAGAAACCTTCCCAAGAAACTTGTTATCCATACAAAGACAAGCAAGACAGAGCTCTAAGTCGTCATCAAGATGAAAAAATTAGTCCTGCAAGAGGCAGAAGATGGCTGGGGAATATGAAAAAAAGAGAGATCTAGCTTGCTAAAACTTTGTGGAAAGGTCAAAAAGAATTGTAATACAGAAATACTCAGGTTATCATTTAAAAATTGTGTAAGAAAGGAGAGGAGATGTAGGAATAATGGGAATGTTAGAGAAAGGGACTAAGAGCATTTGTGGAAGACAAATTGTAGGTGAGTACTCTGTGGACATGTAAAGAAGTCTGTTGATAATTAAAACAGTGAAAGCTGCATTTAGCTGATAAAAAAACAATGCATACAATTCTTTCTAGGATTCCTTCTGCTAATTGCTATTCTGAGCTTACATCACTAGCTCCAAAAATCAAGATTTGACATCATGAAGTCTGTTCATGCAATGACAGCTCTGACCTTTGTGATGTGATTTATTGTAATATTTTGAAAAAAAATATATTCTATCTCTTAACATACATTCCAATGTGAACATAAACCTTTCAGGACAAGGGGAGTCTTAGTTTGGCTTCCAGTGCTCTGGAAATGATTATGATCTAACTTGTATGGAGCAGAGAACAGAAAATGAGCAAAACACTGATGGAGCAAAATTCCTAATGCTAGTCTCCAACATCTTGTGTTCTGTCTTATTTTATTCATAAGCACTGACATGACTGAAAGACATTGTTGCGATTCAGGAATAAGTCTCATCACCCTTACTATATAGGTAATATACATTATTTTCATTATCAAAGTATCTTGAACTTAATGAATACATAGTAAACATCTACTGCCATAGTAGTATATTCCATGGGAGTGTAATAGTCACAAAAGCCCAATGATGGCTCATGTCTTCTTTACTGCACAGGATTTTAAGGGAGTATGTTAAATAAACCTATGGTTTCTCTTTTCACAAAAGGCAGAGTATATTTCTATAGTACTAAAAGTTGTCCAAACACCCTTTTCCTTGAGTTCAATAGTTTTTAATTTTACTGCAGTATGAAAAATTAGTTTAATATGAAAGAGCACTTTATTTTAATAATGGAATTCATAAATATATATATAATCTCCAATACTATAAGTATACCAAAAATATTACCAAATTTATCTTGAGGTACTGGTTTGGGAAAGTAACACAAGGGGAACATATAATGATAACTACAACAAGGGAACATCTGGAGGAATTGTTTTGTTAAACTACCAATGAATCATAGAGGAATTAATTCTGATAAAGGATTTTAGTCATAATTCCAAGGAGTTAACATTTGTCTACACCTCAAGGTCACATCTGACTTTTGGTGGCTGCCTGGGTTAGAAAAAATAATGACAGAGGTTGTTGGAACGATGTGCAGGTTGTTTTGCCAACTCTTGATTCCCAGAACAATCCATGCTCAGGTAAAGAATGTCACTGCATCAACAATTAGCTTGAACTTTCCAGGAAGAAAAAGTAACATACAAATTTTCAGGTCTAAATATGCAATGGGAACAAAATTCTGCAGTTATGCCAAGACTAACATGTTATGGAAATGGAGATCTATTTTTAAGACAAATAAGATTGTATAGTACCTTTATTCAACACATGATCCTACTTATCTTTTGATAAGTTTTTTTTTCATTGAACTCACACATGGTTTTAATTTTCTCTCATATTAATCATAACTCTTGCTTCTGTCTTTTTTTAACTCTTTTTCCACTGTGTGACATATACCTTTTTAATACATTCTTCTGCCCTTGCTTTCTCATTGTTAAACTGGATGCAACTTTATTGTATTTCATACAGATAGATTACAGATACATTAATATGAAGAAGACAGAAGAAAGTGAATTTTAGTGTTCCTCTCCCTTTGCATTTTGTTTCAATGTGGTAGCAGCACTTAAAATGAAAATTAAACCTGAATTTCTTTTGTTATACCCAGTTGGTTTATTCTGGGTACACACTGAATTTACTACAGCAAAATCTCTACTGAAGATGGTTGAAAAAGCTGAAAAGTGAAGGCTTTTGACCACAGAGCAATTCTTTTTTTTAATCCCTATTCACCTTTGCAAACCTTAATTCAATTCCTCAGTCAACCATTCTGTGTAATGAGACTTGAGCTGGAACTTTCCACATTGATTTGTGTAAAGTCTCTTCTCGTGGGACTTATTTATTCTGCTTCCTCCTACTTTGCTCTCTCTTTCTATTGTTTCCCTGATCTCTATGTCTCCCTGGTTTTTGTACTGTAATATTTTTTCCCTGCTGCTCATTGTGATAAGAACCAAGGCCCTATTTTTTTCCCCCAAACTGTCTGTGTGAAATATCTCTCTTCTATTCAAATGTTAACTTCATGCTTAAATAACTTTACATTAGGGTAAATTTAAAAGGCAAAAGTAGCTGAAATTTCTGTATTATGAGGAAGCCAATGAATATTTCAAATATTGTTATGCTGAGAATTCTGTAACAAATGTTGAAATATACCTGTGTTTGCTGTGCCTGGATCTACCAGTATGGGATTATTCGGTTCCTACATACCTACTTCATGTGAAGTCTGAACTATTTTCAGGGAGTTTTTTATTTCTGTGAAATATGTAGGCTTTTTTCTAAAATGTATCTAATACCTTACATTTATGAGAGCCCTTTTAAAACAAAATTGACTTTTTCATGACATAGTTTATTATCTTGAGAATGAAATACCAAAATTAACAGGGGTTTTTTGACATTACAATGTGGTTATGACATTTGTAAATGTTTTCAAACATGTCAGTCTCACAAAGAACCAGAATCATTAAATAAATCTAGTTTCTAGTCAACCTTATCTTCTGTTCCTTTGTTTTTCCCAGTTCTGCAATGTATACTAAAACTTTAGACAATTTATATGCTTACATATTAATGAACAGACTATTCTCAAATCTCTGCATTTCAGAGATAGGTTTTTGCCACTTAATTTGCTTGACAGTTACTGTTAATAGTTGTTGCTATGGTGGTGCAGAAGCTTTGGTTTTGTAATAAAAGCTAATAGTGGTAGAAATACTCCAAATATACCATAAAAACATATTTTTTCGTTCTAAAATTTTATATTCTGACCATCATCCTGACTGAGGTGCAGTACTAGACACTCTCATTTCATATCCTATTTCTGGTAGATTACAACCTGGGAGTCTCATAAATACTGGCTCTTTTTCTGACTGACAGCAGCACAGAGATGACGTTCCTATTTTTGTGTTGGGTACTGATCCACCACCAGCCAGCAAGGAATGAGAGCAGTGCAATGCCTTAAATTGTGAAGGAAGGGAAGCGGGAGAACAAGTTATTAAGGAGCAGTCAAGAGGAATTACATTTTCTGAGGTTTGAAGAACAGACCTGTTAACAGATCCAGGAGTTAATCATGGATTAACACTGCTGGGATTGAGGGAGTCAGCTAAGACTCAGTGAAGCTTGTGCTGGGTAGTGTTTAAAGGCATTATCTCACAAAAGATGGGCATTGCCATGGAAAATGTAAGCAAGGACTGCAATTATTTGCATTAAAGCAGCATGACTAATCTGCTGGTTTTGCTTTATCTGAACAGGCAATTCTCTGATGGATTTAAGAGTCTCCCAACTTCTGCATTTTTTAAACGTATAGAATGGTGGCTTCCAGGGTACCTGGTTAACAGAAGAATTTTCAGCGGCTCTGAGGAGCTGATGCTACCTTTAAAGTACTATTATAGGAGACAGTTAGAGATGAAAGATAGGAAATTCTTCTGTCTTAGCAAAGACATCTATTAGTTGTCTCACTTGGGGCTAGCTGGGCTTCATTCCCTTCAAAAACACTTCCTGAGAGTGATTCATCTCAATATAAGATAGATAAATTGAACAGTTCCAAAGTTAGCCAAGTCCCACACTGAATAAATATATTTGTTGCTTGTTATTCACATCCCAAGATTTACTGTACCAGGAAGGGCTAAAATAACTTTCTTCCCTTTCCTCTCCACCCCCTCTGTTCTCAGTATGCATTTACTGAGAAAAGGCACAAGGACTCCATTTGAATGTCAAACTTGTTCCACTTCTGGCCTTGACAATGTCAGTATCTGAATGGCTGTAGGCCATTTTCAGTTGGGATATTTGGTGTTTTGTGGGCTGCATGGCAGAATTTGGCCTACACAGGGTTTTAAGAGTTGCTTGTTTGGAAGTCCATCTTTCTTTCTGTGCAGCACTGAGTGAAAAGGCTATTTTGTCAAACAGAAGTAGTCATATTACATATTCCTATCCAGGATCCATATTCGCACTGTACTCTCTCTGTATTGGTTTTTACCCCTTGCATAAAGCAACCACTTCTGGATGTATCAAATTTGAGGTATTACATGTTAGATATGAATGCATTTCCTAAAATAAATCTATATGCAGTGACTAACAGGACATATTTCAAGATACATGTTCTACTCTGGTTTGCCATGAAGTTAGGGAAAGAAAAGCTTTAAGGTTAATGGTCCCAGTGGCAAAACGGTCATAGTTTGGAGATGTCACCTTTCATAGAAGGGAGATGCAGAAGATAGGAAGTTGTCTCCTGCAAAGCAGGGTCTCCTGGTTGCTAGTGGGAGCCAGGACACCACTGATACTTCTGTGTCAGAAGAAGGTGCTGGTCACCTCTGGAAGAGTCTCCCACTGCCGTCTGCAGCTGTAGTTCCCACATAAAGCCAAATTTGGAAGAAGCAGTGTCACTTCCAACCTCCAGGCATGTAGCACACCAATGAAAATTGTTTGAGTGTTGCCCCTGTCGCCTCTGCTACAGGGTCAAACGTGGTGATGCTTGTTTGGTGGAATTCTGCTGTTTAATATATATTGGAACTGTTTGCCAACTGTCTAATTGGTTTGTTGTTGTAATTTTCAAATTAGTAAGAAAAGCCCAGACTCAGTAGTATATTTATTTTGTTCATAGTGTATGAATTTTTACAATACTGTCTGATTGTCTAAGGATTGAGGAGCAGAAGAATAGGTGTAAAAATCAAAGAAAATATAACAGAAAAAAATCAAGATTTCAATCAGATATTACACTGAAAACATGTTTATTTCATGGTCCTCATCACCACTGGTATATAAGCTCTCACACAGCAAGCTGAAGTTTATGATCTTTATAATAGATTAGAGGAAACAAGAGGGGGGATTGTAAAATAAAGCATATGAATTTTTCAGTGTTGCCCCAGAAGGAATTTCTCTGAATGTATTTTGTTCTTCCTTTCTTCTCATCCCTCTCTGCTTCAGTTCCCCGGGGAAGGCATCCTTTCTCATTACATCAGCTTCACGGATTGGGTGAGGAGGATTCCTCACTTCCAAACAAAGGGGAACACACACAGAGCTGTTCCTCCCATCAGCATTGCAGGAGCCTCCAGCTGTCAATCATTCTCATTTGTTCAGTCACTGAGCTCAGCAGAATTACTGGGGTGCTTAAAGTTAAACAAAAATGCAAATGTTTGCAAGGTCAACGCCCAAGAGGCTTTCAAAAGCAAAGACTGTTACATGCTATTGCCAGGATAGAATAATATGGGGCACTTATTACTCAACAAGAGAAGTGCAGCTATCATTGCCCCCAGTAGTATAAAGAGTAATAATAATCAGAAGAATTTGTTAGTTCAAGGAAACTACAAAACCACAACCTGAAACACCCAGGCTTTGTTCTTCAGTTTGCAGTTTAATACTTTATCAAGATGTTAAATTCACATTTGTTTGCATTATTCCACCTAGAGGGTTATCAAATAGAGTCTGGGCTCCAGAGAGGTATAAACAGTTGATCTTCAGCCACTTAATGGTGTTTCAAGTCTTGAAGATATCTGTTCCCTCTAAGTTCCTGGGTGTTTTTAAGTCCTCATTGGACTTGTTCTATTTCTTTTTTATGATGAAGGAACTGTTATTTGTACTGTTTAATGTTGATCTTAAAGATTTTTTTTTTTCAAATTACACAGCTGAATTAATTTGTAGTGAATAATTTTCTTACAGGTTTTGTAGTTAGATGCTAATATATTCATTCTGTGCTCTCTATATCAACTTTCTCTTTCCTCTAAATTGGGAATGCTAGAATACACTAAAAAATAACTAAAGGAGAACTGTTAATATGAGTGTTTATCTGCATGCAATTTTTATTACTTTTTTGAACACTTTCACCTCAGAATAAAGTATTGATGCAGTATTCATGAGAATAAAATAAAGGGAAAAGTTGAATTCAATGTTTTGTGTTCTGAAATAATGAAAAATGAGCTTTGCTCAGTTACAGAAGAATTAGAAGACATGTAAAATAAAAACATAGAAGGATTTAAAAATCTTTATGGCATTTTGTATGTTACTGTCATAAAAACAAGAATTCAGAGTAAATAAATACATGAAGAATCCTGAAAAAAATTAATTCTTCACTGCAAATACACATGGAATCTTTAGCCTCTGCTATCCTTTTTATCCAGTTAGTTCAGTAGATGTAGGAATTCTAAAAATTTGTTGATTTGGATCCCTTCCACACTTATTCTTGTCTGAGGATGTTCCTGGGGTATCTGCAATAGGCTCACTGAACTCCACCAGTCAGTGGATCAGGTCAGTCAGAAAGTCCTGAACCCATTAAAAGGTGGTGCCTATGTCAGAACAGTCTTTATAGGGATAACTTATGAAGTTTTTCCTTTCAAATCTCACAGATCTAAGTTAGCCCCTCACTGCCCACTGAAAAGGCCTTCCACAATTTTTTTGAAAGTCTAGATATGGTCAGTGTAAGAGATTGGCCTCTGCATTAAATCAAAATAGTGGTTTTTCCATTCTTAAGAGGCTTATAGAAGTCACTGTTTCTCAGTTAGGACAGAAATACAGTGAGGAGAATATTTTCTGACTTTTTTGTATGTCTGAGGAAGTAAAGGTGAGCTCTTTAGGATGCAGTGTGAGGAGATTTTGAACATGCAGGCTTACTAGCTAGTGGCTGAGCTCACACTTTTGCTCAGCAACAACATTCCCTTTACCTGCAAATTAATGCTAAATTCTATAAGAGAATCTTATTTCCAATACTAAAGTGTCCTGAGATAGGGTATGACAACTATAAAATCGCATTGTTAACCTGCAGTGTTTAGTTTAAGAAGTCAATAAAACTGAAAAATTAAGTGCATATACTGAATCTATTTCTCTCTTTTGCTTTTCTCCTGGTTTTGGTTTATATATGTCAAATAGGGTTTGGGAGGTAGGAACTCCAATCGGATCAGTGCTAGTGCACAATGTATAAGTAAAGATAATATCTACCTGAGGTTTGCACACCTGAAATGTAGAACAATGATCTAGAAATGCAAACAAAGAGTGCAGGTAAGCACATGAAGTAAAGGGGCCAGTGGTCTCCAGCACCACCAAGGGAATGGAAATTATCAGCCTCTCTTCAGAAGGAAGAGCTGGCTGCTGTGTCCTAATGCTGTCCCTTCCAGTAGCACTGGTGTGATCAGAGCAGGAACACATTGGTATTTCTAAGGGTACGAGGTTCACTTGACAGGGAGCAGATGATCTTCAGGTTGTCCTGAACTCTGTTGAGGTCAAGATTAAGGCAGAGCTGACCTTGGATTTGTACAGTTTAAACTCTCTTTCAACTCTAACACAAGGAAACAACTTGTTCTCCGAAGTGATTAAAATTCAGGCTGTATTTCTGGCACTGTTGGTTCTCATTTCCTGGCTAAATTATATCACAAGGAAATACAGTCCATCCTACCTGCGTTCACCTGTGGGCACAAGAGGATAAAGTAGCCTTCATTTCTGCCTTAATATACTGCATAGTGCTCCTGGCAGTGGGAGATGTCTGCTGCATGCCAGCCTAGAGGAGTCTATATTTCAGCATGAGTGCAGTGATCCATGTACTGTTATTATCACACCATACAACGCAATCTCTAAAACACCTTGGGGTCCATCTCTGTTGGATGAAAGACATTATAAAATAAAAGTATGTTCATAACATTTTGCAATAGAATATTGCATTAGCATCATTGGGCTACGGTGATGGATTAAGCGGAACCATTGCCCTTGAAAAGAAAAGGCCTGAGTGAGTTATGCACTCCCTTTTCAATGCATTCAGAGTGTAGATACATTAAAAGGAGTTTTGGCATATTCTGACAGAAAGCTGAAAAAGTCACAGGGAGGTGACCAGCTTTTGATAATAGCTCATTAACATCATTTGTCATACTTAGAACTCTCTTTAAAGTACATACAGAGATGGCAGTTCACTGCTGGGAAGAGGGGAAAACAGAGCAACAATGTAAGAAAGGAAGCACATTTCTAAATGTAGTTGATTGAATGAAAGCTTGAAGAAAACTAGCCTTCTGAATTATTCATATGCTTTAGAGACATCTTTAAGTGACTTAACAGGAGGTCACAGCTTGAGCAGGGGGACAGAACTAAGAATAAAACACTATCTTTAGCCTTACAGCGTATAACTTTATTCCCAGCTGACAGCAGTGAATGTTTTTATGGAATAAAGCTTCCTGTGGGACTATAGTAGCTGCAGTAAAACTTTCAGGGGAGAGTTTCCCTAAGAGAAATACGCAAAGGGAGGTCTGTTGGTGGGCAGATCGTAGACTTGGGAGGTGGGAGGGTTTGGTTTGGTAGTTTTTTTCCGATTCAGAAAAAGTCAGAACATCCCAGATGAGTTTCAGAAATACTTTACTCTCTTTATCTCATTAAAAGAAGTAAAAATTCTTGGGTTTGCTCCAGCCTGGAGCAGAGGATGTTTTTGTGACCTCAGCATGTTCTCCAGAGCAGGAAAACAAGTTTCCTGTTCTACATTACTCTTCCCAGGGCTGATCACTCTGGGGTGGGGACACAGTCATATCACAATTATATATATATAAAAAATATCAAATAGTTCATAACAGGGCTTGGGTTTAATTAATATTAGACTTTTTTTTTTTTAATTTGAAGCTGCCTATCAACTTTATTTTTTGGGAATAAGAACAACTGAAATGTGGCTTTGCTATGGACAGGAAAATGCATCAGACGGCTTTGAGCTAGCAGCTGGATTGCACTGGAGTTGATCTGCATCTCAGATTCTGCTATCTGGGTGGGAAGTGTCCTTCAGAAAGCTCTACACACATCCCTGGCATAGCTGCCTGCTAAGGTCATAAGTGGAACAAAGTTGGGATGTGGCCTTTTCCTGTTCTTTACCATCCCTGTGGAGGAAGGAAAAGGTCCTTCCCCTCTGTCCATTCTGTGGCACTGGCAGGCAACAAAGTGGGAGTGAGAAATATTTTAAATCTTCTAGCATCCCCATCCGGCCATGTAGATCAAATCAGAACTCGGCCTGCCCAAGGGGAAAAAAAAAAAAGGCTTAGTGAATTAAATATTGAACAATGTAATTTGTTCCCCTGATGCATGTCCTTGCAGGTTTAGGTTCAATAATTATCTGTCAGTTGGTTTTCTTTCATTTTCAATATGTTCTAGAACTTTCATTTTTTAATCTTAACCCTCAGCCTATCCATCATCCTCCAGATCCATGTGGTATATCCGTTGCTTAATTTTCACTTGTTCCTTCTCTTCCTCTACCTTTGACTCATATTGATTTTTGTAACATTCAGTTAATATTTCAGTATATTATTAGTTTATGTGACATTTTACAGTCCATGCAGTTAAATTACTATGGGCCTCTTGAAATTACTGGGCAAGTAAGTCAAATAATTAAATTAATTTTCAAGCATGAAACTGGCAGAAAAACAACACAGAAGCTTTTGACTCTGTTGAAATAATTTCTTTTGAGTCTCCAAAATACCAGAAGGAAAAGGGCTGGTTTTGGTTTCAATTTTATTTAACTAACGTACGTGCATACATTTTCTCAAAGATATCTACTACATGTTAACTGCTTATTTATCTGCCATCATGACTGAAAATTCATTCTTAATGTATTTATGTCCTGGGAACACCACCATATTATTGTCTTAGTTCACTGATGTAGGGTCTTCTCATGCTGGATCAAAGCATTTCCCTTTGAGCTTTTGCCAGCTGACCCTCTGCTGGCAAAGCAGTGGATTATTTGTACGTCCATGGAGAGGAAGGAACAAGTAGCAGCTAGTGGAGATTTTAATTACAAATTTGGCATAGCAGGGATAATTATATGGAACAGCAAAGTTCATTTCTTTTGGGTTTTGTGTTGTGAGTTAGCAGGTGTAAATTAATGTTTTTACACATATGGCACAGAAACATGCTATCTGTAACACACTCACCCTTCAACAGATATGAGTATGGGGCATAAACATTTTATATGTAATACTGCGAAAGTATTTGTATTAGGTAAATTCTTCTAAGCATTATATTATGTTTCTCACTTTTGAAGAATTGGACTCAATTTTTATGACATATCTTGCACAAATAACATTTAAAAATTTATTATATATCAGTTCTGTACACATACAAAAAATAGTTATGTATGAATGCTTGAAGGAGTAGGATTTTTACTTCCAATGCAAACGTTCAGACCAAAAAGCTGGCATTTTCTCCCTTCTGCCAATAGATGGCAATATGTTATAAACATGTGGCATCACATAGCCCAAATTTAAAACCGCTCTTTTACCAGGAAGTTTTTTAAACATTAATCCATCTGCATAGATACCAAATGCAGTAAAACCAAGCCAAAATAACTTTCTTTTTTTGTCTTCTAATTATATGTCTCTGTCGTGGTTAAAGCCCAGCCAACAACTCAGCCCCACGCAGCTGCTCACTCACTCTCCCCTGGTTGGATGAGGGAGAGAATTGGAAGGGTAAAAGTGAAAAAACTCGAGGGTTGAGATAAAAACAGACAGTTTAATAGGTGAAGCAAAAAGCTGCCTGCACAAGCAAAGCAAAACAAGGAATTCAATCACAACTTCCTATGTTCAGCCATCCCGGGAGAGCAGGGCTCCGTCACACATAACAGTGACTTGGGAAGACAAACGCCATCCCTCCCAATGCCCCCCATTCTTCCTCCTGACCCCAGCTCTATATGCTGAGCATGAGGCCATTTGGTCTGGGATATCCCTTGGGTCAGCTGGGGTCACCGGCCCAGCTGCGCTGCCTCCAGCTCCTTGTGCAGCCCCACGCTCCTCGGTGGTGGGTGGGGAGGGTGGGGAGCAGAAAAGGCCTTGGCTGGCTGTGAGCCCTGCTCCCCAGTAGCGACTGCTCTGTACTACCAACATTGTGCTCAGCACAGCTCCAAAACACAGCCCCAAAACACAGCCCCATACCAGCTGTCGTGAAGAAAATTGACAGCAGCCCAGCCAAACCCTGCACATACGCTAACTCAATGGGAAGGTATTGCAGGGAAAGGTGAATGAAAGTGTCTCAAGGGTGCAATATTACATATAAATTTTAAGCAAAACAGAATAATTGCTGTATAGTTCTTTCTTGGGGGAGGTTATAAATACCTGCTTATAATATAATCATTGGAAATGTTATGGAACTTGTAAGGAATTACAGTAAAGTTGGTATTAAAATCGAGAAGGAAGAGTGGTGAGAGAAAAGATACAAAATTATGGCTGGGGGATGGAAGAGATTAATAGAGGTAGAGAGGATTTTAGTTCTTAGCAAATCTTCCCTGATAAAATGAGTGAGATGGTTGAAATCCAAGGATGGGTATTAAATTAGCAATTACTGAATGGTTGAATGTGCTGAATATTATGAAGACAGGTGTGTTTCCCTTATTTTCAGGTGTGACTTTTGCCAGTCCTTTGGCTTTGCTCCAGCATCACTACTTGATTATATATTTTTTATGGTCTTCAGGGGAAAACGAGACAAGAGCTTTACACACACTATGGCTTTTCCATGGCACTGGAAATCTGCTAGAGAATGCACAGGTGCTTTTCTGCACCCATGGAGAAATAGCAGTTGCACAAGCCTATTGGAATAGACTGAGCTATACCAGGAAACTGAATCTTTGTGTATTAAAATAGTGTCTTCTGTTATACTTTATGTTAGAAGAGATATAAATAGCAGCTTTGTAAAGTAAAGGACCAAAATATTCAAAGAATAAAACTAATATGTCCAGTAGAATATGTAAGTTAGTTAGAAACCCTCTGCATTACACAAGCACTCATATTTTTTTTTAAATGAAAGAAAAACATAGTAGGGTGGAATGAAGGTGTTATTTAGCTAAACAATCAGGCAATACCTTAGTTTTTGGAGGAAACAAATCATGAGATGAAAGTAACATAAAGTTCCCCTTACTTTAGGAATTAATGCCTACACACATGATAATTTGTATTTTTTCAGTAAGATTGCTTTGTTTTAGTTGCAACTCTGGATTTCACAGGATCTGTATCTGCTTGTGTTTGAGAGGTTTTTGTAGTTGGAAGAGTTTAAAAAAAAATCAGTATTTCTATGCTTATTTGGAAGTACATAATCTGAAAAGTATAAATTTAACTTTAAAAGCCCACAGTCAGTTGAAAGAATTGATCTTCAATACCTGTTGTTTCTTCTGAATCAAATTTTCCCAGTTTAAAGGTCCAAAAAAGGTTTTTTTCTAAACTGTATGCGCTGAAAAGAAGATAAAATCTATTGTGTGAAGAGCAAGACTCTGCTCTTTTTACTTTGCAAGCTGTCACTATAACCAGAGACTACAGATTTGGGATTCAGCTGACAGGTTTGCTAATGGAGCATAACATGATATAAAGAAAAAGAAGGCTCTCTGTAGTTGTAACACACCAACTTTATAGAGCAGTCAGCTAGAGGTATTCTGGCAATTTTTGACAGGTCCAGGGTTTTGGAGCAGACTCATCAAAAAAAATTAGCCTTAGTATTCAAAGCTGCTTTAAAATTATTGCAAATATTTGGACATGGAAAACTGAAATGGATTCTAGAGTTTGGCGATATATTGGCATATATTACTATCATAATTGCTGATCTAAAAATTAATTTCAGAAAATACCAAATATTAAATATTATTAGGAAGAACACATTTTCACTTTTTTTTTTTAAACTTCAAAAGTGTCCAAATTTTTCATTTTTTACATATTCAGCAAAATATAATTTGAAAGACTCTTCAGTATATGTCATTGTAATCTTTAAGTCACAGGTGGGACCAAGAAAAATTACTTTGAAATCTCCAATTGAAAACAAACCCATGTTTTTAATTTATTACATTTTTGAGAAAACAGTAATTTAACTGTAAATACATCCATCAGTATTCCCTTCCTCATCTTACAGTTGCACAAAAAGAAATCCTGTTGAGCTAATTGTCTGTTATTTAGTTTCGAGATATTACATATGATTCCTAGTTTGCCCTAAATCCACTCATCTGTGATTTTGCTCCCTGAAACAATACAGCTTCACACATCACCATAACCCCAAGGGATAAAGAGAGATTACTTTGTTATATGCAGAACACCTGCATGTCTGCCTGTGATTTTATGAAATTTTTGCAGGTGCTGCACTGAATGCGTGAAATGACTCCAACACATCTGAGGAGCACTGAACTGTGTTGTTAAACTGTGTTTTTTCCAGGAGGCTGGAAAATAACTGCAGTCCAGAAAGGCTTTGGTTTATCTGCTGCTGTTCATCTTCTTGGGTCCATAAAGTCCAGACACGCTGATTCCTGGGGAAGGTGATTTCCACTCTTCAGATTGCTGGGCTTTGTCATGTTGGCAGAAAATGACACAAAAGTGTGCAACTCAGCATGTTTCATCCTGCATCTCAACTCCTTCCTCAGCTGCATGAACTCTGGACCAGTTGTGGAAGGTGGAGAGGAGAAAAAAAGGAAAAGAGAAACAGATGTTGAGCCTGTAGATAGTCATAAATTGTGCACTATGCTCTCTTGGCAAGTTCAGAGACAAACCAGATAGAAGAGATGGGAATCCTTCCAGCATGGAACTTCATGTATTTTTCAAGTTTGAGTCTTGCAAGGTGCCCTGACTCCAATGAGCAAATCACTTAAACTCATTTCCTTGTGGGAATATTTGCATGCCTAAAGTTAAGCAGTATTAAATGCTGTGGGGCAGTAGATAGTGTAGAAGTGAATGAAATTGCTTTCAAAACCTAAATCAATCACTACACGTGGTATTTCTGTGATTCTTGTAGCAAAAATGCTTTGCACCAGTGGATGTCACTGTGTGCACCAAAGCAGAGTAGATTAATGATGCTGCAGATGAATCCTTGCAGAGGACGCATGGCGAAAAAATATTCATTTGTGATTCAAATAGGTACTCTGGCCATGCATTAACAGATAGGAATATAGTGCTGTTGAGTCTAACCCCCCTCTATACAGCCCTGCAAAACCAAACAACCACAACAATTTAGCTTGAATGTTTTTCCAGTGTATTTTATGATCCAAAGTCTTGTATCTCCTGTTCTTTTCTACCTAGAACAATAAAAATAAATTTCCCCAGCCTCCCCCCAAAAAAATTGTAGCTAAAGACAGTGACAAATATTGCTGTGTTCCTAAAGCTTCTGGTTGTGTTGTTACAAGTTGGAGCATTGAAAAATCTGGAAATCCCTAAAGCACAATTTTATACCTAGCACAGGAATTTTATTTATGTAGATAAATAGCAGTCTTTTAATGTGGTAAATCTGTTAAAGTGAAATCAGTATGGTTTCAGTATTTGTAATGTGCACATTTAGAAGCATAAGTACCAGTTTATGCAAATAGGTCCCAAACTCATCAGTTTTGCCTACCTTATTATTGATATCTATCTTCATTGAAGCTATGTACTGAGTGCACTTCATTAAGACTGACAAGCCAAAGGCTGCTCCTTCTCCCTGGGAATTGCCATCTTCTTTACAATGCAAAAGCCATTAAATGGGCCTTTTACAGTAAGTCAACTCTCTCTTCTTTTCACTGCCAATGGGGGATATACATTTTTTTATTTTACTCTACAAATCCTACTTAAAGAGACATGAGAAGGTTCCTTAAAATGAAAAACTTTGCACATTTGTCCTTCCTCAGAGCAATATATTTATTTCCCAGGGTCCTAGCTAAATGTTAGGATACTAACATTGACCTTGTAGTTAAACCCTGTGTGGAAAGTACATAAACTTTTTTAAAATGTCTACTGCAAAGAAATCTTGTTTTCTCTCCATTCTAAAAAAAAAAATTCTTTTTCCTACAGCACATTCTAATGCATTTGTTGTAGACTGATATTTAAAGGAAAAACAAAGCAAAGTTGTTTATATAAAATTTTCTGGCCAGAACTTCTAGATGAGGGAGATTTTTACTCACAGGCTTGGTGTTTGTCCAAGCTTTGCTAGAGCCTTTTAAGTTTCTTTCTAGATCACTTAATGTATGGTCACAAAGAAAACCTAAAGGACAGTTCAGTATCTTGGTCTCTCTCAGAAAGGGATTTTCATTAAACTGATATTAACAAAAATACTCTGATGTAGGTGGATACTGCAAACCAGGTTTTGTATTGTAAGTCAGCCCCCTTCCTACCTCAAAAAAACCACTCCTGTTCTTGTTTGTCACATGTGTTCTGTACACTGCTCAAAATATATGACTATTTCTGTGGCTGCATAATGACACATCAGCAGCTTGAGTTGGAGTAATATATTTGAGCTTAATTTTTTAACAACAGTTCTTATAAATACATGGCAAAATGCTCAATAACTCCTTCATTTTTAACTCACTGCTGAAGCCCTAGACACAAGCTCTTGCTGCTACTCTTTAGGCTGACCACACTGGAAACACTGTAAAGCACTGCAAAGAGTGAATTGGTGAGTTTGATGCAGAACTAAAACTTTGTCTTAATCCGTGAGGTATTTTTAAAAAAATACCACACCATTATTCGTCTGGCTTGCTGCTATTGTGATTTATGGCCTGCAGTCAGAGAGATTAGTTCAGATATCCCGATGTGCCAGGTGAGCACAGAGGCTGCAGTGCCAGTGGCTGAGGAGATGCTGATCTATTTTGCATGTCCTTTTTTTAGACAGGAATAACCATTCCCAAGGATATAAAGACTTCTCAAATTGTAGTGAAAAAAAGGGAATTTAGGATTAGATGCCTGTGGTAGCAGGGAGAAGCCCAGAACACAAGATTTGAGATTCAGAATAAAGCTTCTCTTGGATAATATTTTATAGACGGAGACCATGTGCATATTTAGGGTTTATTTCACCTATTTCCAGCCTTTCAAAGCACGCTGCAGCTAATTCTCTCACTCACGATACTTGTAGTAGTTATCTACTGTAATGTCTCAGTTTTCTCTTCTGCTGCTCTTTCCCCTCCACCTCTCAGGAGCAGTTCTGCTACAGATTGTGCTGTCTGTAAGTCTCTGTGTAATGGTCTGAAGGATGGATACAGGCTCTGAGCATGAAGTGGGACACGGCCTTGAGCAAGAGAAAACAGCTGCTCTCCACCAGGCTCTTTAATGGTAGATAGGCAGTTGGATGTCTTCAGCTGTTCTTCAGCCTTAGCAGGAAGCTGTCTGCAGGCTTAGGCACTCTCATTGGCATAGGGTATGTGTTCTCCTTTTCAATTTTATTTTCCAAAATACCAGGCTTACAGGCTCAATTTTGTCTAAATTAAAATAAAAATAGACCTATGTCTGCTATGCAAGGCACATTATAGGTCAGTGGGCTGAGATTTGGGAAAAGTGATGATCAGGGATTTTACTAGTTTGTCTTGGAAATGGTGGGATGAGGGAAAGTATCTACAGAAGAGATGAGGTTTTTCATCATTTATATGAAGTAATCTTTCCCTATACCTAGCATATGGATGTGTGCAAATCTCAAGAAGGAACTGAACCCAGAACACTGAGTTTTGATTTTTTTCCCCCAGTAACTTATTTTTTTCTTTCTACACTGATGCAGAGGATGTGGCCATGGAATTTTAAAATCCATGAGCTGTCTGCAGAGAGTTTTGCATCAAATTATAGCTGTCTTTACAAGTAATCATAAGACAGATTTATCTGAATAAAAAACCCCCAAACCTTTCTATTTCACACTCATGGGTAAATGTGAGCCCAAATATTAAAAAAACTTGCAGATACATTGGCATAGCCTTCATTGGGCTCCCATATTGTACTATGCTGTTGTTCTGAGCAGCTGAATACACAAGAAAACATACAGAGTAATTTTATGGCCTCAGTGGTAGTAGTTCCTATAAAACAAATCTAAAATGCATGATCTTTAAATTCAAGTAGCCTCCAAGGGACTGCCTATTTTCTATGAATATGGTAGGATTACAGAGGGATTGACTTGGTGTACATTTAGTTTTCATAGAATCAGATAATTATAGAATGGTTTGGGTTGCAAGGGACATTTAAAGGTCATGTAGTCCAACTCCCCTGCCATAATCAGGAACATCTCAAAATAAATCAAGTTTCTCAGAGCCCTGTCCAACTTGACCTTGAGTGTTTCCAGGGATGGGGCATCTACTACCTCCCTGGCCAACCTGCTCCACCCTCATGACAAAAATTTCTTCCTCATATCTAGTCTGAATCTACTCCCTTTTAGTGTAAAACCATTACTCCTTGTCCTATCAGAACAGGTACTGCGAAAAAGTTTGTCTCCATCTTTCTTAGGGTCTCCCTTTAAGCACAGAAAGGCTGCAATAAGATCTTCCTGGAGCCTTCTCCAGGCTGAACAACCCTGAAATTTTCTCCACAGGAGATATGTTTCATCCATCTGATCATCTTGTGGCCTCCTCTGGACTGGCTCGAACAGGTCCATGTCCTTCCTGTTCTGGGGACCCCAGAGCTGGATGCAGCACTGCAGGTGGGGTCTCACCAGAACAGAGCAGAGGGGCAGAATCCCCTCCCTCAGCTGCTGCCCACGGAGCTTTGGATGCAACCCACGACATGTTTGGCTTTCTGGGCTGCAAGGGCACATGGCTGGGTCATATCCAACCTCTCACCCACGGCACCCCCAAGTCCTTCTTGTCAAGGCTACTCTGGATCTGTTCATCCCCCAGGCTCTGGGTTGCCCTGATGCAGGTACAGCACCTTGCACTTGGCCTTGTTGAACCTCATGAGATTCCTGTGGGCACAATTCTCAAGCTTGTTCAGGTCCCTCTGGGTGGCATCCTGTCCTTCAGGTGTCACCACTCAGCTTGGTGTCATTTTCTAAGGTAATACTGCTGCAATCAGAGTTCTTGTCTCCATAACGGAACCTATTTTTGAAGTAGATTTTATGACCTGGAAGTTGCATTTGGAAGGTCTTTATGAGTTGGGTAATTGTCATTTGGCTGATATCACTGGTTAAAAGTGATAACATATATAGAATACACACAAGATACGAAGTTACTTGTGTACTCATTTGTACTGCTTAAATTGTAAATGCTTGTTACAGACAAAAATATTTTTCATAGATTTCAGTTATAAAAAAATAAAATCTTACGGTTTAAGTACCCATTAAGTAACTAAACCTGCTAATTGTTAGCAGAGGTAAATTCAACATTTCTGAAGGAACAATGTCAGCCAGGACTTCCTTCTGGTGCTGCCACAATGAGAAGTATAACCTCTGCCATCCCCAAAATTATTTCAAACAAATATATTTTTAATTTTTAATTTTTATTTTTATGCAAATGGAGGTCCTGTGAGGAAAGATCTTAAATATGAACATGAAAATATTAACCCATTTTAGCACTTTCTTGAGTTGGAATACAGGAGAGTAACTCTTTAAGTCCTCTAAGTCATTAAGTATAGATGACTGAGAAATGTATAAAATCTTCCTTGGTGGTTAGAATTCAGTTAAATTTCTGTCTGCAGGAGTGTTATCTATCTTTGAAATTAGAATATTAGACATAAGCCCTGTCATTATCTTAAAGTAAAAAATAACATCCAGTCTGGCCTCCAGATTCATGTTGGACCCTGCATCAGGGGAAAGTCACTGCATTAAATGACTATTGCTCCTATATACACTAAACAATTTCCTCAAATTGTATTATCACTTAATATCTGGCAGCATAGAATGTGATTATCCCCTCCTGAAAATGCTTTAGATCTTATCAAGGAGTATGTCTAATCCACTGGCATTGCAAGTAAATATTACAAGATGTTCACGCTGAATGCAGTCTAATCCAAAGAATTTGAATGTAAAAAGACTGGAAGACCGAAAGATGAATGGTTAAATATAATCAGATTTCATTGCACATTGCTGTTCCAGTACCTTTCAGAACTTGTCCATAACATCTTGTCACAGACAGTGTTCAATGAGTTTGTTCAGTCCTTTACCTTCTCTTTCATAACAGCTGAAACAGCTTCCATTTATCTCAGTAAATTGAAGTCCTATACAAAAGTTCATTCACTTAAATACTGCAGAAAAAAATTGCTTACCTCATTGATTGAGTGTCCCTGTGCTGTCTGTAAGACTACTTCTACTCAAAGAAATAAGGATTAATATATTGTACTTCTGAGGAATAGGCATCTGTTTAAGTTACAATATTCCCTAAGTGATGACAACTTCAGGACACATTCAGAATTTCTTTTCATTACTACTATCAGTAATCATAGATATATTTTTTTTAAGCCAGCTTGGAAAAACTAAAGATGGAAACTTCACCACAGTTTTGCTAAACAAATGGCAGAATGCTCATACTTTAAATAATTTTTTTTCTTTTTTTCACCTTGCATTTGATTTTACAGCTGAGTTTGAAACACTGTGCAGAGTCGCAGCATGGTGAGAGCACAACAGATCAAAGGCACAAGGACTTTGAGATAAAGTTAGTTTTACTGAAGTCTTTTGTGAAACCTCTTGGTTACACTGGGCAGTGATGGTAACTAACTTCAATGTTTGTATGATCATTCTGGAGCTACCACTATATTATAAATTATATCACATTGATATTTCTATTAATGAATCCCCACAAAAGCAGAAAAAAATGAAAGGCATAACAACTTTCAGGAGTAAGATGAGAAAAAAGTAACTCATTTCTTCACCCAGACAATTACCATCACTTTCTGGTTTTATTTCTCCTTTTCAGTTGATTCATCCTTTTCCTGAGAAGAAGTTTATTTCTTCTCCCTTTCTTAGAATGTTTTCATCCCTTCTTTTTCACACAACTTCTCAGTTCCATCTATCTCTTGTAATATCTGAATGTGTTTGGGCTGTGAGTCATATAAGGAAAGCAACATTCTGCACCCTTATCTTTCTATAGCCAAACTTAATGTAGCAGAAGGCTTTCACTTGCTGAGAGAGAAACTGAGTATAAGGCAAAGAGCTGAACATTCAGCATAAGAAAGTACACTTCTCTTAAGAAAGGTGCATTTGAATTGCATTCTAAAAAAAAAAAAACATAAATATTTGGGAGAAATATATAAAATTAATCAGGATGATGAGCTAATTTTGTGTAGGGTTTTAAAATATTTTGCATTATTTTGATAACCTCTTTATTAATTAAAAAAATTAAACAAACTTGTCTAATTAACACTGTTCTTTGAGATTCTGTGCTGTATCTTTCTCAGATTTCTGTGACTGATAGCATATGGTGCTGGCCAGTCCCGAGGACAGAGGAAATCAATTATCCATATCATCCCGTAGCCACACTAATTTTGCTAATTGTTCATTTTAACCTTGCTATTGCTTTTCCCCCTGCATATTTCATAGAGAGAGTTTAAAGGTGGAGATCTTTTGGGAAAAGAAAAATCCAAATACTGCACAAGAAGGACAGGATCTGCTAATGTCTACTTGGCTAATACAGAGAAAACTGGCAATTAAGTGAAATTATTATTAGTGGGAGCATCATCAGGTTGGACTAAGCATAAGAGGGTTAAAAAGGAAAGTATGCAAAGACTGGCAGTATCAGAGAGAAACTGATATATACTTAAAATATATATCTCTTATAACTGTGCTTGATGTGATGTTCAGCTTGGGTAGAGACAGACTATGGGTATAAAGGAAGCCTTTCAGTGCAGTGATGATTCCATTGATAGACCTCAATATTGGTAGATGAAACTTTTAATGCCTCATCTAACACTGGTGCTCATGGAACCTATTTTAAGTGACAAAACTTAGATTCCACTATTTTACTGTTTTTAAGTCAAAAAAAGTCTGAATTACATAAACTATTGCAAAACTGGGGCCCATCTCATTCTTTCCTTCTCAACAGCGCCTCAGTCATCTGACACACACAGAAATAAATTAACATATTCTATGTTCCCTCATTAAATTAAAGAAGCGCTGTGCATCTCCACTTAAAATTAACCAACCCATGAACAATCACTTTTATTAGAGAGATAAAAATTAAGTTATAAGATTTATGGAGTCTGAGGAGTGAGGTTCAAAGTGCTGACTTATCCTGGTTCCTCAAGTACTATATAAATAAATGTAAGGTCTTAGGTTTCAATGATCAAACATCTAGATAGTGGCTGTGATGATAACTCAACGAATTATGTATTATTTAGTTTTAGAGAAATCATTGATAAGAAGACAGAAATTTAAGGAATCTCAGCACATAATTGCAAAGAACTTATATGCAAATTAGCCTTCTAAGAAAATTGCACTAGGGTAATTATTCTTTGAAAATGTGTATGTTTTATTTTAATAGCAGCTTCTTCATCTGTGCTTTGTCTTTCAGTACTATGAATATGTACAAAACAGTATGCTTTGTCTAATGATGCTAAGAATTTAATCAATTTTCTGCGAAGGGGTTTCTGAAGGTATGGATCTGCATCTAAGCAAGGAAAGCAGTGCTCTGCTCATCCACAGATATCTCCTTTGTTTAAGTTAGCTTTAGATCAACTCAAACTTTATATCATGCTTAGAGAAGTAGTAAACTTCTAGGTAGTTTTGGTAGGTAGTTTGGTAGTTACTTTGGTAGTTACTACTAGGTAGTAGTAAAATAGGTGGTTTTGCACTCATTAGCAAAGATAAAGATATTATGTCCTAATATGCCTTTTCCTGGCCTTAAAATTAAGAGTCAAACATGGTTAGAAGGGAAAAAGAGGGATTTAACCTTGGTATTTATTTTAAGGATCCTGAGGTGCACTACGTCCAGGTCGAATCCACCAAAATGCACACCACAATGCATACCCCCAAAAGATCTGGTATAACATTATAGGTCTTCCAAAATTCCCCAATGAGAGGCTTGAATGAACCCCCCTCCCCCAAGGAACCTTCCCCTGGATGGTTCTATCTTAGTTTGCAGAATGTGTTCTGGAGAGGACCTTGGGGTCTGGGGCACACTGATCCCTACCTACAAAGCTTCTAAAATGCTTAGTCTCCTAGCTGAACAAACAAGTCCAAGAATGTAGGCAAAAAGCCCTAAGAATACAGAAGTTGTAAAAAGGTATAACAGGGGTATAAAAGAAAAGGCAAAAAATCATCATGGCATCACTTAAAGCTCTAAAGGTTGTAGAATACCAAGGAATATTGTACAATTTATTATTGTGCTGCTTCTAACTGGCAAAAAAGAGAGGAAATGTTATTCTCTGCTGTTGTACAGGCATGGTAAGTGCAAAGATGCTGTCTGGATTATGTAGAAGAACAGCCTAGATAGACAATGTGATGCTGGAAGGTTAAAGGGAGGGAAGTGAGGAATAATAAGTGCAGTTTTATAGAGGGAAAATGCATGAAAGAACACAGTAGCTGAACACTCACTCATGCTCAGAAGTGAGCCACACTCCCCAAAGTTAGGCAGGAGCAACTGAGGATTTAGAAAGAATGGAATAGAAAATTTGATATTTACATAAGATGATAAGGGGAGAAATAAAAAGCATGGAGGATCACAAAACAGGTGATTTTTTTTCAGATGCACAGAGAGTCAGATATATATTCAAAGGGATTTGAACTCCTGTTTCCCTCTAGAGGTGTGTAAATCCATTCTCTTTTTTTCACAGGAATCCTTAAAGGAGTTCTTTAGGTGAGAACACAATGTCTTCCATTTAGCTGTCACAAAGCTTTCCAAATACTGTTCAAAGTCTTGAAAAGATATTAGAAAACCACTATACTCTCTGTTTAACCCTTAAAGGATCATCTTAGAGGTGTTCTCTTGGCTATGCACAGGCAATGATATGAAGTAGTCAAGCTTGCCTTAAAAGGAAAATTTTGGAATAGTGGTTGAATTCCTGGTGTGGCAATATGGAACTCAGCACAGGACAATTCAGCCAGGATTTTCCTGGGATGGGCTTTGGTAGAAGCTGCCAAGGAGGAAAAATTACTTACAATTTTGCATGTAGGGGTCTATCATCCCATAGTACCCTGTTGAATTTATTTACTATTCGTCATCAGTATAAACCTTGCTGCAGTCTTTTTCTCCTCATAAATAAATTGTAGACTTTTATTAGAGCCATGTCAGGCTTATGCAGTAATTTTCTCTAGACTGCTTGTCCAGGCTTCTTTCTATGGAGAAGTTATAGGGAAGGCCAGGTGAAACCAAGGATGCTCCATGGCATAGCTATTGCCAGAGGACCTGAAAATGGGTATGCCAAGTCTGTGCTTTACACAGAGGAGGAAAAGAGCCATTGTGGGACTTTGTGGTAACTGTTTCAGTGAAAAAAGGTATGGAAGACCTGATTTTAAAACTTAGTGAGACACTCAGTGAAGAAATATTTAACATATTAATGTGTTGAGAAAAATTCTCACTGAATTTTTTACTATTGGTATTCTTGAGACTACACATGTTTATTGTATAAAAATAGAAAAAAGCTTGCATTTCTGGGTTATAGTAATATACTTATTATGTATTCTTGAGTAAATTTTGCATAGTTTGCTTTTCATGTTCTCTAATCTGAATCACTATCCCTAGCCTTACTCCTAGAGATAAAGGACAAATTCTCTTTCTGTTACCTCCATATGGACTTTGCTGTACTAATCCATCTCCTTATTTAGCTGTTTTTCATTATTCCTTTTTATTATTTCTTTCTTGACTATAAGGCTCAGTGGGCCATTATTTTAAAATATTAAACAATTTTTGTAAAGTATCTTTTCTATATTCTGTACGATGATCCAAATATACTTACTTACAATCCCATTAAATTATATCTTGATATGTTGAAAGGCCAGCGTGTGTGTCCATGTATATATCATGTATGTAAGCCAACGCCATAAATATAGCACTCACAAAACACTATTCCTTCCAGAGATTCTTTAACTGCTTCCCAAATGCCAAAGAACAAAACCTCTCAACACCTTACAGAGGTACTAATTGTTAATAATTTTTAATCGTGGAAGAAATAAAGAAAAGGATGATTCAGGTGAATTGTTAAATTCTATGGCAAAATTGAGAAACAAGTGACTGATTAATGCACCTACCTCCTTCCAAGAACACCTTTTTTTTTTCTTTTTTTATTCTTATGTTGCAGTTTAAAGGTATTATGTAATATTTTTCCTTGGAATCCTAGGTGACAGCTACACATTTTTGTAATAGGAACAAGTAAGCAAGCAAACAGATATGAAAAATATTATAGATGTTATTTTGCGAGGAATGGAACTAATGGAATTTATTTCCCTATGGGCTCTTTGTCATTTCATCACCACAATATCTCAAGTTTCCACCCATCCCCACAATTATACAGTTTGATTTGGACTTTCAGTGGGAGAAATATTTCTTAGGCTGTAGCCAAGTTAAGAGGAAACCACCTGCCACCATGCTGGAAGGACAGCAGCTGAACTATTACCACCTTTTATCAGAGAGAGCAATCTTGAGATCCCAGAGCTGCTGATTTTCATAAAGCTTGTATCCATTCACTATCTTTTTTTTGCATTTAAAACTTCACTGAATTTCATTGATATTGACCATGAGGTTACAAATTTTCTATAGAAAGATGGGAAAGAAGAGGTGAGGAGCAAGTATAGCAGTAAAGCCTGCTGTCAATAAGAGGCCATACTAGAAAGCGAAATATTTATGCATACATAAAGGAGATGAAATTTCCTCCTGAACAGACCTGTAACATACTTTCAATATGCTGCCTCCTAGCCACATGCTCAAGGAATCACAATCAAATTCCAAATGGGTATGATCTTTTTAACTATTTTATTATTATTATTATTATTGTTGTTGTTGTTGTTGTTGTTGTTGTTGTTGCAGGAGTATCTGAAGACTCTCCAACATGCTTATAGAAGAACATCAGTATCTGGGAAATCACAATAAGTAGTTAAACAGATAGTAATGGATTCAGAGTATTAAATATCTGCATCTCATCTACTTCTTGTTGCTGACTGAAAAACATCTGATTTTAGCTCTTTTTTGGCTTTACATATTCTCCCCTTGTCTTCTTTCCATTATTTGGTTCCCAACTGCCAACTCTTTTCAGCCCAAAAAAATCATAACAGAAAACGATGCAGTGCATCCTCCAGAGCCTGCATAATGCAGACATGGAGAACTAAAATATTTTCGTATGTCCTCTCAAGGGAAAAGAGTGTGAACAATCAATTTGTGAACAGTTAATTTTTCTGTAATTTTCAACACCTAGATGCATCTGGATCAGGAATATGTTTCTTATTCTAGGGACAAAGTGATAACTTTGCTAGGCCAGCATGGTATGTCACTTTGAATAAATGCATCTGCCATATGGTATTTGAATCATCCATAAAGACTAATTAAATTAATTTGATTTTCCACTGGAAGAAGTTGAGGTACTGAAGAGTCTAATCTTTGCTTTTGATACATTGTTGGTGCTACAAAAAAGAGCTTTAATTTTAGCTTACTTATTTTTTTCTTCAATTTTTTTCCTTCCCTTTTGGAGAAAAAAGCTTACTTTTCCCTTAAAGTAAACAAAACCAACAAAACCCCAAAAAAACAAACCCAACTCAAAAACTACTAAAAAAGCAACCCTGCACCGTCTCCAATGCTTTATTCTTCTCCCATCGCTGACTCTGCTACAGATCTGCTATGACATATGTGCAACTGAATGGTGAATCACGTGCTTGAAGCTGTACACAGGAAAGAGAAAAATAGGTCGCTGTTTATCTAAGAAAGTATACCTCAAACACAGTTCAATCCTATTTTCACACAAGTAGTCAGGATTCAAACTTTACCATAACAAAGAAAAAAAAAAAAAAAAGTCCAGTTTGACTTACTGACTGTAAAGAAATTCAAGCTAGTAGTGCAAATTTGCACTTGCAAGTTAACTACCTAAGTCTGCTTGTGCACTGGAATATATACATGCATTTAAGTAAGGGTATTTTCTGCGCTAGTGAAAATTATACAGTGCCTTCTCTAAGAAGCTTAAATAAACCTTCTTGTCAGGATCACAATCTCTTTGTCTAACTATAAAGTGGATGATTTGAGCCGCAGGAGTTTCTAGAAGCAATGATAACATGCTGAAGAGAAAGGTGACAGCTCAGTTCCACATAGTTTCCTTTATTAAGAGCCGTTCTACTGCTGTAAGTAATACACCTAGCAGCAGTGTGAGACTTGTGTTGAGTCACAGTGTTTTGCTCCTGAGGTAAGGGTTTACTGTAGGTTAACCCCAAAGGACAACTCAATCCCCCACAGCTGCTTGCTTACTTTCCCCTGGTGGGATGTGGGCGAAAATTGGAAGTGTTAAAGGGGCAAAACTTGTGGGTTTACATAAAGAAAATTTAATACGTTTAGTTAACCTATTAAGTAGTTTAATACAAGTGTGTGTGCACAAGCAAAGCAAAACAAGGAATCCATTCACCACTTTCCATGGGCAGGCAGGTGTTCATCCACCTCCAGATGAGAGGGGCTTCATCACATAGACTGGTGACTTGGAAAGAAAAACACCATCACTCGAAACATTCCCCACTTTCTTCTTCTTCCTCCAGCTCCATATGCTGAGCATGACACCATATGATATGGGACAGTCGGTGGTCAGTTGGGTCAGCTGTCCTGTTTGTGTCCCCTCCAACTCTTGTGCATCCCAGCCTGCTCACTGGTGGGGTGGATGAGGGACAGAAAAGCCTTGACTCTGTGTAACCACTGATCATCAATCAGTAAAAAACCCTGTGGTATTGTAGTGGTTTGATCCTGGTGCCACCAAGCTGCTCTATCACTTCCCAGTGGGACAGGGGAGGGAGAATAAGATGGAAAACCACTTGAGATAGGTTGAGATAAGGCAGTTTACTAAAATAAAAAAAAGAAAAGTAAAAGTTTGCATAAGCAAAGGGAAAAATTAATCTCTACTTCCCATCAGCAAGTGGTGTTCAGACACTTCCTGGGAAGCAGGGCTTCAACACATGGAGTGGTTTCTCCAGTGGGCAAACTGTAGGATAACAAATACCCCCCTGTCTCCCCTCTCCTTTAGCTCTTATATCTGAGTTGATGTCATACAGTGTGGAATGTCCCTTTGGTTAATTTGGGTCAGCTGGCCTAATTCTGTCCCCTCTCAGGATCCTGCCCTCTCCCAGCCCCTTGATGAGGATGGGGGAGAACGTTAGAGGGACAGAACTGCTCAGCAGTAGCCAAAACACTGATGTGTTATCAACACCCTTCCAGCTACTATTGCAAAGCACAGCACTGTGAGGGCTGCTAAAGAAAAAAGAACTCTATCCCAGTCATAGCCAATACAGGTATCAATGTTGGCTTCATCACAAATCCTAAACTTAGCCCTGTACTGCTCTGAAGAAAACTAACTCTACCCCAGCTAAAACTGATACACATTTATTGCCCAAAGACAGAGCTCATGGCAAAGGTTACTGAATTTTAAAATTTAAAATTTAAATTAAATTTTTTAAATTTAAAAAAATTTAAAAAACAATTTTGGTCAACTCATTTTTTATTTTAGTAAATGTTTAACATTTATCCAAATACAGACTTCAAGGATGATTTTATGGTAGCTCCAAGCATTGCATATGGTAGGAGAAAACCTTATACTGACATAAAGGGAGTGACCCCACTGAAGTGAAATTGATACAAACGAATCCAGTGCCATCTGGTCTGGTGAAGTTAAAGAGGAGAAGCTATGACTACGAAAAACTAACACAGTGTTCAGTGAACCAGAAGGAAAATCTCACAGGATGCAGGATACTGGGAATTATCTTTGTTACTGCCCGATAACACAAAGAGGAACAACAACGGACAATAGGCTAATCTTAATAGTTTTGCAGGTCTGACACTATATTGTAAAGCAGAATTATTTTCCCATATTTTTCATTTCAAATGTTATAGTTTAGATGAACTAATAAGAAGCTACATATTTTGAGCAATGCATGTGGGAAGATCAGTCAGAATGTTCTGTTCTCTAGCAGCAAACCAGAGAAAATGAATGTAATCTGCATTACAATGCTTTCTTCTTGCAGGAATGACCTTCTGCCTTAATGTTGTAGCAAGAATGGCAGAAATGATTTGCACAGTGCTTATTTTTTGTGTTCATCAAAGTGTTTCTGCATGGTTACTCTAACATGATAAACCATACCCATGTAAACAAACATTTTCATAGAATCATAGAATCATATAATCAAAGAATCATAGAATGGGTTTGGTTGGAAGAGACCTTAAAGATCATCTAGTTCCAACCCCACTGCTGTTGGCAGGGATACTTTTCAGTAGATCAAATTCCTCAGAGCCCCATCCAACCTGGCCTTAAATACTTCCAGGGAATCCACAACTTCTTTGAGCAACCTGTTCCACTGCCTCACCACCCTCACAGCAAAGAATTTCTTCCTAATACCTAATTTAAACCTACTCTCAGTTTGAAGCCATTCTTTGCCTTGTTCTGTCACCACATGCCCTTGTATATAATTTCTCTCCATGTTTCTTGTAGGGTCACTTCAAGTACTGGAAGGCTGCAGTTAGGTCATCCTGAAGCTTTCTCTTCTCTGGGCTGAACAATCCCAATTCCCTCAGCCTTTCCTCATAGTTCCATCCCTCAAATCATCTTGGTGGTCCCCTCTGGACTCAGTCCAACAGGCTGATAGCCCTCTGCTCATGGAGACCCCAGAGCTGGATGCAGCACTGCAGGTGGCGTCTCACGAGGGCAGAGTAGAGGGGCAGAATCCCCTCCCCTGCTGCCCACGGTGCTTTGGATGCAGCCCAGGACACAACTGGCACTCTGGGCTGCAAGGGCACATGGCTGGGTCATGTCCAGCCTCTCACCCACAGCACCCAGAAGTCCTTCTTGACAGGGCTGCTCTGGATCTGTTCATCCCCCAGCCTGGAATGATACCTGGGGTTGCCCTGACTCAGGCGCAGCACCTTGCACTTGGTCTTGCTAAACCCATTGCCCCCCTTCTTCAGCTTGCCCAGGTCCCTCTGGATGGCATCCCATCCCTCAGGTGTGTCAACCCACTCAGCTTGGTGTCATCTGCAAGTTTGCTGAGAGTGCACTCGATCTCTTTGTCCATCTCATTAAGGAAGATATTAAATGGCACTGGTCTGAATATCAACCCTGAGGGACAACACTTGTCACTGATGTCCTTTGGGACTCTGAGCTATTGACCACTACCCTCTGGATCTGACCATCCAACTACTTTCTTATCCATATGACAGTACACCCATCAAATACATCTCTCTCCAATTTAGAGAGAAGAATACTGGGGAGACTGTATCAAAGGCTTTACACAAGCCTGGATAAATAACCTCTGTAGCCCTTCCCTTGTCCATTCATGTACTCACTCCATCATAGAAGGCCACTGAGTTGGTCAGTCAGGTCCTGCCCTCAGTGAAGCTGCACTGGCTGTCCCAAATCACCTCCCTGTCCTCCATGTGCCTTAGCACAGATTCTCAAAGGATATGTTCCATGATCTTCCCATGCGTGGAAGTGAGGCTGACAGGGTCCTCCTTTCTACTCTTTTTAAAGGCAGATAAAATGTTTCCCTTTTTCCTGTCACTGTCGTGACTTTTCAAATATCATGGAGAGTGGCTTGGCAATGACATCAGCCAATTTTCTCAGGATCCTGGGATGCATAGACTTATTGTACATTCAGGTTCTTCGGGTGGTCATGAACTTTTCTCCCCCAGTCCCCATCCTGCTGTCCACCCATTCAAGATGTGTGGGAAGAGAGGTTGCCATTGAAGACTAAGGCAAAAAAGTTGTTGAGGCTTCTGCTCAGTTGTTACCCATTTTCCAGCACTGCTTATTTCCAGCACTGCACTTCTTTGACCTTTCTTCTCTGGTTAACATGCCTGTAGAAATCCTTCTTTTTATTCTTTGTGTCCCTTGCCAGATTCAGTTCCAGCTTCAACTTGGACCACTCTTTCTCTTCAACTAGGACTTCTGGAACAACAGTAAGCAATCAAAAGAGTTCTTCATTAAGGCTAAAATAATGAATAAGTGTCATCCCTAAGATATGAATAGAATAGAACAGGAAAATGCTATGAAAAAATATTTTTTAACCTATTAGGTCTAGTGGTATTTATGCAAACACAGGAAACTGCCAAGATTATATTATGAATGTAATATGCTCTGATCTATCTTAAATAAACAAGACGTGTTCTGAAAGCATAAAAGAAAAAGTCTTTATTGTAGATAAAATCAAATTAAGTTCAAGGCTTATAATTGAAGCTGTTTGTGCCTCAAGAAAAGATTAAGCTATAAAAGAACTAAATTGGAGGAAAGGAAAGTGTTTGAAGGGCAGATAAGGTCACCATAAAGAAGGCCAACCAGAGTCAGAAAGATGAAAATAGACTAACAGCATGAGCAAATAACTAGTTTATTTGATTTAGTGTAAAAAAAGGAAGGCAATAAAGTAAGAAACCAAACACCTGAAAAAAGAATATGTCTGGAAAAGGTAATATACCATCAAAAAAGAACCAGAATAAAGGACCTTGGTATTATTACAGAAAGACCATATAATCTTCAGTAGAGAACTCAAATACCCCTCCCAGAAATGTGACAAATCCAGAATCCAGGGAAGAAAATACCAAAACTGTAAGACAAAATACTCAGAGAAATATCACAATGAATTTGAGATTTGAGTGTTCTTTTTTTATATTATTTTAATCAGAACATGAGAAATTAATTTCTCTATGCTGTACATTTTTAATGCCATGTTGCAGTATGATTGGATACTACAAAGATATCTTTCAAGCATAAAAACCCCTAGCAATGCGGGGCATAAGAAAAAAAATCATTTTCAAAAAATAGCTAGATTGTCAAAAAGGTACATTAGGAGAGATTACGATGAAAAAACCTATCAAGATGAACTTTTAAAAAATTGTTTAATCAACTTCTCAGTGTTTTCAAATCAAAACCTTTAAAAATCATATCCTAAAATTGTCCTAAAACCTTCATCAAAAGAAACCTTTTTTTTCTTTCTGAAGCCTGTCTACAGTAATGACAGGCCTTAAATCTGCCACTGACAGTAGTTTAAATGGTTCCTTAACAGTGTTGGGGAAAGACGTTTCATCATGAATCATAGTCTGAAGCAGCTACAGGGACATTATTAGCTGAGTCAAAGCAGGTGACAGTGAAATGCTATCTAGTATTGCTGAGTAGTATTATCTTTGCATGTTGATTTAATGGCAGACAGAAACGAAGCAACTGAATGATGTCTACTCTATTTCTTCTTCTGTGTGACATCTGCACATGCCTCTGTGATCTATAGCTTTGGGGTATGTCAGCAGTGGAGGAGATAGGGGGCTGAATGATCCTAGGCTGCCAGGACTCTTGTAAAGCTTTCTAGCTAGAAAAATGCTGACAGCTGGTGTCTTCTTTGGAAATGTTTATAACAAGAGATCTACACCTTACTGAAAGTCATAAAGAGCAACAAGTAAAAGTTTCCGTGTTTTTCTCAGTGAGACCATTCTAAGTAAAGGACATTGATAAATTAATTGTTTAAGCTTGCAACTAAATTTTAGTCTTTGAAGAGAAAAGTAAGTCCAAGTCTGAAACACTTAGCTGTGCAGAAGGAGGTTGTCATCTATATGTGAGTGTGGGTCTTATTTTCCTGCATTCAATGTGGATGTTGTGTATTAGACATAGGTCCCAATACAGGTCCAAGATCAGCATTCTGGATACTCTCAGAAGCAACTTGGTTAGCGAGTTAGCCACTGTCCCAGAAGCCTTCTGGATCATGAGAGAAATGTAAATAACTACAAGGATTCTATGAAAAACTCAGCACTATAATTTAGAGGTTACGCAAACTTTGGCACTGTATGGCTTCAGAGGTTAGTGAAATGAAAAATTCATTGTCTTCATTTTTTGGAATGTGCATCCCTGTATATGCTTAAAACTTGTTTTGAAAGCCAAAGAAAATCTCTGAGACTCGCCCATAACTAGCTGGCTCTTGCACTGTTCAGTTAGCATTAGTTTTGAAGTGTAGGGATTTCCTTTATTCTGCAGGGTCCTGTCTGCTGTACAAACTGTTTAGTCCATTCTGGGGGCTATGTTCAAAATGAGGCATTTTTCTCTCCTGCAGTTTGCTTTCTTAGTTCACACCATCTAGTTTTTATTTACCTATGATACACAATCCTTAAATATCACTGAGGCAAAAAATTCAAAGTGAAGAAATAAATTCTTTCATCTCAAGTGTATCAAATCTTACAGTCCGAAGTGTTCTGCTCTTCTGAAGTCGAGCTCTATGATCTTGATTTTTGCCATCCTCTCTCAGGATCTTGATACCAATAGCCAATTAATATCTATGGTATTGAGCAATCCAAGTAGGATTAATCTTTGTGACAAAATTTATATCACAATGCTAATATTTTTTTAAACTGGGACACATGACAATTTCTAAGATTGAGTGTTGTGTCATTAAAGCTCCTTTTACCACTCCTCCACAATTAAAAAAACTTCAAACCCCTCTCCCCCCCAAAAAATCAGAAAAAAGTCCATGAAAATATATCCACGACAATAGGAATATTAGGCATCCAATGATTTACAAATTCACCCTTCCTTCGACACTTTTCTATCAGAAGGTGTGCTAATAGTAGAGGGCTGCTGAGAAGGGTGCTTTTAACATCATGTAGAAATCACCATATCTTTTCTGATATGACTTAAATTTTGTATGGAACAGTCTTTATATATCTCACAAATTTCCTCAGGGTGGTATTCATTATCTTGAAAAAAAAAAATTTAGAACTTCTGTTTTTCTTGAAAAATTTCTGAGTTAATCTATTAATTTTCAAATGATTTCCAAAACTTGTTCTTGTCTAGAGTCCACTTTTAATTTTGTTCCATAATCTCATGACAAAATCAGTACCTGTTTATGACCAGCTTCCTCTCTAAAAGAGATGTTACCTGGTCTTCCAATTTATATTCTTCTTGCCCCTCAATATGTTTCCATCCATTTTCATGTACTCTTCCACACCAATACAAAGATAAAAATAAATACATATGGATTTGTCTATATGGATGTAGGTAAATACAGAGAGTGAAGATGAAGTCAGATCTAGCAGTCAGATACTTTCACATTCTCTGAAACGTCAAGATCGAATACTGGACATAAAGGAAACAAAATTGTCACCTAACATGTTCCAATTAACTAAATGCCAAAGGTCTACAATAAGATTTTCAGTCCCCCATAACTGAATTACAAGCACTTTGTTTCCCTTAATCTCAGTCCAAGAAATCAATCAAAACTTCATTCCAATTACCTGAAGTTTGTGGATATTGACAGCTTGCAAGAGATTTTGTTTTGAATAATTCATAGGGAAAAATATATCTGACTTTATTTTCATATTGGTAGTATATCTTCATGCAAAGGGCTAGAGTGTAGACATTGGAAGGAGAGGAAAATGATTACACAACTGTTAGAATGATGCAGAGGGACATGCCATTAACGAACAGGTCTGTTTTGGTAAATCAAAGAATTTCATATTTCTGAAAGCTACTACATATTTACCTACATAGTTTCATTTTACGGCAAAATCATATTTTGGAATCAGGTAGAGAAAATAGTTATTTACTTACAAGAAAATGTCCATGTCTCCATGAATAAGCTATGTTTACATTAACACAAAGTTGGAAGATAAGCAATAAAACATGGATTTTAGGTATTTCAAACTTCATACTTCTATTTTAAAAGTTTATTTTCATTTACCATTTCCATTACTTAAAGATTTGGGGTTTTTTGATTGGGCTTTTCAACACTGTTAAACACGAGTGATGTTCTATCTGTTTCACTTTACTGTTACTATTTTGCAAAACGAGGGAAGCAAAAACTATCACAAAGGGGTTTCCAACACGGTGTGACAGTGCAGCCAAAGTGTAAGTGGATTATGTGGTCTAAGTATAAAGACGAGGGAAGTTTATTATTCTTGAATTGGATATTTTGTCAGAAATTGGGTTAGGAGACTGGATAGAGATGAGAACTCTGAGGTTCCAAATCAGCAAAGTTGAAATGAGAATATAGACTGTAGCTATGTCAACAAATATTAGAATACAGTACATATTATCTATACATTTATGCTTAGCTGTATTTATCTATTTCATCTTTGATTTCTTGCTCTTGTATAGGACCAGCAACAGCTGAGGACTTAATATTTGCACTGAATAATTCTGTTCAATAACAGATGTGGCATCACTTACTTTCTAATTCCAGTGAGTGTGCTCTTATTAATGTGATTTTTTTCCCTTTTATGTTGACAAGAGCATTAAATACACAGTTTCTGTAAAAATGGAAGAATGTTATTGTCGTAATTCCAAAGTCCTTTTGATCAGTTTTATCTGTATAATTGTTCATTATTAGGATAATAAATACATTGGCAAAAAAGAAGAGAATTCCTGCTCAGTCCAAGGACTAGACTTGGACTGTAAATGGATGCAAGAACATCAAAGACAGTAGGAATCTTTTGTTAAGAGTATTTTGCTTGGACTTTGGCATGCAGAGTGCAGAGACTATCCACTACATTTTTTTGACTGTAATACAGATGGATCAGAAAGGCCTTGATGGTGAGCTAGTTTATTGCTGATTAAGATAAATAGAAGATAATCTCCTCTCTATCTAAGCCAAAATAAATGGAAGAATTGTTGTTGTTTAAAGCCCCTATGGTTACTCTGAGATTTGGGCAATTTAGGAACATGCAAAAGTCTTCAGAATCTCTGTGGTTCATCTGTAAAATGTAGAGCAGATTTTAAGGATTTTTTTTCTACAAACAACATTTTCACAACACTTTTCATTGTAACTCTCATATGTTCTTTTAAACTGTAATTCAAAAGCCTTGTTCAGCTCTAGTTTCCCTTACATTTTGTAATATCATGTAAAGACATAAAAGAAGATATTAAAGATTTTGTAAACAACACATTAGTGAAGAACTTCTTAGAAGATAGTAGAGATTTAAAATTGCAGGGTAGTTTTTGAAATAGTGCGACAGAAGAACAACTTTTCTGTTATGTGCTTCTTTACCAGTCTCCAGAAGAGGTGAGTTCTCTCTTAGTGAACATTATCCAAGATCACATTGTTTTAAGCTCCTATTTCTTTGTTCATGTCCTTTTTGTATTCCTTTGACCCAAATGCTAAAGAAAATAATTCTCTGATCTTATTGGGAAAAACATTTTCATGTTCATTTTATGTTTTACTTGTATGATGATTTTGAGGTTTAGATCTAACATGAATCAGAGAATCACAGAATGGTTGGCGTTGGAAGGGACATCTGGAGATCATCTAGTCTAACCTTCCTGCTAAAGCAGGTTCACCTAGAGCAAGTTGCACAGGATCTTGTCCAGCTGGGTTTTAAATTTCTCCAGAGAAGGAGACTTCACAACTTCTCTGGGAAGCCTCTTCCAGAGCTCTCCCACCCTCAAAGTTAAGGAGTCCTTCCCCATACTAAGAGTAAATTTCGCAAGGGGAAAAAGAGAGATTTAAGACTATGTCAGTTTTTCTAATTGTCCTTGCTTTGCTTTCTGACTCAGTCTATATACTTACTAATTTATTTTACGTATTTCACAGGAGATCTTTCTAACTGTAATTTAACACTCATATTTTAAAGTATAGCAGATGGATAAACAGAATATATATTAATCTACCCACATTTCAATAACTGTGTTCCAGTTTGGCCAAATCTAGAAATACATCCTCTGAGAGAAGGCAGGTTACAACCCGCCTCCCCCACCAGGTTCGGGAAAAAATGAATGTGAAAGACATAAAACCTATTTATTTAACAAACACACAGGAAAAGGGATAATGATGCTAAATAATAAAACCTCTCAGTCTGCTGAGAGAAACCTGGGAAAATTTCGGAGTCCTTCCGTAGATCTCTCTCTCCCTCCTTGGAGCTGGGACGGGGTCGCGGGCCCACCTCCAGGGCCAAGGCTTCGGTGGAAATTCCTCCTGATGCATTCTGATGTTGAAACAGTCCAGCAGAGAAAAAAAAGAAAAAAACAAAGGTCCCAAGAAAACAAAAGTTCAACTCTCCATCTCTTTCTGGAGAAAGAAAAAGGAACTGAAAAACTGGCCAAAAGCAAGCAGGGTGACTTCCCCCTCTCGCTCTGCTGCCACAGCTGAACACAGAGCTGTCGCTATCTCTGTGTCATTGAAAACATGAAAACAAGCTGCTTAGAAAGTTCCCTCGCTTTTGTCTCTCCTCCCTCTCAGGCTCAGTTTAAAGGCACCGAAAGGCACAAAATTAATTTCTGGGCATGGGGCAGCCATAGGGGATATATATCATAAAGTCAACCCAAGACAAACTGCTTTTTGGTTTTTTTTCATGGTTGTATAATGTTCTGCATTTAAAATATGTAAAGTTATTCTCTATATTTATGAAAATTTATTTTCTGTCTCAAATTGCAAGACAGAAATCAGGATATAGTCTATACAAGTCTTCTTTCTGTCTAAATTTTCAGTTCCTATCCTATATTTGAACTAGAAATCTGTGTGTGAGCAAAGCTGATGAGCCACAAATAAAATCCATCATCTCTATCTATGTGATGGACTAAGATACATAAAATGAGAACAAACATCAGTTATAGCACTGTTTCCCAAACAACCTTAATAACCCTTTTCACTTCTCAGTGTCATTTGAAAAATTTAGAGTTCCTATTGAGCACTTCATCTAAGACAAAATCAAAGTCTCAGGCAATTTTGATACAGTCATTTACTCTAAAACAAACACTATCTGTTTTGTTCAGAAGAGTGGCCTGAAAGTGCAAAGAGTGAAACACATCTTTCACAGTTACCACTTTGTAATATCAGATTCTCAACCTGCTTTTTTTTTGTTTAATAGCCTGGATTTTTTCTAGCCAGTGTACAAGGTTGTTAGTCATCAGCATATAATTATAGCTGCATTTATAACAGTAATCCAGTAAACCAGGTTTAAGCAAACAGTTACTCCAGTTTCTAGAGTTCCAAAGTTATTTGCATTTCACACTATTAATATGTAAGATGAATACACCCTCATTACACCTCATAGAGATGCTAAGATTGCTCAATGTAAAATAAAATCGTTAAAATATAGGCCTCTGAGTAAATTTCCTCCTTGAACTTCACTGTACTTCAGAAGTACCTTCCTCTTAGCAGACACTCAGAAAAGTGGCATCATTTGATAAGTAGAGTTGAACAGTAACAAAGGAATAAACAAAGAGAATGAAAAAGTGGAAAAATCAGAATTGACATGAAAAGTCAGCCCATTCTCAGACACAAATGTCAGTCCAAAAATCTAGGACAAATTGTGTCCAAATTCACATCAAAAATGCATCATTTAGGCCCATCTCTCACAGAAATTAATGTAGATTAAAAATTTGCAGAGGAAAATCTATTTAAATTTACAGCATAGAGTTACTGAGTGCTTTCTGATTTATATATTCCCAAATTGTGCCATTCATCATGTTTCTTCATATTTGGCTGAATGGTCTGCTTTAAATCACAACTCAAGCAAAAATAAATCACAGCCTAATTAGAGATCTGATTTTTTTCAAAATGTATTTTGCAACACTTAGGCCACATTCCTTCTCTTGCTTCAAGCTGAAGTCATGTCAGTATGGAAAATAATAACAAAACTCTTTCACTGAGACTGAATTGCTGCCTACTAAGTGTAAATTAAATTTTAAAAAAGTGTTCAAATATTTGCATTATCTCTAAAATTAATTTCTCTTCAGTGGCACAAGAGGTTTCCTAAAATAATAATCAACATCTCGATTATAAGAATTTGAATTCTGATTAACATATTCTATTTACCAATCTGAACAGAGCACCACAATAATATAGAAAGCCATTTTAAAGATGCAAGTTGAAGGAACAAAAAAAAACCATTATGGAGAAAACTCCACAATATTTTACTGGTGAGCAGAATTAAATAGTTTTCTTCTTTTGGATTCTGTGATATTCTCCATGGATTCCTATTCATTTTAGTTATTTTAACATTGATATGTGAGTTGATATTCTTCCATTAAGAGTTTGAGAAGATAATGAGTCTAAATTGGAGTGCCACGTTGTATAAGTCTTATAAAAGTAAGAATAGCGTGTGGAAATGAAAGTTTTCACTGCTGAAAAACAGGTTGGGTAAGTTTTGTTTTGTTTTTTTTTTAGATAAAAGTGATTTTGGATGCCATTGATTTCTTATTACTGAAGGAATTTAATAAAGTCTACTGGTACTGATGCTCTAGATGTAAAGTCTACTACCTTCTTCATTCATACCAAACCTTTTTTAATGCTTGCTGATGCTGACGCATGATCCATAACTTTATGCTATAGGTTCAATATGTAGACTCAAAAAGACAACAACCTAATTATTTAAGTAAAAGGCTTAAAACACCAAAGTATGTATGTGTGGCATGCATCTTTGAACATCTGATGCCAAAGTGTTTTCAATACTGGGGGAGGGAGGGGCTTCAGCTTTAGTTCTGAACTTCTCTGTAGACTTCAGAGGATGAACACACCTGACCACAAATTTCAAGATTAAAAGAAGAGAAATAACCACAGTAAAGCAATAAATCTGACATCGATGTTGGACTGAGCTGGACTACCTGAGATTTTAAAATAACATGAAGTATGCAGGAATGATAGTATTTCTTTGACTGTGTAACATACTTCCAGATGAAACAATGAAAAATGTATGCTTGAGTCCTTCCAAGAGATTGTGTTTGCGTGTCCACAAGCAACACTTTTAGCCATCGACAGAATAACCAGATGACAGAGATTAGATGATACATGCGTTTCTTTCATATGTAGCTGTAGAAAATCAACGTATGCAGTCCTTGCTTGGTGCCTGAAACTGATATCATACATCAGTGTAATAAGCAAATGCAATATAAAATTTGGTAGATTGACACAAAAATCTTATCTGTTTTCCAAAATATTGTTTCAGAGGAAAGATTACATACTGAACTCATCATAATATATACCTTTCAAACAGAGATAAATTTAAAATTCTTTGCGTAATGGACATACGAGTTATTGCACATATTACTGTTAAAATAATTTATGATTATTCTTACTGTTAAAATAATTTATGATTATTCTGGGTTTATCCACAGTTAACTTCTACAGTTTATCAATCCTCATCTAACTGAGAATGCAGCATAATTAGTAAAAGGGCATGAACTTTTAGTCACAAAGTGAGACTCAAAACAAAAACTAGAACAACATTCACGAGTTTTTAAATTTTTTAGTGTAACTCCTGATGATAATGGGTGTTACATTCAATCTGTTCATCTGTCTTACTTCACCCTCATGCTTTTTAATTTATTTGTTACATCAATCATTAAACAATTATCTGGGAAGCTGGCTTTAGGTGAAGATAAAGCAAAGAAAGGAAAGCTGAAATTAAAACTGACCTGGAAAAAATATGGCAGTTATTTATGCAAAAAGATCAGCACTTTATTTTGGCATTTTCTAGGATTGGTTTTTCCTCCTCTTTTCTCTCCATGACTTTTATGGTTTTTTCTTCCTCATTATCCTTTCTAAAAAAGTTAAAATTCAAGAAGAAAAAAAAATGTAGTAAATGATGCAAGAGAATACAAATTTGCTGTTAATTTTCTGGAAAGGTACAGATTAGCACATTTGCTGACTTTTTAGAGTGGCAGTCTATTTGTTTATGATTTACTAAGAAATAAAGAAATCACCCCCAATTAGTGTGTCTGATAGTCGAGTGACTGGAAGAGTTTAGAATAATAAAGATGGCCACGTGGCTGTGTGAGGCTGAGCTGCTGGTTGAAGTTAACCCACACCACCAGGTTGAAGATTCTTTTGAATTTTGTATGGCATTGAGAGACAGAGTAAACCTTTCTTCTCAAGAGATTTTGTGTGTGAGGCCCATTTCAGTAAATACACTGATCTACAGAGATGTTGTCTGACTTTGAGGCTGTCACCCTAAATTTTCATGACAGTCAGTGGAGAAAAATAGGCATATTAAGAGCAATCTTGTACTAAGGATACCTATTATTTGTTCTTGACCAGAAAAAGAACTTGAAGTGATTAACTAAAGTGCTGATGTCTATATTTAACCAGATGATTTTCACCCTGGCCACATACAGTGGTAAATAGAAGCATCAAATGGGTGTGCATCTTTTGCTTTGTAAATAGAAAAAGAAATACTGAATGTTGGACAGAAGAAAGAGGAAGGGATAGAGACAAGTAAACATGCTTAATTAATATAGACCTCCAAAAGAGATAGTATGCTGCTCATAGGATGTGTTATATTCTGTACTGGAAAAGAGTGTACGCTTTGTATTTAAGGAGATTTTGTGAGGAACACAGTCCTGGATGGTCTAGTTTACAATTATATACTTTAAAAGTTGATAAATCAGATAGTCTGTTACAGATGTGCTGGGATATATTTTTAAATTATTTCTTTCTAATCTAAGCCTACAACAATGAAGCTTGAAGGAAAAACTGTAAGAGAAAAATCCAATTGAATTTGATTTTCAACAGCTTCAGAAGAGAAGAGTCTTAGTGGAATTATCAGTGAAACTGAAATGAAGCTATGCTCACCAAAGCATCAGAAATGCAGCACAACCAACATGCATTTGAACATAACTGTGCAGCTCTAAAAATATTGTTTAAGTTTTAGCTTCCTGACTTGAAACACTGTTATGTGCCAAAGGAAACACTTGGCCTAGTACAATAGATCTCATTCCCTGCATAATAAATGGAGAGAGGTAGGTGATTCCTAAAAGACGTCTTATCTGCCCAAGTTTTAGCACCTAGGATGTAACCTGCTTTAAGTGTTTATGGACACTGAAGGATAAAGCGCTAGCCTAAGGTAATAGTCTAGGCTGTGTTATAGACCTTGGAGAGAAACATTCCTGTTCTCTCAGGAACAACTAAACAGACATAGATGGCATTAACTCTGTAGGTGCCAAGCTGCCCATTTCTCTGCATTGACTGCAGATGGACCCTGACTCATTGTCATAAGTGAGTCTCCTCACTACTGAATAGCTAAAGGTAGGTGAGACATTCCAGCCTTGATGTATCATAGAATCATAGAATGGCTTGGCTTGGGTTGGGATCTTAAAGATTATCTGATAATAACCCCCCTGCCATAGGCAGGGGTCTCACCCACTACACACAATTGCTCAAAGCCCTGTATAACCTGGCCTCGAACAATTCATCCACAACTTCTCTGTGCTAGTGACTCATAATCCTCACAGTAAGGAATTTCTTCCTAACATCTAACCCATCTCTCTCCTCTCTTTATACCTGCCAGTGTAAAAATCTTGCTCTCCCTCTTTTTTGATAAGTCCCCTTTAAGCACTGGAAGTCCACAATGACATCACCTCCAAGCCTTCTCCAGGCTGAACTCTTACCCTTCACCTGTTTTCATAGGAGAGGTGCTCCAGTCCTCTGATCATCTTTGTGGCCTTTCTCTGGACTTGCTCCAACAGGTCCACATCTTTCTTGTGCTGAGGACCCCAGAGCTGATGCAGCACTTCAAGTGGGGTCTCACCAGAACAGAGCAGAGGGGCAGAATTCCCTCCCTCGACCTGCTGGCCACACTGCTTTGGATGCAGCCCAGGACACAGTTGGCTTTCTGGGCTGCAAACATGCACTCTTAGCTCATGTCCAGCTGTTCATCAACCAGAACTCCCAAGTCCTTCCTCGCAGGGCTGCTCTCTGACTTTTTCTCCCTGTCTGTATTCATGCCTGGGACTGCCTGGCCTCAGGTGCAAGATCTTGCACTTGGACTTGTTAAACTTGATGTGTTTCTCATGGGCCCACATCTCAAGTTTTCCCAGGTCCCTTTGGATGACATCACTTCTTTCCATTGTGTCAACTTCATCAGCTTTGTGTCATCTGCAATGTTGTCAAGGGTCCGCTCAAACTCACTGTTTTCGTCATTGATAAAGATATCAAAGAATACCACTTGCAAGATAGAGCCTTGAAGGAAACCAATTGACACTGACCTCCACCTGGACGTAGATCCAGTGACCACAACTCCCTTGCTGCATTCATGCAGCCAACTCCTTATATACCAGTTCAACCTTCCACATCCATGTCTCCAGTTAGGAGATAAGAATGTCTTGCTGGACTATGTGGAAGGCCTTGCAGAAGTTTAGGTAGATAGAGATGTAGGCAGACATATTCTTCAAATGATTTTCAAAGCTACCTCTCTTCATTGATTCTTTTTGACTTTAAATACTTTTTTTGAAGAATGCTTTCTTTAAGTGCTTGAGATTTCACCCCAAAAGTATCCAATTGCATTAGGCAGAATAGATTCCCTTTATCTTTGTTTCGTTGGGAGTTTTTTTATTCAGCTGTTTTAATTAACATTTGTTTTATCAGCCAACACCAATAACTTATACACAAGAAGTACAGATGAGTTCTCAAAACAAGGTCTGTCTCTCACAGATGTATTCATGGAAAGAGTCAGATAGAATGACTGATACCAGGTGGCTCTTTATTCTGTCATACATTTTGATGTTGGATTATTTTTTAGGCTTCAGGCTTGAAGGTCTTTATTAGAGCAAATTAGTTCAACAGTGTGTGGCTTACATTGCATGTATAATAGTACATATTTTTTGTGGCAGCTGTGTGATACATCTAAGAGTTAAAGTTCTTGATGAGGATGTGATTCAATTGATATATATGCACTTAGACAACAGATCATAAAATACAGAAACTAAGTTGAATTATTTTTATAAATTAAAATTAATTCCAATTAAGAGAATCTATTTCATATTTTTATAATTTCCTCTCTAGAAATTGGTAGCTATTAATGAAGCTTATACTATTACCTTTCCTCTTAATAAATAGCTCAGTAGAGTTATGGATCAGTTTCAGATATCTGCTTTTCATCTTTATCTCAGTAACTGAGAGATCACAGATTCATAGAATGGCTTGGATTGAAAGGGACCTTAAAGATCATCCACTTCCAACCCCACTGATATGAGCAGGGACACCTTTCACTAGACCAGGTTGATCAATGCCCCATCCAGCCTGGCCGTAAACACTGACAGGGATGGGGCATCCACAACTTCCCTGAGCAACTTGTTCCACTGTCTCAACACCTGCACAGTAGAGAAGTTTTTCTGAGTATCTACTCTAAACCTACTCCCTTTCAGTTTAAAGCCATTGCCCCTTGTCCTGTCACTGCATGTCCCTGTAAATAGTCTCTCTCCGTGTTTCTTGTGGTACTGGAAGACTGCAATTAGATCACCCCAAAGCTTCCAATTTTCCAGACTGAACAATCCCAATTCTCTTAAGATTTCCTCATAGGAGAGGTGCTCCATCCCTGATCACCTCAGTGGCCTCCTCTGGACTCGCTCTAACAGTCCATGTCCTTCCTGTACTGTGCCTTCCCCAGAGCTGGATGCAGCACTCCAGGTTGAGTGTCACCAGAGCACAGTAGAGGGGCAGAATCACCTTCCTCAACCTGCTGACCATGGATGCTGGGAAAAAACTGTTGCTTAACTGTAGTGCTACTTAAAATGTTAGAAATTTAACTCAAAATTCAGCTACACTATTCATACCAAAACCAGAATCCCTAGTTCTTTCTCAGCACCTAAAGTAGATAATAAGGTGAGGGAGAGATTAGAGGCACTGACACTTAAAAGAAGAGAAGCAATGAAGCAGATTTGTATCATTACTGCCTAGAAGTGATCAGCCAGGAAGGGCTGAAACCATCCCAGAGCATTCTTGAAAAAGATTGTTAGATCACTGGCAGCATTCATGATAAAAATAGATGCATGATGGAAACTTTAGAGACAATTCATATATTCATACACAGTATTTGTTCCTTGTCTGTGAGTTTGGTCTTAGTATTTAGCCCTGTCTATATTTTCACTAAAGCTCATTTGAAATATTTGTACACTTCTCCTGCACTCAGATTTTGTAACAGAAACCAGACTTCAGGACTGGCAGAAACACAGAATAATAAAATTACAAAACCACCCAATTGCATTGGATATTAATCTTTTAGGTATTAAAGTAAACTCACATTGACAGAACCCACCTTCTTGAATCAAGAATCGGAAGCAGATGTCTGTAAATGTCATTTAATGCATAATATAATAAATGCTGTATACTTTACATATTGACATTCAAAATTGCTCATAAACATTGGAGTTAGCAGCTGATAAGTATGAGTAAAATCAACTCCAGTTTCACCCCAAGAAGCAATGTAATTTACATTTATGGGATATTATTTGTATGCATTATTTATAGAGGTTTTCAAATCCTACTGGTTCTCTTATTACTTTTAGAGGCTATTTTTCTGCTTATAAAGAGAATTATTACAGCAGAGCTGTTCACAGCTGGCTTGCTTGCCTTTGCAAACAGTCAAAGTTTTCTTTCAGTCCTGGCCAAATCAGCCAGGAGGTGAAACTCATGACTGGGAAGTTCAAACAGGCTCCTTCAGGGCTGGCACACTGCATGTGAGGGTCTGGCCAGGTGGCAAGTGCCTCTCTCTGCTGAAATCAAATGCATCCCAATTGACCACCCAACGGCCTGGGGATGTGTGAGCTTTACTTGGGTGCACCTGAAGCAGTTTAAATTGCCTTTGTAGATGGAGTGGTTCCATGACATTAACCTGTCTCTGAAGCCATCCTCTCCCAGTCTTTGGGATGGTAACTAGTTCAGAGGGGAAGATGACCCAAAGGTGAATATATAGTTCATTTCACCAAGAAAAGATGTGGCATGTGTGACCATAGGGAATTGCTAAAAAGTGGTGGAATTTATGCTCTGATATTTACGTGTTGGAGTTTTAGTGTTCCACTCACTCTTCTGAACTGTTATTCCCACTATCTTGTGTTTTCCCCTTTTATTTCTTTTCACTTTCTTGCTTTTTGTATGGGGAAAATTTTGCCTATGAGTGAGGAACTAATATCAGATTACCTAGACCCACCTCACCGCACAGTGAGGGTCTACCCCTCTTGCCAATTCTTGCAGCAGAGTTCTGAACATGGTTGCTGCCTGGACATCTGAACATCTTACTGCCTGCTGCAGTGGCATATTGAGGAAGGCAGGAAGCTCGTACCAGATATTTCCTACATACATTCTCACATCCCTTCTTATTTTTCTGCCTTTTCTGCTCAAAAGGAGTAATTCAGTCTGAATTTCCCTGTAGATTGTCACTTTTCATGGAAAGGCTGTATAGTGTTACTGCGTATAGGTGGACAAAATACAGATATAGTTTTCTTATATAATAACCTCCCTTACAAACTTTTTGCACAAATTCTACTTAAATGACCTCGAACTTTAAAAGATTATGACTACAGAAGAGTCTGCAGTGAAATTTTCTGAAAGCTGAACAGTGTTAGCATTTCAAGTGCACTAAAAACTGTCTGCACTGTATCTGTTAGATTTTATCAATAAACAAGAAGACATTAAGAGAAGGAATAGTTAACACAGAAAATAAAATAAGAATTCCTTAGATAAGAATGCTAACTATAAACTGTTGGAGAAACTGTGACTTTGGAACTTTCTGTCATTACTGATTTTTATTTCCAGCTTTGGTTTTACTGCTTGATATTATTCCATTAACTGTAGAAGTTTTGCATATAATTTCCCTAGGCTGTGTGTTTGGAAGAGAAGAGCAATAATCCAGAAAAATATGTCTTGCCCAGGTTTTATAAATTCTTTCCTCTAAAGCTAATTGATTTGTAAATTCCATTGTTTACAGTTTGCAGTTACACAAACCTAGAACACACTCCAAACCTCAGACTGATGGTGGTACAAGTAGAAGCATGTAATCCAAGTGACACAGCAGCACGAGACTACAATTCCTCTAATAAAGTGTCTTTGTTCTTCATTACCTATACCTCCACATACGCCTTTATGATCACAAAACACAACATTATTAAATTTTTTCTTTGTTTTTTGCTCAGGCCATAACTTCTTCATAATTAAAGCAAATGCTTTAAATCACAATTCATCTTTGTTTCCAGAATGCAGCCTTACTCAGTAACTTCCTACAAAAACAGAGGTAAATTGCAAAAAATGGTAAAATCACTTTGGTGCTTTGCTAAGAAGTAAGGATGAGAGAAATCTGTGGGTACCCTACACTGCTGTTTAAATCCAAATTCAATTGAAACCTGTTGATGGACATACTGGGTTTGCATGGCCAGGTTTTGGTAGCAGGGGGACTTCAGGGATGGCTTCTGTGAGAAGCTGACAGAAGTTTCTCCCATGTCCAGCAGAGCCAATGCCAGATGGCTCCAAGGTGGACTTGTCAACTGGCCGAGGCTGGGCCAATCAGAAATGGTGGCAACACCTTGACAATAACATAACTAAGAAAAAGGAAAAAAAAAAAAAATTATTGGGCAGATGTAACTGTGGCCAAAGACAAGGGTGAGAATATGTTCAAGGAACAACCCTGCAGACACCCAGGTCAGTGCAGTAGGAGGGGCAGGAGGTGCTCCAGGTGCTGGAGCAGAGACTCCCTACAGCCTGTGGTGCAGCCTGTGGTGAAGCAGCTGCACCCCTGCAGCCCATGGAGGACCATGGGGATGCAGAGATCCATCTGCAGCCTGTGAAGGAGAGCTAGGCTGGCACAGGTGGATGCCTGAAAGGAGGCTGGGAACTTGTGGGAGGCCTGTGCTGGAGCAGGCTCTGCACAGGGACTTGAAGACCCATGGAGAGAGGAGCCCACACTGGACCAGGTTTTCTGGTAGGACTTGTGGGGGACCCACGTTGGAGCAGCCTGTCCTTGAAGAACTGCACTGTGTAGAAGAGCGTCCCATGTTGTAGCAGTTTGTGGAAAACTGTTGCTGTGGGATGGACTCACACTGGAGAAGTTCATGGAGAACTGTCTCGTGTCGGAGGGACTCCACACTGAGGAGAGGAAGGACTCCTGTCCCTGAACAGTGGCAGGAACATCTTGTGATTAACTGACCAGAACTTCCATTCCTGTCTCCCTGCATCACACAGGGGTAGGAGGTAGAACTAGGAAGGAGGAAGGGGTGGGGGGAAGGCATTTTTTAGGTATTATTTTACTTCTTATTATCCTGCTCTGATTTTCTTAGTCATATATTCAATTACTATCTCTAATTTCAGTCTATTTTGTCTCTGACAGTATTCAGTGAGTGGTCGCTCCCATTCCTTATCTCGACTCATGATCCCTTTATTATATTTTCTCTTCCCTGTCCAGCTGTGGAGGGGAGGGATAGAGACTTGGTGGGTGGCTGGTATCCAGCCTGGGTCGACTCACAGCTGTCCATTTTATGCTCTAATGGCAATAGTGATGATTTTTAAATTTTACTGGGGTGTTTTGTCTGCTACAAATGGTCTTCTCACTGTTGAACGGCTGCTTTCTTCAACATACCTTCAATGTACAGTTCCACGCTTTCCTGTGTATGAGTGTAGATTCAGCATTTATCTAGACAGAGTGCTCTGCCACTGCTTCTTCCTGCCTTCTGCAAATTTGAACACACCTCATGTGAGTTGACATTTTGTTTTTGTTAGGTTTTGTACCTTCTGTGCCATATTTCCTTCAATGTAGATTTTAACTGCGTTTGTACCGTCAGACAATAAGTTTTGCCACTAAATCAAGTTTAGCTCTCAAGTGTATTGGTTTTGCCTTGGCTTGGGGAAGAATGTGTCCCACATAAAATCATGTGCTCAGTGATTTTATATGGGATGAAAGCTTCAGCCAATAAAAAAAGATGTGTGTAAATAACTTCACCATCTAGTTCAAGCTGAAGTTCAGCTTGAACTTACAGTACTTTGTTTGCTGACAATGATATAGTTAAAACCCCTGAGCAATACAGCTTAACAACTGAGTTACAAATCCACACATCATTAGTTTCTTATTAATCTTATGTTTCCTAATGAAGTGACTTCTGAGAATGGCATTAGGTCACAAGTAACATTTAAAATTTAATACTTAATAACACAAACAATTTGCCTAAATGGCAGAGTTAAAGTTAGGTTAGCATACAGCTTATCCTTGGTGGCCCTTTGCATTTGACCTTGTAATGATATTTTAAATACTGTTGTTCTATGGGAGGCAATATTACAGTAAATTTAATATATTTTTTGAAAAGAACTCTATTATGTATCTTATTATTTACTTCTCCAGATTTTTTAGTCTGTTCATAGTTAAAAAAATCTGAATATAAATTTAGTTTAATCATCAAGGTACTCCTAATATTTCCCCAGCAAAGCTAAAATGGATGTATCTTCTCCTAAAAATCTGCATACCATTTTTCATACAGAATCTTAAACTCAGAAATTACTTTGGGAGGAACTTCTAAACTGAATGAAGATGTGATTTTCCTAGAATGATTTTGGGCTGATATACGGTCGGTTTAAAATTCACAATCTGTGACCTTGATAAATGAACTAGAGTTTCCAAACTATATGTTTATATATATTAGTGGAACTTCTCATAAAGTTAGATGAGAATCTTTGAAGGTTGGTTGGGTTTTTTTCTTTGTTTTGCTTTGCTTCCCCAATTAAAGAAATGTTTAATCTGTATCTGGGATGCCTGTATAGAGGACCACTAATCTTGAGGTCAAGGAACAATAAAAGCAAAGACTTTCTTGCTTATCTTCCCTAAGACAATGTAGGAGCTCCTCTTTAATGACTGTCGACAGTTACTGTTCACAGTTCATGCATTTCTCATATCTCCATAAATGTCAGCATGTTCTCTGATGGGCACTTCTGGAACACCACTTCAGCCTGCACTGTCTGTGGCCCAGTGCTATTTCTCAGTACTAGGCCATTGGGCTTGATTAAAAGTCCAACCTCATTCCTCTGCATAAGAACAGATAAGGATGATGAGGCAGAGCAGCCTGTGTGTGCTGCTAGAGCAGTTCTGTTAAGAGTCTCCTTCCCACCTCCCCTAACTCCTTCTCTTGGCGCACATCCACGATGAGAGGGAAGCAACATTTTTTCGGAACTGCTACCCACAAGAAACAAAATATGATGTTTCCTAGGAAAATGTTGATCCCTGGAGTTCTGTGGTTTTCATTGTGGTCAAAGCAAATGTTTGCAGAATTAGTCAAATGTTTGCAAAACAGTTTGTCATTGATTTTATGAGTAAAATTTGGCAGCTGTTTTTTTATCTGAAATTTGTTTAGTGTAAGCAACAGTGTTCTTCTGACACCATGGACAGACGCTATTTTACATCTATTTTAGAACTGCTGCCTTCTCTTCAGTCGTTGGTAATATTCAGTCTTTTATTAACATTTTCTGCCTGCTTTAGAGAACATAGAAAAGATGTGATTCACCTTCAGATCAGATGCATTTGTTTATGTGATAATGACATTAAAGTATTTTAAAAGTTCTTTCTATTTTGGAAAGAGTCAGGTATTACCATATTCCTCTCACATTTCAGGGAAGCTAAGACCAAAATTCTCACCACACTCCTCCAGAAATAAAAAATTCTGGGTTCACTACAGTTTATGTAGCTGCCATCGATAGTGAACTGGCTCAATGAAAAAGTCACTAGAAGACAACAGTGCACGCCACTCTAACAAAATACAGGCTGTTTAATTAAGGACATTTGCTGTCATTCCCCATTGTGACTTTTTTCTCTATTTACTGCATTATTGTAGGTACTCTGATCCTACTAGAGACCTGTAGCTTTATTTACATCCCCATTAACAATTTATACAGCTATACTGTCAATTTTTCTACTTGAAAAATCTAATGCCTTTGCTTTATGTTATAGTAAGTACTGTGAGGAAAGCTGGTTTTGAATTTAGCAAACTAATCATGGTAAAGGCTGGTAGGATTGCAAAACCATGACAATACAGAGAGCAAGAAACTGACCTCTTTTCCTCAGAACAGGTGCACTGGTCATTTGCAAAGACTGTGCTGTGTGCCTTCGCCTTGAAAACATTGTTTTGTACCCTCTTAGACTACCATGGGAAATGCAAACTGAGCTTTCAACATGGGAGTTGGATCACTAAACTTTACTGATTAATGCTTCTCGCACTACTCAAGGTTATATTTATATCTAACAGTTAAAACTTCTTATGCCTTCATACTTGACGTTCATGCTTTTATTCTGTAGAAGTTCCACCCAACAAAGATATTCTAGGCTGAAAGCAATTTTTCTGGAGATTGGAAATTAAAGAGACATTAGGATTTACATTAATTTGGTAGGTTTGCGGACTATAGGTAATTTGTGTTAAGGGTCCATAATCATAACTCAGATTCAGTCAAGCTATTGAAATAGCCCCATTTTAACTTAATCTGGAAGTGTGCTGTGCAAACAAAGGGTAGTGAGAATCACAAGGCCCAAATGTGACCTTGCACATACAGAGGGTGTGACACTTCCTAAAATGAGTAAGTCCTCAGCTTCAATGCATCAGATGAATTTTAATACAGAGATGTGTTTTACCTTGTGTAGATTACAAAAGAAATTCATGACTAAGGTACAAATTCAGTGAAATTAATCCCACTGTGAGCCCCTGATGCTGATCTGGGGAAAAGGGGAAGGAGAGGAAACACAAGTTCCAGTTCTACCCTAATTAACATACAAAATAATGCTTATCTGTTGGGGTCTCCTCCCCCGCCGTGTAGCCCTGGGAGAGGGGCCCTGAGGGCACAGACACGGGGTTTCCCTGCCCCTGCTCAGCCTCGTTCCCATTGGTTGGTTTGTGTTCCCTGCGCGGGCAGAAGGACCCTTGGTCCCGTGACTGGAACAGTTCCTGGGCAGATCCCAGCCATGCGGCTGGAGAAATAAACATCTCTCTGAAACAGCTATCAAGAATCTGTCTGTCCATATATATTTCCTTCCACGGGACTCCTGGTTTGGTATATGTATGTTGCAGGATCCCCATTGCAACACTTATCATAATGCTTAACATACAAAATAACGTTTAAGCATGTTAAACACTGCTGATGATAAGAAAAATAACAAAAATATGAGCATTCATAGTGTTGATAAGTTACTAATTAGATGTGTGTTTAAACATGTGCTTTTGCACTTGTGTTGCAGTGAAGCATGCATGTGCTTAAATGGGAGCTTGTGGATATGCTGACCTAAACCAAAAAATGTTTCTGCAGTATTTCAGAGCACCCTTAAGGGATTCTGTCTTCTTCCATAAGGATATTTAATTTAATGCAAATTAAATATAGTACTGTGTGTAGGTGAATGTATGTCTTCAGCTGAAAACTGGAAGGAAATCATCTGCTTGTGGCATGGAGTCTGACCTAGGATAAACACTGGGTAAGAACTATGAAAGGCAGCTTTGGAAATTAAGGTAAAAAAGTTAAAAACTCCACCAATTTGGTCATCTGAAGTTGCTATTTTAAGGTTAATGCATTGTGAAGCAGAATATAGCATAACTAGTTATACAATGTAAGCATTAAAAACCCCCATGTCCCTTCCTCTTCCCCAATTCACATTAGTCTAACTTTAAAGGCAAACCACCACGGTCTCTCTTCACTCATACAAGTATTCAGCTGAGTGAAAGCTAAGTGGTATTTCTTGACAGGTATTCTCAGGGAATTCCGAGCTGCAACTACAGCACAAAACGAGTAAAACTACATTAGCTGTAGAATACATAATAATGGGAAACAAAAATCATCAACCAATGGCTAGAAAAAACCAGCAACTAGTGTAATTATTTTTAATGTACCTGGCCAATTAGTATTTTGTTCAGTATATAATCATGATTCAAAGCCTCTATTTAAAGAACTATCTGATGTATTAGACTTAATTTTGAACTTGAACTATCAAAATTATATCTTTGAACTTCTTGATTCAGGTATACATCTTTAAAAGTGTTTATAAAGGTGTTTTCACCACACCTCCTTCTGTGTCCCAATAGACTCATATATGTTGACAGTGAAACCATCACCTCTCTGCTTTCTAAATTTATGTTGTTTTTATTAATGATCTCTAGTTTTAGAAGCTCCAAAACAGCATTTTAGTGGATTTTCAGGGTAAGGTTTGGTTTAAGCTGACCGTGATATTGAAAATGTCTCTTGTCCTGTCCTTTCCATCATCAGACTGCAGTTTCCTGGGTGGTTACCTGAAGAAATGGGAGCACGTAGCTGCAGCTGCAGGTGGAGATTTATTTTAAGACAAAAAAGCACAGTATGGCCTAGGAAGTCTCCAGAAGATACAAATTCAATGACCTTGTAAGGCAAAAATACATCTCCTCCTGAGAGGAAGAGGAGGGGCAGACACTGATCTCTTCTCTGTGGTGACCAGTGACAGGACCTGATGGAATGGCCTGAAGTGGTGTCATGGTACATTTAGGTTGCATATTCTTCATCCAGAAGGTGGTCAGGCATCGGAACAGGCTCCCCAGAGAAGTGGTCACAGCAACAGCCAGAGTTCAAAAAGCATTTGAACAATGGTCTCAAGTAGATGCTGTGACTCCTGGGGTGTCCTGTGCAGGGCCAGCAGTTGGTCTCGATGAACCTTGTGTGTCACTTCCAACTCAGTTTATTCTGTGATTCTGTAAAAAATAGAATGGTATGGATGCTCTTGAATATTTGCATTGAATTTTTCAGATGTCTTTTTTTTCAGAACCAATTTAGTCTGGTGCTTACAAACATAATAAACTCTGAGCTGGGATAGTTTTAACCACATACATAAAAACCAATTAACAAACCAACCAACCAAAAACCACAAAACCCAAACCCAAAACCAAACACAGTACCTCTCCCTCCCGCTAAAACACACTCAGAACCTAATAGAAAAAAACCCCAAGCTGTGGCGGTGCAGGTGGCTGCAGCTACTCTTTGTCCTGAGGAGAACTCAGACAACCAGCTGTGGTGGTTAGCCTCCCAAGTTTACAGTCATGGTGAGAACCCATGAGTCCCTTGTTTTGTCTTTTGCATGTTTTCCCCTGATTGGTTAATATTTTATCTTCTTATTTTATGTATGAAGTTATGTATATTCATTTTCCTTCTTTAATATGGATTAGTTCTAGAAAGTTCTTGGTTCCTCGACACCCCATTGGATCCTTCCCTGAGTCCCTCCTATGTGTTGTTCCCATTGGTTCCCTTCCTGTCAATCCCACCTGCTTGTCTCTATCCCATTGGCTGAGATCCCTTCCCCACCTATTCTGTACCCAGTATAAGATCCCTGGGCCCTCCCACCAATTGGTCTCTTCGTCTTTGTCTTTTCACCGGGATAGACCTGTGTGGTCTATCTGTGTGGAGAGCCGCCTCTCTTTCTTCTTTGCCTTTGCCTGCGTGCCTGCTTAACAGCGACAGAAGGATACAGCCCCTTCAGGGTGAGGAGCTCTACCCCTTTTCATTGTGTGATGGGCACTGAGTGCCGCCTTCCAGAGGCGTTTCAGCGTTGACCTCCGGGCTTCTTTGTGTTGGCACGCAAGGGGTAAAACCCCCTTCTGCCAGCTCCCGGTGGCTGAAAACCCCTCCACCAAACAACGTAAAGGAGGATAAATAATGACAATCAGTAGAATTTACCCAGGTATTAAATAGATGATGATTTTTGTCTTCTGACCTCTTAATTCTGACATTTTAAAATAAAGCCTAAATGAAGAGATGAAGACAATATTTTAAATTGATCCCCGTTGCTTTAGTTGCAATTCCACTGTAGCCAATAAAGTTCTGTCTGCAATGATTCTGGCTTGGAGCGTAGTTGTATTCTTTCATCACAGTGTAATTTTTGTCTGTTTATTTGTGTTTACTTTGTTTTAATTTGCTCTTTAGCCTTTACAGATTTTATTTTTAAACATACTCTACTCCTCATAGTGACATCTGCTTGTTCTGGTTGGCAATGTGTCCCAGTGACGATGATTTTACTCTACAAGTTTGTAGTTCTGGAGTGGAATATTAATATTAGTGAATAACGGTGTGCATACAAGACAGCATAATGAAGAGGAATGGTGCGAGGACAAGCAGCACATTGTAATGAGCCTCAACCATAAAAAAAAATACACTACTGCTGTAGTAAGAGATGGTATGTATGGGTGATTCAAGAAGAAATGATCAATTAATAAGTCTTTGTAATAACAGAGTACACAGAGGTGGGAAATCTAGCAAGACTCTTGGGCCTACTTTAAAAAGGAAGGACATTCTGCAGAGAATAAAATGTCATATTGTACTTTTCTTGTGTAGCTCAGAAAACATCATTAATTTCCAGGTGGTGAAAAGCACATATAGAGACATATGTATATACATATAAAAAATATTATACAAATTTTATTGATGATAATAAAGTTATTAGGATTAATTTTAACCATCCACATAAAACACCAATAACCAAATAGCATTTGGATATCTGCAGTTACTGAAATAGATCAGAGAAGAAATGTATAACTTCACTTAAAGAAGGTGATAATGAAGTTTCTTGACTTGCATAGGAAATGAGTAATGAGCTACTTCAGACAGCCATGCCTGCTCATTCCATGGGGAATGGGCTATAGAAGTTTTATGTGACATGGTGGTAGAGCACTTCGGGGGCTATGTAAAGAGGGAGTGTTAATAAATAGATGAGTTCAAATTATTAGCTCTCTAAATCAGACACAAAAATGGCAGTAAAGAAGCCAAAGCAAAAATTATAAGGAAAACTTTTAACTTACTGTGCTTTATTTTCTCCTTACCAGAAAAGACCATGTTTGCAGGAGCAAAACTAAAGATTTAAGTAGAACGAACTTGTTTGCTTTGTTCATTTTTATAATAAAACACTCATCTCACCGCCTGACTGTTTTTTAATCCTTATTTTTTTAAATTTTCCAGCTGTCTCCACTGCAAGTAATAAGGACAGCTTTAGACACTTGAAGAGATAAGAAAGTTGCATGCAGTATATCTGGTTGCTGCAGAAAATCCCTATTTGGTAGCGCTTGCCACAGAGCATATGCTATGCTATTTTTTCTGCTCTGGCATTTGAAATAAATAGTATGTTGATTAACTAGTATAAAATTCAGGGTTTGGTTGAATGTTTGTTCTGTCCATGCTGAAAGCATTACTAGCCAAAAAAAGGTTTTAGTCCACTTCATGTGTGACATGAATTTGTAGTTTGTTTCAGAATCCAGTCCTAGGCTACTGGTATAATGAAGACATGTGATAGTACCATAATCATTTACATGTAAATATGTCTCAATTCCCTTTAGAAACTAAAAAAGTATCCTAATGATTTTATTAGAATCTACTTTGGCCACAAAGTTGGTTGAGTTAGAACTTTCTATTCAATCACTAGCAAGAAATGATGGCCCAGGAAATATAGAAGAGTTTCTGATTTTTTACACGTATCTAGATAATAGAAAGGGAAGAAATCTAATCAAGACAAAAAGAAATTGTTCTGGGTTCTGCTGCATTTCAAATACAGCACTATTACTGAAGTGGGCTGGAGTTTGGCATCTGCATATACTGCATTTGCTGATGAACCAGGGGGTTGAAGCAGAACACATTTTGTAGCTTTTGAACAGGTATTTCTTCTCCTGTACTTCCTTCTACTTCTTTTCAGGGAGCAGTTCGAATGATAAGCTAGCATTTTAAATTGCTGGTGTGCTTTTTGCTCTGTAATATGAAATAGGAGAAATCAGCCAAAAAGCATTGTGTAAATTTGAAGATCTGCAGACACAAGGTTCTTGGAATGAACTGTTAAGTCTTTGTGTTTCCTTCTGCCTTGTAGGCTTTCTTCCTTGCTTGTATGTCTAGTGAAGGCCAAACAGAGCCTTTTAACAAGGACAAGAATGACAAAAATGGCAAGATAGGCTGTCTTGGAATTTGGTAGGCAGATCAAGCAGGTAGTATTGTCCGTTTTTCCTGTTCCACTTTTATTGCCTGTCTGCTTCTCTAATTTGGTAAAACAATTAATTGATTGAGAAATACATTCTATGCCTAGTGAATTTTATGGAAAGTACTTTTTTTTATTGCAGAAAAAAACATGTCTATACTTGCTGAAATAAAATAAACAGAAAATAGTCTCATCAGTTTCATCTCTATATGCATGCAATTTAGGTTATCTTTAATGTTACAAATGTATTTACTTACAATATGTTTTATAATCATTTGTAAAACAAAGAGAAAGCAAGCTGTAAGCCCTGGATGTATCATTGATAAAATGTGATTTCAAGGTGCCCAGGCTATTCTCAATGGATACAAGATTATGAATATCAGATGGTATAAGTGAAATACCCAAATATCAAATAATCTTTTCTCAAAGAAGTTTAGCATCCTTTAAAATAATTCCTGCCACTATGTACGGTATAATGGCACTGATACCATTTGAATTTGTTTATGGTTCCAGGCCACAATTCTGACACAGTGCAATCAGAGCTGACTTTTTTTATTATTACTTCATATGTGTGGTCTTTGCTTCTTAAAGGGAATTATTTGACAGACTTATTTGCTGGGGTTTTTTGGTGGGTTTTATTGATGTTGTTGTTTTTTTTATTTTGTTGTTGTTCTACTGCCTGTCAAACCTTCCTTAGGATTGCTTTGAACTTGTGGAATGATTTTAGTCACATTTAACAAAGTATGAAGTGATCTTAAAGAGAAAAAATTCCTCATGGCTACAGAATAAAAGACCTGAATGAGTGCTACTGGGAAGCAGAGGTTGCTGTTTTTACTTAGGAGAATACTGGACATTTAAGTATCTAGAACAGAGACTCACAAGAAATGAGACTCTCCAGTTTTGTATTAATCTTTGGGGTTTAATTGCAATAAATTCATGTGCCTGCCTGTGCTATAAACTCCTCTCCTTTACCAAAAAAACCCCATACATGAGTTTTTAAAGACATTTTCTCTTCCCAATTTGAACGTCTAACTAAAAATAACATCTTGCTGAAATTTACATCTTAATGATAATAGAATTTGAGGTTAATTAAGGTTTCTGGAATGCTAACTGTGTTCTTATGTGTCTGTAGAAAGTGAAAACAGCAATGCACCTCTTCTATTAGACATGTTAAGGAGTTAAGTAACATGAGAGGAATGAACTCATGCTAGAACTGTAGTCAGGTCTACGCTAGATGGCACTTGAGGCTCCATTTATTCAGAATGTGTTGAATTGCAGCAGCTGGAGCTTAGGTTCTTAACATTTTTGTGTCTGTTTGACATGAGTCATTAGTAATTCTAAAATGAGATTTAATAATTCTCACATAAGTAGTAAGCAGGGAATAAATATTTCATATTGTAACACATATTAAAAATGTTTTGGCATCCTACATGTGCCTCTGGAGTAGCTCTGTGGCATCCTTATGGAAGTCCTTCAGTATATTCTAGAAAAGCTATTGCTTAAATAGCATTCATAATTGCCCTCAGGCACTTTACACACACTTCCCAGATTAGTCTCATATCACCTCTTGTTAGCTGGAGGTGATTTAAACAAACAGCCTTGGAGTGTGTGCCCACAGCACATCTGGGGCAGTGATAATGTCTGTCAGAATGAAAGCTTGGCTCACACTAATAGCATCTTGGAAGTACACATTTAAACAAAGAAGGTTGCTTTGGTGGAATCTGAAAATAAGTGAATTTCAAATACTATCTCTTTTTGGGTTTTTTCCCTTTTTTTGATTGCAAGGTTTTTTTCTGTTTTTTTTTATTGCCATATTTTCAGTGGTGGTATCACACAAAGTGTGGCAACTGCTTATGCTGGAGTGAAAGAACAGAATGTTTTCTCCAGATTTGCTCTCCAGTACTGACCAGCTTGCCCTTTTGACACACACACGAACAGAGTTCTTTATATTTCTAATGCATTACTAAAAGACATAGTAGAAGTAGCAATGCTGTACATGCAATTGCTGAGTCTGCAGAGGAAAAATGTGATGAGGTACATCAGAAAACAATTGGTTTTGTCCAGTGAAGGTAGAATGCTGAGGATAACCCTATGAAAGGGCAGGTCGGGTGTTCTGTAGACTGAGGGATGGTGGTGGAGCAGACCCTCTCTTTCTTTCAGAGATTGTGACTGTGCTTTTTCTGTAGGTGCTTGTTACCTCTTTTATGTTTTCACCAAACGTGTGATCTTTTATACATGTGGGTTATACATTCTTAATAAAACCTTAGAACAGGGTAGGATAGAGCTTGTGAATCTCTGTGGGTTGCACCCCTTCAGTGCCCAGTGGCTGATGGTTGGTGATCGGTGTGCACGGCTGGGGCTCACGGCTGGGGCTCACGGCTGGGGCTCACGGCTGGGGCTCGTGCCGCACTCTCTGCTTGCACCCTGCGCGAAACCCTTCCCGTAGAGCTACTGCACCCACATTCACACCGAGACAGACCTACCCCTGCTTTCTTCTTCACAAGCCTGCTGTGGGTCTCCCTGTGCTTTAATCATCCACAGGTTTAAGGGTAGAAGAGATTCATTTTCCACAGAGCTGACTCTTAGAAGTGGTGAGCACAATTCCAAGGGAAGTTAATGACAGTGTTAAGCACTTAGCGGTTCCAAAATATCACATCCCACATATGATGAGCAGTTGTGCAAAGGCAGTTATGCTTAGCAAGAGGAATAAACGGCCTTCAAGGTGAAGAACTGTACTTTGTAGATGACTCTTAAACCAAAATTTCTAATGGTGAGTTAGAGCAAGCTTTTCGTGAAGCATTAAATCTCCTTTATTAATAAAGAAATCAATTATCACACTCCAGCAATTTACCATTAACATTCATTCTGCATCACAACAAATGTTGAACAGCCATAATCATAAGCAAAGAATTGTTTATTTGTTTCAAAGAATTGAAACAAAGAAAAGCTGTCCCCTAACTCCCCAAATGTTTTAATTAAATTTCCCACAAAAGGATAGCATTCACATAACAAAAAAAGTAACATAAATCTCAGGATCCTTAGCTGTTATCTTAGACACTAGCATTTTACTAGTTATTGTTGACATAACTTCAAATTGTCAGGCACATATTTTAAAAATGCACATTTTATCCTGCTCTAGACAAGGATTTAGTCAGTGGAATGGTATCCGAAGATGTGCCCCATAGCCTCTGCCAGGGTGGAAGGGAATCTGCATGCTGTGCTTTAATCTACAAAGCACACTTCAGCTGGTTAGTATTCCTGAAGATGAGCATGTTAATATAGCATTCTTCAGAAACAATGCACATCTCACTGAGACATCACAGCATGCTTTCAAATTGGGAAAGGGCAGGATTCTTATGAAGCAATGAGACAAAAGGGTAAAGTGTGCATATGTGCCAGTGCATGTCCTATGTCAGAGTCACAAGGCAGGAATAAATGTTTAGAATTTAATATGAGAGGTTTTACCTATAAATTCTTTAAAGTATGCTTTATCCATCTATGTTGGAAGGACAAATCATGTTTTAATGCCCATTAACTACAGGGAACTGTAAGATCATTTCAGACTTTTATGCTAAGCAAGATCAAGGTTTTACCAGTAAGAAAATTTTGCAAATGTTCAGTCTAAGTTTACACTGGTGCTTTCAGACAATTAGTCTTGTAAAATACTGCCTTGTGCTTCCTTGACAATTATTCATTCTTTTTGGTATTCACATGTCCTTTTTATTAAACACTTTTGAAAGCTTATACAATGCTGACTTTTCTATGCGTGGTTTGATTAGACCAAGGTCATACAAAGCTGTCACTTTCTTAAGCATTTTACCAAAACAAAGTTTGCATCAATGACATTTTCTTGTTTAGTTTTAAATATATAATGACAAGACTCTCTCTAGCTGCCCTGCTGCTCAGGGTTAGCAGATGCTCTTTGTTGCACAGTTCTGTTTCCCAGTGGAATCAACAGCAGGATGTGTGGGTGTAGTCTGGGTTCACTTTGCTGTCCTTGGTTCTGGAACAGACCATCACAAACATGTTTCAGGACTCTCACCCCCTATTTCATGACACATTCCCAGAAAGTATAGGGATCTTAAATTGTGTGTAGATAAATCTTAAAAAGTATGAATCTTCCTTCTGTGTGTCACAGCTTCCACTTTCACTGGCACAACCACAGCAAATAACATCTTCCACTATGTGTTGCCAAGGATGAACTTTTGCTTGGGATGCAGGGATAAAATCCTTGGAAGCTTTTGTATGACAGCACCAGTGGGAGACTGTTAACTTGCTGTTAATTGGTATATTTGGAGAAACAAGTTTTGAATGGCTTTAGAGGAAAATTGTACAAAGCACATAGGAACATTCAGTCTTGTTCTTAACAGGAGCATTTCTATAAAAAACAGTGTATAACACTAGCACAAGGTTTGACTCAGTGTTTTGGACTTTAAGCTTCAACTTCAGTATTGTGTTTTTCACTCAGTAATATGCAAGCCCCTAATTACTGTATAAGTCTCTGGTCCCTAAAGGGCTTTTAAACTATTCATGCCAGTGCAAGTAATCTAAGAAACAAACAGAAAAAAAAATACCTGTTCTAGAACTTGAATTACCACAAATGTGCTCTAATGACACTTCCTGGTTTTGACAGAAGCAACACAGTAGTGAATTGCATAATAATAGAGGAATTCTAAATAGATTTACTCTTCCTATACCAGAGGATTTGATGCAATAAAGCTCTGTATTGAGATAATATGATAATTAACGCGTGAATTGTGGTGCAGGACAGCTATGGTTTAGTACTATATTTTTGTATTTTAATTCTTCCAAATTATGTGTGTGATTCATGCACATGTATAAAAGCAGAGTGAAAAGAAAACTGAGCAAAAGCATTCAAGCTTCTTTGCCTTGCACCGGCAGCATGAGATGCCTAAGGTGGGAGCATAACCCCTGTAACTCACTTACACAGTAGGTAGAGAGAGTGAGAGAGAAGCTTTTACCAAGGGTGATTCAGAGGTTAAGTGAACAGAGCTGCAGTCTGGACCTGACTCTCTCTGTTCCACAGCGGAGGATCCTGGGGCAGTCTGCTCCTCATTTAAAAGGTTGGATATGATGATGGCTTCAAAAGGAAGTGCATCTGGACCTTGCAAGATGTGGTTGTTTTGGGGGTTTTTTTGTTGGTTTGATTTTTGATAGTTTCCTAAGGCAAACTTTCTTTTGTTAACTAAATTATGGGAAGCAACTCTCAGAATCACAACATGAAAATTCGTTTGTCCATTATACAGAGCAGGCAAAAGATTTCAGTGTTAGAAAAAGGCTCTGGATCTGAATTTAGTTCTTTCTCAATCTCATTCATATTTATCTTGTCAGCTATTGTGACTTCTACTATGATCATCTGCTCCTATGAATTACACATAATTGTAACTCGCTATGGGAAAAAGAAGAATTAAGGTTGCTATTACCAAAACTTTTTTGGTCAATCACTTCGTGGCAACTGACCTCATCCCTCTTATTGTCAAGTGGACCTTCTGACATTTGCGTATGTGTAACAGTTGAATGAGGAGTTAAATATTTGTATTTATTCTTACACTTGTTTTATCACCTTATTTATACTTCTAGTTTATTCTCAGACTAGAAAATAAATTTTTTTAACAAAATGAAAATTCAAATAAGTAATTATAAAATGTTACTTTTAAACGTGTGTATGTAGGGCCAGGGAATTGTTCGCTCCACTGTATTTGGCTCTGACAAGGGCACACCTTGAATGCTGTGTCCAGTCTTGGGCCCCTCACTTCAACAAAAATTTTGAAGGGCTGGAGTGTGTCCAGAGAAGGGCAGCAAAGCTGAGGAAGTGTCTAGAGGGTGTCATATGAGGAGTGGCTGAAGGAGCTGGGGGCGTTTGGCCTGGAGAAGACGAGGGTCAGGGGTTATCACTCTCTGCAACTGCCTGAAAGGAGGCTGTAACCAGGGCGGGGTTTGCATCTTCCCACAGGCAGCCAGTGACAGGACAAGAGGACACAGTCTCAAGTTGCAGGAGAAAAGGTTTAAATTGGATACTACGAAAACATTCTTCACTGAACAGAGTGTCAAACATTGGAATGGGTTGTCCAGGGAAGTGGTGAAGTCACCCTCCCTGGAGGTGTTCAAGAAATAACTGGGTGTGGCACTCAGTACTGTGGTTTAATTGACAAGGTGCTGTTCATTCAGAGGCTGAACTCAATGATCTTGGAGGTCTTTTCCAACTTTGATGATACTATTATTCTATGATGGAGATTAATGCCATTTTTTCTCTTAGAGTATGTTCTAACAAGGACAAAGGTTGTTTTTGAATTGATGTCCACTCACTGATTTCAAATAACATAAAATAGTTTTTAGGTTATAAAGGGAAAGTGTTACAAAACCAAATAAAATCTTTGATCCTTTCATGTCATTCTGATGGGAAGGAGACTTTTGATATCTTAGATGTCTTCTGCCATCAGACTCTTAAATATTTGGGGAAAAACATATAAGAAGTGATACAGTTAGAATGTAATTGTAAGTCAATCAATAGTGGGCTTAGTGAAATCTTTCATATGAACAAGATATAAACAAGCATCCCAGGGTTACTAAATTAGACTGTCACAAACAATTTTATCACAGTGGAATCTGTCTAAGGTGCAGTGGAAAACTGCTTATGAACATTGAAATCTGTATTTACCTTGGCCTATGGTTGAATCTGCCTTCCCAGAGGAAGGGAATAATGCTTGGTAATGCATTTTCCCCCTGAAATGCAGCATAGCTAGGTAAAGCCAAAACATAGTATTTGCACTAGACTGGCATACTTTAGGACACTAGACATGTATATCTAGACAAAAATCAAGAGTAAAGATTCCGTGTTTATAGGGTTAGATCTATATTCCACCTAAATTCAAGGAAGATGCAGTTGAAGGAATCTTAGAAATCTCTGAAAGAGCAACCTTTAAAATCTCTTCAGCTCTAGGTCTATATTCTTTCTGGTAAAAGAAGGGTTAATCCATCAAGACAGAGAAAACATCAGCCCCCACTAGTGTTTCTTTAGTGTACAGAATTCAATAGCTAACAGCTATTTCTTTCAGTCTGGGTTGACAGGCTGCCTCACTGAGGAGTAGGAGATCTTCTATGAATTCTGTGGGATTTACTTCATTTCAAATATGCCTTGCTGTATGTCTTTTAGGATGAAAAAGAGTCAAATGCTTGGTGAAATTAAGGGATGGAGAATTGTTTTTTGGTGGGTGGGTTTTTGTCTTTTACTTTTCTGTGCAGGCTTTAATCCTAGAGGAGTGTGTTGAGGGAGTTGGTATATTGGCTGCTGTTTTTAAGGACTATAAATCATGGACTGGGAAAGACTAATAATCTTGAGGAAGCAAAAATAAATGTCTTGAAAGAAAGCTTTACTATTGCCTCTGTACAAGGTCAACAATAAAAGAAAATGGTGAGCACATATTCTCTTCTCTCTTGGGTGCTATTCTGGGAGCACACTGGTATTACTAATATAATATTGCCTGTCAGTAATTGTTTTGGGGAAAATTCCATGAAAATTCCTAACAAAACACTTGCATTTCTTCAATTAAAAAAAGTGCAAGTCAGAGGCTCAGACTCCAAAAGGCTCCTGAATATCATAATACATCAAACAATTAACTATTGGTTCTCTGGGTTTGATCCCTAGGTTGTAAATGGGTCTAGTTTAGTTATTATTTCTAAGTTCAAAAAGTATATTGGAAAGCAGTCTTAGAGACCTCTGCAGGCGGTTGTTGGAAGAATTTGTCAAAATGATCTTATGAAACAGAGCTCTTGAAATTATCGTGCCAAAGCAACTTAGTAGAAAATCTCCCCCTGGTTTCCACTTTGATGCTTCTGGATCTATGCTTTCAGTTTCTTGAAAAATCAATGATTTGCATTCTTGCAGCTATAGCATAGGAAGGTGCTGTTCTGTGAGCAGAACTTGTGCTGCCTCATTTTCTCTTGCTTTCATCTATGAGCTTGTCTTCCTCCCCTGAAATGTATAAAGCTAATGTAGGGGAGAAAACCAGATTTATATTTTCCAGCTCTCAATTTTTAGAATTGCAGTAAATAAGGAAAGGCATTTAAGGGTTAATTCCACCCAATAACTTTACAATGTATTGATAAGTAGCCATCAGATTTGAGTGTAGCAAACAAATTAACCAACTAAATTAAGCGCTAAGTCTGATTTTCCCTAAAAAGAAAAATCAGTCAGGAAAACAGAAAATAGCATGGAGACCTCAGAGCAGCCTTCCAGTGTCTGAAGGGGGCATACAAGGAAGCTGGAGAGGAACTGTACTGACAGGATAAGGAGTAATGGGTTCAAACTGAAAGAAGGGAAATTTATGTTAGATATATGGAAGAAATTCTTTACTGGGGAAGTGGAGAGGTACTGAAACAGGTTGCCCAGAGAAGCTGTGGATGCCTCATCTCTGGAAGTGTTCAAAACCAGGTTGGATGGGACATTGAGTAATCTGGTCTAGTGGAAGGTGTCTCTGCCCATGGCAGGGGAGTTGGAACTGGATGATTTTTAAGGTCCCTTCCAGCTTAGGCCATTCTATGATTCTATGGCTCTGTGATTCTGTGGTTCTGATTCTATGATTCCATGATATAGGTAATTTAAAACAATGGAACTATTATGAGAATAGAGAGAGATGGAAGGAATTATATAATGTTTTATTATTTCTTTCATTCCAGGCCCTGGTTTAGGCCTGTCAGGATTAATTTATGAAGATATTTTAGACTTCTTTTTTGATTGAAATATCATCTGAATTTCCTCTTTAGATCAGTTTAATTTTCTTTTCCTAGTAGTTCCTTAAAGAAAAATCTAAAGAAATTATTCAATGTGTAGAAGTTACATTTTACAATGAGACATTTACATGGCTCTATGTGGACTAGCATTTTTGAATTTCCCTACACATGCTTCACCATGTTAATGTATTATGAAATTTCCAGAGATTGCCAAATCTCTCAAAATATTTATCAATTTCCAGTTGACATAAACTGTTTCAGGCCATTAACTAACTGGACTTTGAGGAATTCAAATAAGATGATCAGATTAATGAGTGGTGTTCTGGTTTCCAGTCCTTCTAGAAGAGACAGATGACAAAGGTCTACGGTAGGGTTCAGTGGTCCCTTTGGTCTTCAGAAATGAACTGTGACTCTGGTGGATCCTGGTCTAAGGGTGGAGGAAGGACCACTTCTTCAATTTTTCCTCAATATGTGATCAAAGGATGAGTTTTTTCTTTCCTCCTATGCTTCTTCCAAACAAAATCAATCACTACTGTAAATAGGTCCCAAAGTTAGGAAATTGTTCTAGATAATAGCTACCTGTTAGCTTCCCCTGCTCTCTACTGCTAATGAAACAGCTTAAGGGATCTGAACAATATAAATCAAAATCTTATAATTAATTTTAGTTAAGTCTTTGGATGTGTGTGTATTGTATTAACAAAGCTGTGCTGCTGAACTCCATTTAGTTAACTGGAAAAAGTTAACTCCAAAAAAAGGAATAATTGTTTCTGAGATTGTTTTGCCAGTTTTGAAAAACCAAGGTTCCAACTTTGGACACTCAAGTTTATATTTTTTCTCAGCAGAGTTCCTAGTATCTAAGGAAAAACATGAACTAAATGGTTATTCACAATAAAAAAGAATCTTACATCAGGAGATCAAAATAAGGTATTATCAGAAAGTTGATCAAAATGTAATAATTAAAAGGCAGTAGTAGTAATAGCAATAAATGATGATAGATATTCTGATTTATGAGAGAAAAATAAATAGAATCATATAATTTTTTAGCTTGGAAAAGACCTATACAGTCATTGAGTCCATCCATTAATTCAGCACTGCCAAGCCCACCCCTAAACCATGTCCCTAAGTGTCACATCCACACATCTCTGAAATACCTCCAGGGATGGTGACTTAACCATCACCCTGGGCAGCCTCTTCCAGTGTGCCAATAAGTCCACTAAAGGCTTAAAAAAAAAGAAATAATGAAGATTCTTTATGCCATGAAAGCATCTGGTGGTAGCAGTAGGGAAAAAGGATCTCTGAGGGACTCATGCAGGGCAGTACAACTTTGTCTCTGACTGTTAGGGAGGGATTAGCTTGTCAGCTGGAAGTGGGGGTATGCAGGCACTGGACATGGAAATCTGCAGATGGGCCAGGAGGACACAAAGAGATGGGGCTTTGTGGGTAGGTAGTAGTTTGAGAAGCAGATGTGGATAATTCAGAGCTGTAGAGCTGCTTGCCTCTATTCGTGCTGTGTTTGGGGAAATAGTACTTTGTGTATTTTTTTAAAATAAATAAAATTACATGAAAACATATTTTTGACTGATGTCTGCAATTTTCTTACTCCAATTAAACTAACCTTTAAGGCCCCAAATTACTACCTATGGGCTTAGGTCAGAGGAGCAATGGCATTTTTTTTATCATTGCATTTGCATTTCATATAATGTACCAGTTCTGAAAGGAATGGGCTTTATTTCTTTCAACATGAAATTATATGAGCTTCAGTAAGTTTTTTCCTATTAAGGCTACCCATACAAACTTATGGTAATAAAGCTGCACAAGTGCAGTGCTAAAGTAGGGATTAAAACTCTCTCTGTCTACCTCTCCCGAATGAAAAATCATCAAAACTGCTAGAGGTATGACCTGCTGCTTCTCTTTCTTTTTCAACTTTGAAATGTGTGCTTGCCAAGTGAATTGAAGAAGTGGACACATTTTGTAAGCTGTCATTCTGTATAGAGATTTACGGCTTTCCATTTCTATTTAGAATTCAAGAATAATGGTGTAGCCCTTTCCTGAAAAGCCCAATAAAACCAAAGTGATGCACCCAGTATATAATGAGAACTAAATGGAGCTTTCAAAATCACTGGTAGCTATGCATCTCTGTCAAGCTGTCATTTATTGCACAATCAAGCCTCGAGCAGAAACCAAGCCTCAAAGTGGCTTTAGAAAGACATGTTCTTGAAGCCTTGCTGAAAGGTTTTCAGAAGAATGTTGTCAGAAATGCTTTATTTCATTTATTTCTTGAAACTGCATAGGTACTATCTAGTGGGCAACATTTCTTGGACAAATATCAAAAATCATAGCTTCTATTCTATGTATGAATTTTAATAAATGTTTGAACTATATTTTCCAATCATTGTGGTATTTTAATACATATAGCTCAACATCAGTAATCAAAGAGCTTTTTAGAGCTATTATAATGTATCTCTTCCTATACAACAGTAAAACATCTGGTTTTACATAATCATGTTGGTTAAAAAGGTCCTATGCAAGTCATCTAGTCTAGCCTTCCTCTTGAAATAGAACTCCCATGAACACTAGGTCAGCCATGACTTTGTTTAGGTGCATCTTGGAAACCTGCAGGGATAGAGGTCCTGTTTCTTCTAAGCCAAAGTGCCACATCACACTCCTGGTGAAGACATTTTTCCTAAAATCCAATCTGAATATCATAAACAGCAGTGTGTGCCTTTGGTCTTTGCTGTTGCATCTGCCACTTCATCATCTCTGTCATTCCTTTCAAGTAGCTGTAGGTTGTTATCAGGAGGATGTAGGAACCCAGCATGCTGAGAATATTTCTCTGCCTGTTTTTAAGGGTTCTTACCCCCCTGAACAACACTGTTTTAGCCTCCAACCTTGGAAAAAATTACCAATGATCAGACAAGAACTACAAAATACAATGGTGTGAATTGGTGATAGACTACTATGTAAGATTGTCACAGGGTGAAAAATTTAGAGGTTTTGGGCTTCTCTTTGTAGTAAATAGATAAGAGTAAAAAATATCAAAATGGAGGATTGTTGTTCTCTAAACCTTCTTCTCATTCTTCTACCATTCCTTGTTCTGCAGTAAAAGTAATTTGGAATGATTGGATAGAGAATTCTGCAGTTCCTGGCTGTGTTACTGAATAATTGGTAGGAAAGTGAAAATAATATAAGTTTTTAGTAACCATTGGTTAAATTATCTTTCAAAGGCTGTGTAAATCTTGATGGAGAGACTCCACTCCTGCTTTTCTGTGCTCTATGCTGTACTTAGGTCACGCTAGTGGCTCTGTTCCTTTGATAAGACTTAATAAACAACTATCTGGAAGCATTGAAACTCAAGGAAAAGTCTCGGTTTATCTTTGAAACTCCTTGGAAGGACTTTTAGAAAATTCTCTCCCATCAGAAGGGATTTGATTTATGGCACGGTTCAGTGTCAGGAGGACCTTAGTCCCTCTTGTCATCAGACTATGTGAGCTAAGCTTCCTCAACCTCTTCCCTCATGGTCTAAATCCCTTACATAGTGCCTTCCAGTGGGCCTTCTTCAGTTTCTCCACACCCATCCTTAGTGGAAGCAGAACAGGATGATAACTTCTGCCAGTCTGCTTGCTACCCTTTTTCTAATGCAGTTCAGTAGGAAGTTTGTTTTATGGAATGAGAATGTCCTTTTGTTTCCTTGTGTTTAACATAGTTTCCACAGCAGTGTCAGCAGGGTGCTCCCCTCAGCCTACGCTGTTGTGTGGAGTTACCCCATCCCAGGTGCAAAAGTGGGAGCCCTCCTTATTGAACCTCACAGAGTTCCTGTTGGCCCAGTCTCCATGTCCATCCATGTCATACAGTGTGGAAGCTCAGATGTGTTGTTGAATCACTTTCCCCCATTTAGTAAATCCTCTCTAAAATTTACTATGTCATTATCCAAACCACTGATGACAATATCAAAGAGTGCAGGTGTCAATATTGGTCTCTGTGGTACCCTGCACATCCCCAGCCACCGGTAACCAATTGTCATTGGCTCTATGAGGGATTACACTGCAGTGAACACTCAGTGCTATCTGGTCCTTTTGAAATTCAGAGGGCTTAATAGGAAACTTCCTTTCAGTTTAAAAGAATATTTTAAAAACCTTCCAAAAGGACACCAGTGGCAGAACCCCAGTAGCTACAAAAACGTTTCAGGATTTGGTAGAAAACTTGTTCCAAATAATAATATTAATTCCTTTAAGGCTGCCAAAGTATTCTAAAGACACAAGAAAAGCACCAGGAGTTTTAAAACTTTCCAAGTAAACCAATTTTTGTTTTGTTTTTACTTTATTCTTTCATGGGCAGCTGTTGCTGCCCACAATTATTTCTGCCTGCAGTTTAACTGATTTAGTCATCTTGCATTATGATTTGTCAGTCATCTAAAAGTAACCTAAATTGCAGGAAAAAAATTGTTTCCAGAAAATTAGAAAGAGCAAATCAAAGTCTTATTGCCCTTTTAGTTCTAAAAAGTACTCTTCAATTTATTGCTATTAAATAACTTATTGTGTAAATAATGTGTATGAATCTTCGCATGCATTTACAGTCTCAGTGTTCAAAGGTACAAACAAACAGCTTAAACAGAGTAGGACAGTAAAATTCAATGCAACAGGTTTATGGGGATTTCTATGGTGGGGACCGTAACATAAAAATATTGTATAAAGCAGGTTGAAAAACAGGAAGTAAGTTTTATTTTCATCCATCTTTCAAAGTCACTTCTTTTCTGACACTCCAAATGCTGTCAAATTCCAGATCTAGAAATCCATTTTGACTGCCTTGGAAAACCTTCATTACTCTCACAGAGGAAGAGTCCAAGTGATGGCTCTTAGAGGAGTTGAATGGTTTACTGTGATGTCTCCAGGCAATTCTGTCCTCTCTTGTTTGGATCCCTACTTGAAAAAGAGTATAGAACTATTATATGCAAGTGTGGCCTTCTGTAGAAATAGGCCTGCAGCATATTCATTATCACCTTTTGACTGTCTATCTCTCTGTTCTGCAATTTTTTAGTAAAGATAATTGATATCTGAACACTGCTTGGGATCCTGAGTAATTTATTCACCTGTATAAAGGTACTGCTTAGTCCTCAAACTTGCATCAGAGTGCAAATATGTCACCTAAACATCTGAAAATAGCAACACAACTTGAATGAATCTGGCTTAGATCTTCTCTTTTCACTGAATAGAATGATGTCCCTGGAAGCTGGAACAAACACTGCAATTCAGCAAGGCCTTTAATGTGATCTATACTACTTAAGCTCCCTGTGCTATTGGCAAAGCTATTAATGACAATAAGCTTTCAAGTTCACTGCCACCTGGACTTGTATCTGGCATCTCTGAAGGCAGTCATACAGAGGGTTCTGTGTGTTTTAAAACAACAGGCACTGCTTTTACATATAGCGCACAACTATTTCTCCTTTTAACAGCTAAACCTCCATTGACTAACTTCAGCTGTTATTTGCTTGCCTTTAAAGATGATAGAGTGCTGTTAAAGTCATAAACATAGCATGTTGGCTACAAACAAAGGTAATGAAAAAACAAAGCAAAGGAACACTTCTGAAGTGGTCCAAATTTCTTTTGTTTCCTCTCTCACTTATTCCTGATAGGAAAAAATGAACTTTTAGAAGGAAACTCATACATGCCTTTATTTTTCTATTTTTTTTAGTATAAACCATTAAAATGTGTGACTAGCTAACAGTCGACTAAGCTCTTGACAAAGTGATATCATCTTTTTAAAATAAACACTGGCAGTCTACCAGCTGCAAACGTTCAGTTCAAAGATAGGAAAGGCAAGCACAGACAGATAAAACTTGGGTCCAAATATTGCTGCATTTTTCACTTGTTTAAAAGAAAATTTAAGGATTCCTATTCTTTCTGCTGCATCCAAGACAGATCCATATCTGCAGAAAGAGCCACTTCCATATAAGAAATTGAAGTAGATGTTAACCTTGTTCAATTTTTGATTTGTTCCTCACTGCTGCCTTTTCCAATGGTAAACAATGTGCTGCCCTGAGGCATCACAACCATTATACTCAGGGCCTTGACAGATGCTTTTCTTCCCAGAAAGGTGAGAAATTCAGTAGCCAGGCGATGATGTGAGTTCTCCTACCTGTCTCTTACACTTTTTATGCGAGAATATCATTTACTTACACTTTAGCATCTTCACTCCTATGTATTGTAGGAATAGCAGGGGTAATTTTTAAATTATTGCTTTCTACATCTCTGGTTTTGCCTGTTTTTCTATTCTGTGGAGACCTTTGCATGTTCTCCCTCCTACCTTACTTATGTGAATCTCATTTGAACATAGAAAACTTCTGATTGTGAGTGAAGGAATATGAACCACACTTTTTGCAACATATTTGTGTATTTGCGTGTCTTATCTGCCTAATCTGAGGAAAGCATAGTAAACTATACTCTTAGCCACAACAGTGTCTCCTGTGTCAGTAGCCTGTGTGGAGAGATGGCTAGTGCTACTCATAAGAATAGTAAAAGCATTTTTAGTCTAAAATATGATATGTGTGTGCAATAGACAGTTTTTTGAAAACAATTAGCAAGAACCCAGGGAGAAAAAGTACTCCTATATGTGGACAAAATACAAAAACTACTCACTAGTTTTAAAAAGAGCAAATAATTAGCACAAATTCATGGTGAGATCCTGAATACAAATGTGCAGCTCTCACAGTAATTTCTCCAAAAGCTGCTGGCGCAGGACAAAGCAAAAAAAAAAAAAAGTTGTATCTGTGTGTAAAGTACAAGGGGAATAAACACAAAGATAATTCATAGAGAAGCACAAAGAAAACATGGTGATAAAGGGGGCAAGACATCAAAATCTGGTCAGAAGAAAATTTAAAAGTATAAAGTTGTGATGACAGTTTGCAAATGCAAAATTGTGAAGGTATGGAGAAAACTGTGATGGAAAATGCCCTACCTCTAGGTTAATTATAGCCTAAAGACCATTATGTCAGAGGAGACAGACAAGAAAAGAGAAGGAAAACAATTCATAACATTGAGCACACAAGCAATTAGTTGAAGGATAAGATTTTGCATAAATGCAAGTAGTGCAGAAAAATGAACAGTTTATAGAGTGTGCAGTAGAACAAAGTATTTGGACAAGTTAGCAGAATAAAAACAAACAGGTCATTGAACGCCAGGTAGAGAATGGTGTATGGCTGATTGCTCTAGCCTGAAACAGCTTTCCCAGTTCTATTCAACAAGCGCCTTGCAAATAAGCAGAGACAAATTACACTTTAACTAAGAATATATTCACCATAGAGGGATTTGCATAAGAGGTAGCAGAGCAAGGAAAATGCACAGCCTGAAATTTCAGGTGCTTCAGAGAGTGAAGGAGCTGTCCCTTTCAGCTAAAACGAGTGAACTCATGAAACACTGACACTAAACTTAGGACAAATGATTCTCCTGATAGACAACTGAGGTAGAACAAAAGCATTCAGAACAGCCAGTGTGCTGCAGTAGCTTGCCAGCAGAACTCCTGCAGTATTTGTTTGTGACTGGGACACCCTCCACCCACATGCAATTCTTTAGTAACAACAGCACCTTTTCTGATGTGTTCAGCGAACTCCAGAAAAAAAAAAAAAAAAAGAGAGAAAAAAAAGGACCTCTAAAAGCAAGTAATGAAACACACTGGTAAAGAACATTGCTCAGTTCAGAGTCCTCACTGTGGTGAACAGCAAGATACTCTTTTAGAAACCAGTGCAGCTATGTTTTCTTAAAATTAGGCGACTTGCATATTAAGAAGCGTCCACTATGAATTACTCACAATGCAAAAATATTAACTCAAAAAACAAACACATTTACTCTTTCCCAGCTGAAAACAGGAAAATAATTATTTCCAAATAATTTACTTCCAAAGGCCATATTGACAAATAACACTGTATATAGCAAGCAATTTCCTGATAGGTGGTTTCGAATGTATCTATTTACAAATGTTGAGAATACTATTTGCAGTCTATTAAGGTAACTGATCTCCAAATATGTCAGAAATCCCAAAAATATGTTGTAAATCAATATTCAACAGATGCTTCAAACATAAAATGTGTATAGCATTACTCTGGAGTGTTGCTGCTATAACAGGCAGTGATGAAATATCCCTGAACTTATGGAAATATTACAATGTAAACAAAGGATAATTCATATATTACACTGATGTGAAATGAGCCTTGGGCCCTTCCTCCTTCAAAGACTTCTTGGCATCTTCTATATGAGACTCTGTATTAGCAGAAAAAATATAAATGCAAATTAGAAGGCCCTGGCTATGCTGTTTCCTTGAAAAGAGATTTAAAACAGAAATGTTCATTAAAAAATTACGCTCCTACAGAGAAATTCCACTTCAGAGCTTCATGACCAGTTTCTCCCCTGCCCCAAGGTGGAAAAATATGCAGAGGCCAAAACCCTCTGCACGTGGCAAGAGAATGAGCCGTCAGCAGGTATTAAGTGGGCCAGGTACTAGCACCTTCAAGAGGTTCCTTAAGAAAAAGATCAGACTTTTCAGATTAGCTCTATGAAGTATGTCCTCATTCAGAAAACACTGCAGTGGATAAAGCTGCCCACAAAACAGAATATGCTACAGTGCCGTGCCGGCTAGCACGATGTCCCGGGCACGGCGAAGCACCTGCTCGGGTCTGCCTCGCCCACCGGTGTCGGAGCCGCGCAAGGAGGTAGGGAAAAAGCAGAGGTACTCCTTCATGTGGGAAGGGGCCTACTGCAGGGAAAAATGTGCAGAGAGAAGCCAAAGCCGCATGGCTTGCAGGGAGTCGTACTCCCACGATCGGGGCGTGGAAAACACACAGTAACCAATGGAACATCAGCCAGGGGGTGTTACCGAGGTGGGGAGAAGGAATTAGAGCATATGGGAGAAGGGGTAGGCGGGGAGGAATAATAAGGACCAATTAACAACTGAGGAACATAGAACTCTCTGGAAATACAAACAAATATGAAAAATCAGGGGACGGGAGGGCTGCGGCCAATGGTAAGGCACAGATTTATACATTTTTCACAGCCTTTTGAATGCTCAAGGCTTTGGGGCTGTGGAAGCATCAAACCCATGGGCCTTTTGGTCCACTTAATCTGGCTGGCCCTGGCTTTGGCCGTGGTTCACCACAACAAAAATATAAGTACCCTTACATACCACCAAGTGATGGAAATTTCTGTAATAAATTGTTCTGCTGAACTTACTTTTGGGACATCAGACAGAGGTCATAAGAATCCCAGACAGGAGATCTGAAGAATCTGGCTGAGCAAGAAGGCACTTGCAATGTATAAACAGCAGGAAAGGTAAATAGTGTAAGCTAAAGGAGAAATAAAGCTTCAATAAAGTTTCTGTTTTTTTCTGTGAGGAAACAAGCCACCTCCTTATAGGGTTCTGTGCACAAAGCTGGATAAGTAGATGACAGAGCATATCTCTATCTTCCGGTCTGGCTCCACATCCAGTTCACCTCCAAAATGTATTCTACAACAGTTGGCATCTGTAAGAATGTGAAATTTCTCCTTGACAAGACTGTTCTTCCAGAAATGACAAGCCATTTTTCTAGGTTCTCCACATAATTTTAAATCAATAATTTCTAAGATGCCTTGCATGAAGATTAATATGAGTCCCAGACTTTTTGAAAGACTCAGTTGCCCATCTCTCTTTTTAATAGTCATGAATTATGAAGGAATCTGTGAAGTTAAGGATAAAAAAGACATAGTAGGTGGTACAGACTTTTTCTTCATCAAAGAAGGATTATCTAAGTACAACATGCAGAACTTTGTCCAGTTTCCTACCAAATATTATGTCACACCAGCCAATGATTTATTGGGCACTATTCTTAGCAGCATTTTATTAAAGATTAGGTTGTCCGTCTGTCAGATTCCAGATGAGACCCAAAGGACAGGAAAAGCAGATTAATACTGAAGGAAAAGAGTAACTAGAAAGTCGCAGGAACTTTATAATTTATTTCAAAGGAAGTTACTCCACTGTACCTCTTCAGTGGGAGAGAAACAAATCCTGAATGTGTAACAGCATGACTCCAGCAGAGTTAAAGTGGGTGTGATCGCTTCCTCTGGCTGAGGGGTCTGACCAACTAGATGCCTGCAAAGCAAATCTCTCATAAAGAAGACCTAAATTTTTTTCTGCAAGGCTTTAGATCCAATGAGTGAAGATTTGCCTTTCTGTGGAGGGGAAACATAAAAACAACAACTGTGATATAGGGTTGCTATAAATAAATACAGACATCTTGTGGAAACACCATGGAGGTCACTAGGAAGTTTTCTCAACCAAAAAAAAAGTTTCATACACATTATCATGGTTTTAGGTTTGCTGATACTTGTAAGAGTCTTAAGTAGGAAATAAATACGTGTTCCTCAAAGGCAAAATACCTTTTCCTGTTTCCTTGCTTCATTCTGAAGTTAAAAATATAAGGCCATGCTCAACTAGCAATTATTTTCTGTGTTCAGAGCTGTGAATATGCATCCTTGAGAGAAGCCATCTTCCCACACTTTTATTATTATTCTATTTTTTCATGACCTAAATGCTGTCACACTTCAAAACTTTATATCAGCCTTGTAGGAAATGTAAGAGGTGAGGTCACAAAAATCTGTTTATGCATGGATAAAGCAGGTGAAATTTAGTACACTTCTCAATGAGAGTTTCTGCTTATAACACTTTATCATGTTTTAATTTAAATTCATGATAGTCAGTCTATCCAACCATTCCATCATGATGAAATCTTTTGCTGTTTCTTTTTTATTTTTTATTAGCCCATCCTTCCCTTTAAGGTTGATAGAACTTTCTGCACTAAAAATTCCTCTTAGCAGTATTACTTTGAAAGAGTTTGTTATCTCTTTTTATTTTTCTCCTCATGTTTTTAGAAGTGGATAATGTCAGCTAATAGATGATGGAACTTGTTCCTTCCCTTTTCTCTCATAAAAGAGAGCTTGACGGGGCTTTTGGTGAATCGTCCAGTTTACTCCCTACCCCAAGAAAGGATCATCCTTAGCAAATTTTCAGTTTCTTTTAAAAACCTGGGATGACAAAAGCCACACAGCATTTTCAGATAGGTCGTGACAGATGTTCACTGTTTGGTTATTACCATTAGACAATTGTGGTAAATTCTAGTGTAAATCTTCTTCTTTGTAATTTAAGCTTTCTACTGCAAGCACGGATAAGAGGTTGTAATTTCCTGTTTGAAGTTGCTTTTATTAGACTATATCTTAGGGAGTCCTTCAAGCATTGAATTAATTGATATTGTGGAATGCATTTTTCCACTGAAAATTGACATTTTCCAATGCAAATTAGTTTAATAAATCACAGTTGGGTGAAATTATTTAATACATTACACAGTTCTTTAGCTCATAGCCTATAGGCTCATATGCTGTAGATAGACCCATTGAGATAATTGCAACAATACTAAATCAGAATAACAGAAAAAAAATTTGGCTTTAAGCTCATCTTATATCATATTCTATGTAAAAATTCACTTTAACACCAGGTTCCAAGGTATGGGAAGTATTATATTAAAAATAATATTATGAGAATAAATTAAAGGAATAAATGTGTTCATAACTGGGTAGTAAAGATCTGTTGAATGGGACACTAGGGATCAGCAGTTTCCGAATGTCAATCCTACCTCTGAACTGGAAATGGGTGAGTAGCCTGGCCTTCCTAGTCCAATGGTTTGGTTTTGTTCCGTTTCCCTCCTAGTGTATTTGTGTTGTTATTATTGTAATGTATTTTGTTGTTGTTATTGTAATGTATTCAGTCACAGCTATCAGTTGATTCTTAATTTCTCAAGATGTGCAATACTGTGAAATAGATCTGCAATGCACATATTACTCTCACCAATTATTATTAAGTACATTTTTGTTTATTGACAGTACATCATGCTGACATATTTCCCCATATATAAGATATATATGTTAATTAGAGAGCTCCACTGGGATGCAAAAGGACAATTTGAAAATTCATACTATTTATTTGAAATTATTTGTTTAACTGACAATTCATGGACTGACAATCATTGCAGATTATAGAAGCACCAGTAAAATGAATTAGAGTGGTAAGATAATAAAAAGTAGGAAGATTTAGTTTAAGATTTTTTTGCTTTTTGTCCTTTGAGTTTTTTAGGTAATTATGCATGTTTCTGACACAGTCTATGATGTGTTTACTCTTAATAATTTTATTAGAAGCAGAAGCAGGAGTTCTTACAGTAGCACAGTCTTAATTCATTTAAGCTTCACGACGACTCACTGACATTCACCATTATCATTTCCCAAACAAAAGTCAAACATATATTTAATTAAAAGGATTCTGATATTTATTGTTTGAATGGCCAGTGTAACGGAAAGCTTTCCTTTCGCTTCCTCACCAGGTGGAGTGGTGGAGAAGCTTTTGGCTTGCTCAGACTGAGTATAAAGGGCTTGGAGTGGTGGTTGGCAAAAAGATGGCAGCGTGATACAAAAAATAACCCCACTGTCTAATGTACTTTCATTGGTTTATTAATATAGTATGCAAAGAAAAAGGGAGAAAATTGCACAGTTTAGTGCACACTAATAAGATTTGACACTTGTTTTGTTAGGAACCCAGAAAGATTTGAGTTGGGGCACTCCTGGCCACCTGTACTACTTGTGAAGTCTCCACTCGCTATTCCTCAGATAAAACATGGCGAGTTCTGAAAAAAATATCCTGTCCCTTATTCTGAAAATAAGTTTGTGCTGGATATTGGCACCTGTGTGAAAGACATTTTTTGGGGTCAGCTGGACAGCCAACGGTGGTTGTCTCCCTTGTTTGGCTGAGCAGCACAGCCAGCTATATCACCCCTATTTCATGGACTTCAGGTCAAAGTCTGCTGGAGCTGGACTCAGGTTTATTCTCCCTCCGTAAGTTGTGTGGCAGTGTTAATGTGTGTGATGAAAATAGTCACAGTTGGGCTTGCAGTATGGAGTATTCTCTGTTCGCCTTTTCAGTGCCAGGAACAACTTCTCTAAGACCACTTATTGATAGCCAGAGTGGAGTTAGTGAAGTAGAGTCTACATTTATCTCCTCATTCCCCAAAAGGAAGGTTTACATTGATTTTAGCTTAGCATAGCTGGTGTTCACAGACGAGCACACTGACTTTCCACAGTGCTATGCATGGATTGTTTTGCACTGGCTTAACTGTAAGTGCAGTTGCATCAATTTAGGCAGATCTGGAAAGAACAACTGGTTTCAATTCCACCAAATTTCATTTATTAGCTTGGAACTCATGTAGAGATTGGTTTCATAGCAATAGATTAGGAAGATTAGCTGTGTCTTCTGTTATGGGACTTTTTAAAGCTTTGCAGGTACAAGCCTGTGCCTTTAACTGTGAGCTGCATATTGACAAGTACTTCACTATATTTCAGGGAAAATTGACTGTACTTGTTCAGTGAACATCCACTTCCATGAACTTTCACATCCTACTTCATGTCACTTTAGTGTTTGGATACATTTCTAAAATAAGTAGTTCCTGCTGAAGGACAGTGTAAAGCCTAAATAACTTCCGGGTTTTTTTATTGTCCAGTAAATTCTTAATACCACATCCTAATGTTGGCACTGTGCATGACCTGTGTGCTTCTCACACAGAGTCTGAAATGTGGTTTATTGCTCAGTGGTCACATTATTTAGGGCCAAATAACAGGTAAAAATAGCTCAGCATACTGTACTGGTCTTTTGCCAAAGATGAGGTACAAGTGGGTAAATTGATACAGATAAAAAAAAAATAATAAATGTACAAAAATAAATATACTAAAGCAGTTAATAAAGAAACTAAAAGCTTACTGTATTTTCATGTGTAGCCTGCAGCTTCTCCTTTAAAGTGTAAAAAACCCATGTCTCCTTTCGATGTCGTTACTGCTTTATCTATTTGGATGATAAATAGTGAGATTACCCAGAGCCCATGCTACTGTGCACTTCCTGTCTCTGATCCTGCTGAAATCTACTGCCCCTTAGATTTTTATCCTGTATGTAATTACATCAAACCTTTTGCAAAAGTAGTCAAAGAGTCGTTACGTTTTTAAAAATAAACGGCTTTTTAACCTGGAGTTTTGTAGTCTTACGGAAAGAAGAGACGTGTTACACCATTGCTCTTCTCTTTCTGCATCTCTTTGCCAAATAGAGGGCAAAAGCACTGGAAATACTTTTTTTCCCTCAAAATCAGTCCTTTCTGAGTCAGTATTATTACTGAGCAAACCGGTCAGTAGTAAGGACAAGAAAGGGAGCATATATTGTTCATCTGGGAACTCAGATGGGTTGTGTTATACTGCCAGACTTATCCAAAGGGAGGATGGGGAGAGATTTTCAAGGTACAGTTTTATTTTCTGCATGTTCATTTGTCTCCTATACTCAGTCACAGAGAAACCCTGTCTTAAAGGCTGTCAGAAAATGAGATTCACATTGCCTAACTGTAGCCATATCACTGTTGTCACAGGTACTCATTAGATGTATCTTCTCACACATTTTAGGATGAAATCAAATAAGACGCACTCTTTCTCTATAGTGTCATTAGAAAGAAAGACTCAAAAACTAATGGATAACCTAAGTAAGGAATTCCACTGTAAGAGGACAAAACAAGTAAAGAAACTCACTGAGATTTTGTACTGAGAAGAATATATATCAAACTTAAATAACAATTTAATAATAGAATTAGTTCTGTTTCAAAAGCAGAAATAGGAGTTATTCCAAGAATATTGTGCTTTGGTGCACTTTTGTAACTCATTCTTTTCTTGCTATCTAGCAAGACCTTATCCGCTACGCTATATGGAAAAAACCCCTTCTGCTTAAAATCAGTTTGCTGCCTCTGTGGAAAATTCCCCCCCACTATGAATATTGTTTATAAATGGATAGGAACAGAGTATCCTTGTTTTTTGTAGTTTTGTAAAATATTTTACATTGTATTATTGTATTTCCTGTGTTTAAACTTGCAGCTGGATAAGAGCAAGGTGTCAGGTTGTTTTGTCTATTTTTAGTTCTGGTATAAATGTGTCTTTAATTCATCCTTGTGCTATAAACATTTATGACAGGTAAATATATTTCAGAACCCATTAATTGCTGTATCTGGAGAGTTTCCACTGGCTTCTAAACAATTTTATGTTCAGTTTAATTGCTAACTGTAACAGCATAATTACTTTAATTTCAAGAAACAATATCTAACGAGAAGCATGGTTTATATAAATCCTCTCTGTGCTTTTTAGTATGCTGTTTGTGGGCCTTGTTGGGATGTTCAGTTTAGCAGAACATAAATTTTTTTTGCATTTTTTCTCTCTGAAGTCCTTGTAGAGACAAGTTCTACTAGATTGTCTAAAACAAATATTTTAAAATTGCTAACATATATAGCAGCTTATACCACATGAAATCACATAAATCTTGAGTTTTGAAAGATTCAGTGTAATGTAGGAAGACAAGGTACAATAATGGCCATGGCAGAATAGTATTACCCAGTGTAGGAGGCTTTTAGGTTGTGACAGCTTCACTTTGTTTAGTGTTGTAGCTGGAAAGAAATTCATTTCTAGCAAGCAAATAGATCTTTAAATATTTATGAGCAACATCCCCCCCACAAACACACATAATTTGGGGCCTACCTGAATGGTCATAGATGTAATAAAAAAAAAAAAAAAAAGACTAAAGAAGAGAGTTGAACAAGAACAAGATACAAATATCCAAGTACTCCAAAATAAATCTAATTACTTTCTCAGAAGTAATTGCAACATGTGAAGCTTGATTTTCTGTCCCAGGGGTTCATCTGACACTCTCTATGCACACTACCTTCTGCCCAGAACTGACAAAATTTTTTCCCTATGTTCCACCAGTATAAAACTACCAGATCAGATCAAACATCAGTGACTCTGAGCTACCTGATCTAGTATAAGATGTTCCTGCCCACAGCAGGGGGTAAAAACGAGATGGTCTTTAAAAGTCCCTTCCAACCCAATGCATATAATGATTCTGTGTCTTGAAGAAGCAGTGCTCACTTATAACTGACTGAAGGATGATGGGAGGAGGGGTTAACTGTGGTGGGTACTGCAGGGCAGGTGGGTGCCACGGGGTTCCCCGCAGACTCTGGGAAGCATTACAAGGCACAACAAGCCACTGTCTTTTTATCTCACTTCTAATCAACTAGGTCCAGTTAAGTGCATTTGAGCAGCATCTGCAAAAGACCCTTGGGTCCCCCAGGCTTTGCAACACCATCTTAGCTTCAGGAAGATGATGCAGACTAAGAGAATGAGACATGAAAAAATGCTCCTGAAAGTCTGGTGCTCAAAAAACCTGCAAGCCAAGTGGATATCAACGAGTAAAAGGAACAAATTATAGGAACATCTGAGCTCTTAGTGCTTGCAATTTTCACTGTTTCAGAGCATCATGTAATTCTTTCTGCTGCCTACAAAAGCAACTACTGAGAAGAAGAGATACAGGTCATACATTTTGCTTGACCTGAGGGAACTCAAGCAAATCCTTTGGGATCATGCTGCAGCTGCAAGGCTAGGCAAGTAGAAGGTATCTGCCATGCAGTCTGTTGGAGTTGCAACAGAATACATGGGGTTAATAAGATTATGGAGGCTAGAAGGGAAGCAAGCAAAAAGAAGCCTGATAATGTGACTTGTGGGTTTTGAGGTCAGCTCAGAGCTCTGCTTTATGCTCCGTAATTTCTTTTGCATTGAAAACCCTGTAAAATCCAGCTCAAAAAGTAGTCCTAGAGCCAGACTTACAGATTGCCCTTTCCTGAGGCATGTCCTGAATCACTTTGCTGTTCACAGCCACTTGCTCACTGCCTGCTGGGTCCAGATGTCAGCTATTCCCTCTCTCACAGTGGCAAGAATGACAAGGTTTAATTGCTAAGGTAAAGGGGAGCTGGTGTGAGTTCCAACATGTCTCTATTTCTCATCATTTTCTTGTGGACAGATAGAGAAGGTCCTCCTTGTGCTAAACAAAATGGATTAAATCATAGAACATGCCACTGAGAGTTGATGACATAAATCATTCCTGGAGATGAGTGAGGAACTGCTTTGAAAAATTAATATACCTGGTATCTTATCCATAATCTGCAAAGTTAGAAATGAAAGATGCTTCTTTTTCATCATCTTATTCTGTCTTGTACTATTTGCCTATTTATGTAATGCATCTTGTATTTCCACTCCACAGATTTTCACGTCAAATGTAAACCTGTTGATTCTTGATAAAACAAATATTTTACCATACATTAAAAGTCTTAAAAGTTGGAGTGATTTTGACTTCATGAAATTAAAATGTACTGAGATGCATGACATCTACAATAAAAATAATTATATTAATATATTTTTCCACATGTAATGTAAAACAGGCTTCTTTCCTATGGGAATAATAAAAGCAGATTTTTTAATTAAATTTTTTTCTTGTTTCTCTTTTAGAGAAAATAGTCCATTGTAAATGAATAAATACAAATATGCTTTTCCTCGTGTACTGATTGTGCATATATTTAGTTAATACTTTACATTTTCAGGCAAGTTTACCTAAGAATCTCACAAAATTAATTGTTGAAGTAAATTTTTTCTTAGCTTTTTCTCCCTTTTTTAACCTTGTGTTCCCATTTTGACTTGACATCCCCACTTTTTGTCATGTAGGTTCTGCATAAAGAGATTCTTATTACAGCAAAGGGTCACTGAAGTGCACAGGAGCCTTTGAACTCTCTGTCATGATGTCTTTAAGAACACGTTCAGCAAGCATCTGTTGTGTACTGATCCTGCCGTGGTACTAAAGGAATAATCATATAATCTCTTGAGGCAACTTCCAGGCAATGAGTCTATTTTATATGCGATTAGGAGCGCTATATGAAATAATTGTGTCCAAACTGTCAACACTACCTGAATTATATCTTAATAGAATATCATGTGTGCAAGAAGAATTTAGATAATGGATAAAAAAATTACGTCTAGATCTTTTTCTTTCTCTTTAGAAAGGAATCCTGCAACTGTGCTGCATGGGAAACTCATTCCAAGGGTTGGGGGAATTCTGCAGTTTTTCTGCATCTGATGGGGGTCATGCTTGCCCCATCTGTCTCTGATTTCTAAGGGTGAAACAAATGTTCAGTAATAATTCATTTGTTTCTCTGTGTTATACATGTTGTGCTAAGGTGGCTCATTTAGAGCAAGACATTTTCAGGGTAGATTTCATGAAAAGTATTTCTAAATGTTTTTCAGCAATTATTTATAATTTTGTCAATGAGTATTTCTTTCATGTTGTTGTTTGCGTATGTCTGTGCTCTGCTGTCAGTGGTAAATAGCTAGACCCCATCAGTCAATCAACTGGCATCCACTGGTGCATGGCTGTAATAAGGGTCTTGCAAAAAAAGACTAATATTGTCTTTTTTCCATCTGTAAATCTCAACACATGATTGCAAGACAACATCTGCAGTTTGTATATAGAGAAACCAAAGCTTAGAGTGAAGTAATTTGCTTAAAGTCACCAAGTAGCCTTGCAGCAGAATTGGAAATAGGACCAGATTTCCCAAAGCTCCACTTCAGTATCTGACTTACTCAGCTATGCTCCTTTCCTCGATTTCCCCTCCTGTCTGTCTCCACTCCCACCCCACTCCATTTCTTTTTCAGATATGCAATTATCACTTTCTTAGATTTATGCCAAAAAAACTAGGCAATAACACAGGAACTTGGCTTCTGCTTCACTTTTCCCCAAAGAAATTAGCTTGTATTAAAGCAAAGAGCATGTAAAAGAAGAAATAAACACTGCACTGATACATATATTTCAGTAATATTTTAAAATATCTTGAATTAATTTGCAACTATATCTTCTCCTTTGCTAGGTATGACTGTTCATAACTACCTAAAAATACAATAATTTTCTTAATATTTTTGGAATTGCATATTTCTTTCTTGTGCTCTAAAATGTTCTTTAGTTCATTAATATGGGCAGAAAAATGAATCAGAAAGACAGACAGATTTCTACTAGAAAATTAGACATTTAGACTGCCCAAATTGTTATCCATGTACAAAAGCTGTTGTAAAAACCTTGCTTTTGATTATATTATAGACCGCAGTCCTTCTGCTTATCTTCAGCAGAAAAATATAATTTAAAGGCACATCTATCCTTTTGTAAATGTTACTTCTGATTGAATTTTTTTTATTATCTGGTGTGAGATGGAAAATGATAATTTTATTTTAAGTCTTTTCTCAATTTATACAAAATGATTCTGTCAAGCCTGGTAAATGTTTCTTTATTTTAATTTCGTAAAAGTATAGCCGTATATTTTGTTTCCTTTCTGTGGGATTTCCTTTGTTTTCTTTGCCTAAGATTTATAGAAGATCAAGCATGTCAATAGATTTTATCATGTGGAATATTGGGAAAAATTGTTGAAACGTATTTTCATTTCATTCAAAAGCAATATTGAGCTTTTTGTGTATCTTTTTCAATAGCCTTTTAAGGTTGTTTTATTGTGACATTCGTTTTTTTAATGAATTTATCCCTGTTATATACTGTGAGGTTACACAATTTCAAATAATTAACCCTCTTCTACCACATGAAAGTTAATGAAAATTATGTATAAAGCAGGTACCTCTATTTTTCAAAATAAATTGAGGGATATACCCACGAAAATCATAAAAGTCTCATTCTAGTGAAGACTGTCTAGATTTTTCTTATATGTAATACTCAGAACCATGTGTTCTCCTACCCACTGATTGGAAGAGATTACTCTTCTCCCATTTGTGTGTGTGCAGGTGGTACATTTAGGAAAACCAGTTAAAACTTAAAATAGACTTGAGTTGCATGACTTCAAGAGAAGCTCTGTCAGTGAGGTCAGCCTAAGAGGTGGACTACTCACCAGATGAAAGCGAGGGAAACTCTCCTGCCTGAATGTCTTAAACTTGGGCTAGGTCAAGCCCTTGGTAAATAGATGAAATGGGATGAATAAGTGCCTTTGAGATCACATGCTTTTGAGAAGTTGCATGAGGAGAGTGGAACTCTTTTGTGGCCCAAGAAGTTAGAAGATGCTGGCTTTGAACTGCTAAGTCAGAATGGTTAAATGGGATCAGTAGGGACAAGGACCGGAATGGCAAAGCTTTCAGCATATGTGAACTGCTGTTCTTCCAGCAGAGCAGCACGATGTGCACACACACATGCAGAGCTTTGAGTCTCTGTAAGTGGCAGTCACAAGGTTAGTGGATTACTAATCCAATTGAAAAGAAAAAAAGTTTAGAGTCCTGAAAATGCAAATCAGGATCCCTCACCCTCAAGAAACACAAAAATAGGGAAAGATAGAGTTCAACTATATTGTTGCTGCAGTTAACATGGACAATTATGTGTTACTCTTCTAGTCTTACAGGCAAAAAAAAAATTGCTGTGGAGCTTCAGTGATGCTTTCAGTCTTCATTAGTTGGTACAGGATGGAGCTAGGTGAAAACCAGGCTGCCTTGTTACTTGACTAGTACTGCTTTGCCATAAGGAAACCTGCTAAATGAACTGGATGCAATGGTTCTCCTCTCCCTTCTCACAATTTCACCCTTGGCCAGGGGAAAGATGCAAGCCCTTCATTTACTACTATCAAGACTTGGAGTGGTCTAGAAAAAAACTTCATGGGAATTCTTCAGCAGTGTGTACATTTCCATAGATTCTATAATTCTTATTCATCAATATAGGGTATGTTTTTAGGATAGTCAAACTGGATGCTTGTTTTGGCAACACCTCCAAAAATACCACCTGCTCTAAGGATGTTATCATATCCAAAGCCACACTGTTGGAATACACAACAGCTGAGATTGGAAAGCACCTAGCTTCCTCTAGTCTGATCCTTCTGCTGAGAATAGGATCAACTAAAACACACTGCCCAGTACTGTGTTCAGTTGAATTTTGAATAATCCCAAGAATAAAGAGTCCACAAATTCCCTGGAAAACCTGTGCCAACAACCCATAAATAAGAAAGATTTTTTTCTCTCATGTTTACAAAGAATTTCCTGTATTGCAGTGTTGCATTGTTTCTTTTCCTTTTAGTGGACACCACTGATCATGATTATTAAGTTAAATATATTTTCTATTCAGATATTAATAACATGAGAGAAAAACGCAGAGAGAAACTCAAAGCCCTAAACCATGATGAGTGAAACACTTGCTCTTCTATCTAGCCCAGCTTACTCATGTCATTTGTACAGACATCACAGGGAGCAAACTCATTCTGCTTAAGCAGAAAGGTTCTACTCTGAAAAGTGGGAGTTTTTAAAGGAAGCATGACAATTTTTTTTATCAAACTGAATTTTTTTTCAAAATATACTGTTGCATATTAAAACTTTATTCCTTCAACCACTTTACTAAAAGTGTCAGCTTCTTCCTAGGATGGAGAAGTAGAATTTTCTAGAGATTATTTTTCTGCATTTTTAGATACCTTCATACTTTTTTTCTGTCATTTGCCTAAGATGTGAACTTTAAACTTATCATTGTTTTCCACCTACAATAAGTATTTTTTGGTAAGTAATATTTTTATCTAATTTCATTTCAGCTTCACTTTTCACAGTTGATGAGACTTTTAGAGGTGCCTTACTAAATGTACTTGGCATGATTTGCATAGGAGAATATCTTCTAGTTTTGACAACATCTTTTTTTACCTCTTCCTTTTTCTTTCACCTTTTCATTTAAGTGCAGCCACTTTCTACAAAATCCTAAGAAAATAATTCCGTATAACACTGTAAAATTATAATGGGATTGTGTGAGGAGTTGAAGAATTCAGTTGCATGTCTCAAGAAGGAAGTTACCATAAAATAAGCCACCATAACTGGAACTTGAGATGAGTATAGATGGCAAAACAGGAAGGCATTAATTCCAGGCCTGATGAAGGTGAAGATTTGAAATTAGCACCTTGGACAAAATTCCACTGTGCAGACTGAGGGAGCTTAAAATAAGACTTATCCAGACAAAAAATTCTCACAGTGGCAAACTGTGGGAAAGGATACACATGCTAGTCCAAGTTGAGGGAATGGCATCTGCATTTCATGGATATCTGGGACTTGGACTGTAGAGAAGTGGTGCATCCAGAAGAACAACACTGGGACCCCCACCACCGAAGACCAGAGTGAAGGACCAGTGGGACGCTGCAGGGATCCATGTGGTTGTGATATCTTTGTACTTAATCTCTCTCTTTCTCACTCTCTTTCTCTTCTTCCATCCCCCCTCTCCTTGTATTTCTATCTCTCTATCTCACATTTACAGCTAAATAAAATCTGTACTATTGACTCTGGTATATGGTCTTGTTTGCACTTTAATTCAGACAGATGCACCTCTTGTAATTGGATCATACCATGCTATCTTGAAAGCCCCTTCATATATAGCTTCATCATTCACAATCTTTAATTAGAATTCACTACGTAAGCATTTGATGTGCAGCATTTTTGAGCACTGTGGAAAAGAAAATGCAATATGTAAACATAACTTTCAACTCTCATACTCAAGGTTATTGCTAAAATATTTTCTCTCTTGTCTCTCCAACATAAAACATGATGTTTCTGTGTCACCCCTTGTAGTCTAAAGTCTTAGATATCAAGAAATTTTGACAACAATCCAGGAAAGGTGGTTAACTTTGCCAAGCCATTGGAAAGGCTGAAGAAATTACTGCTCATCTCTCCACATGGGAAGATTTCGAGGTTATGTGTAAAACATGGAAGGCAAACCTTGATGCATGTCTTTTATCAACCAGCTTCCATGGAAATCATAAAACTGTAACTTGTGTTTAAAAAGACTTATAACCCTCATTGTCAGAACTTAGAGGCAAAGGCACTGACTTTTATTAGCCTGTACTTAAATATAACCATTATTTTCTGCAGTTTAGCACACATATTACTAAATGCAGAGCTTATAATATTATGCAGTACTGATTTGCAGAAATTGCTTTTCTGTCACTGAAATGTGTTTTCATTAGATATCTGAAGAATAAAAGTGGTTTGCCTTTAATCTATAGTGGTACTGTCTTTACATAGTGAAATGACATTGAGAGGGTTATATTTTCACTTTCAGGAAAATAAATCTTTAATTCAACATTCTGCATGAGAACTTTGCCACTGAATCAAAGGGAGTTATAATTTCACCTTCATTTTTAACTTCCTCTTACCTCAGGTAACCACTCTGTCTCTGAATCTGGCTTTTAATGGCTGGACTAAAAATCAGAACTTTTGCAGTTTCTGATAAAAAGCAGACAATAAATTTAAGGTAATAATTTTAAATAAATAAATAAGTGAACAACAAAGACTGCTGCAGCTGATTCTACAAAGTGAAAAAATATCTTTGAGAAGAAAACCAGTGAATTTAATTCTGGCTTGCCTGGAATACGCTTTCATACTTTTGTCAGTACTTGTGAGTAGGCATATACAGTGAGCATACTCTTACAGGTGATTGAGAAGATGAAGGAAAAATAAAGTTAAATAGTTAGGATTGAATAATCTATAATAAATGAAAAGGCGAAAGCTCTAATTTTTTATAGTTATCATAACACGTCATCTTTGGAATTAAGGTTGTGTTAGCCAAAATCTTTTGACAAAATATTAATCTTCTTCTCTATACTCATCTCAAATACTCCTTGAAATTAAGATGACAGAATTATTCATTACTTTTTATTCTGAAATGCTGCATGTTGCTTCTAGGATGGTTAAGCACCTACTAAACAGAGGGATAATACTACTAAGGGATAATACCTACTAAGACAGAGGGATAATATATTTCAGTAGTATATGAAGATGTATCTGCATTAGATTTGAAATAGGCATGCTGTTTTAATAAAGGTGTTATTTATATGACTGTGATGCAACTTAATTTGCCTCCTGCAACAAAAATTATAAGGAAGTGATCTAACTTGAAAAATCTCATTTGCTTTTTTGGAAAAATTAACATTAAAAATACTGTCAATAAAGAAAACACTCTTGTGTTGGTTTGACCCTGACTGGAGGAGATGTGCCCACAAAAGCTGCTCTATCACTGTCCTCCTCAGCTGGGCAGGGGAGAGAAAATATAACTAAAAGCCCATGGGTTTTTAGGTCGAGTTAAGGGCAGGGAGAGATCATTCACCAGTGGAAGGGACAGGTCACTCACCAGTGACTGTCATGGGCCAAACTGACTCCACTTGGGGAAACTGAATTTATTGACAATCAGTTCAGAGTATAGTAACAAGAAGTAAACCCAAATCTTAAACTCACTCTCCCCTCACTCCCCCCCTTTCTTGGTCTCAACTTCACTCCTGATTTCTCTCCCAGTGGCACAGGGGGACAGGGAATGGGAGTTGCACATTGTTCATCGCACATTGTCTCTTCTGCTCCTTTTTCCTCAAGGGAGAACTGCTCACACTCTTTGCCTGCTCCAGTGTGGGTCTGTCCCATGGGGTGCAGTCCTTGAGGAACAGGCTGCTCCAGTGTGGGTCCTCTGCAGAGTCACAAGTCCTGCTGGCAAGCCTGCTCCATTGTGGGTTCCTCTCTCCATGGGGGCACAGCCTTGCTGCTGAACATGAAACCACAGACTATGTGATGTCATTCATAAGTCTTTCCCTACTTTCTTTCAGAACTTCTTGAAGCTATTAGGTATTACTACTAACAGTATTGTGGGAGTATATCAAGTTCCCAAAAGTATTGTAAAAGCCCCCTAAACTGACAAGCTTAATAGACAACAGAGTAGAAACTAAGGAACAGAGAGGGGATAAACAGCCTTTCTAAGGTCATACTGAAAGACTATGGCAAAGAAAATAATCCCAGGACTCAAGCCAGTGCATGACCCACTGAGCTGTCAAACCCATGTGGGAATACTTCCAGCTGTGAGGGGTAGAATATCCACTAGTAGTTACCATTATTATTATCCAGGCATAGCTAATGAAGTTCTTTCAGGTCTTAAAGTCAGCCAGCACATACAGATTTTTCATATTGCATATATTCTACACTATTGAATTACTATTTTAGTAAGGGATATTAAGTTCTAAAGCAGTTAAAAAGGGATAACTGAGAAGTGTTACTTCTGAGTGGCCAGGTGTTTAATGGACATGAAGTATTTTCATTACACTTACTTAGGTAAATTATCAAGTCACATATAAAGCAAATTTTATCCAAAAACATTGTATTAAGCACTGCACTAAGTAGGAAAAGGCCCATGGAGTATCTTTTATTTATCATGAATCTCTTTAATAATGACTCTGAGGAAGTACAAGTGAGATTGAAAAATAAATGACTGAAGGCCAATGAAGTGGAACAAGATTTAGAAAAAATGTACTTCATCTTGCAAAATACAGCCCAATCTTCTAGGGCTTATATTTTTCTCTATTGGTGCAAAAATAGTTTTATAAGATATTTTTCCTTGTAATAAAGTTTTGAAAACAACACATGCATTTTTTTTCCTTACAAAAGATAATAAAGCAAAGCAAAACAAAACAAAACAAAATGTTATCCCATAGCATATTATTGTGGCATATGAACTCTATACAGATTGAATATAGATTTCAGAGGAAGTATAAGATGTAGTGAAAATTACTGTGTTGTGTAGATGAAAAAAACAGCCATTGAGATACCTTGAGAAAGATCTCATCTCACAAAAGCTTTCTTGTTGTTATTGACTTTTAAATTTTGAAGACTTTTTCAAGGTTTAAAGGCAACAAAAAACTTATCTAGTGAAAATTGGTATAAGACTGGTTACATTACATCTTGCAGCTGAAATGTATTCCATTGTAGTAATTGAACTAACATTATCCTCCAGCTAGATGCTGTCAGAAAATATCCCTAGTTTGAACTGGTAATGAGTAGAATGATTTCTAGTGTTCACAAGGAGGGGACTTCATGACCAACAAGGAAAGATTCAGTGTAAATGTGAAAGGTCAAAATGGGTGTCATAGAAATAGAAAATAGAAAAATTCTCTTCTGGTTATACCATTTTAACTCAAAAATTTCTTATTCTGAAATGTACTGGGAACTATCTTTTAAGATATAAAGGTCTTGTAAAAATGATTGTGAAATCTTCAAAACTAGGAAAAGTCATTCACATATTCAAAGACTATAGTTCTTAAAAATTTTCACAATGAAATGTATTTACATCAAAGGAGGTCAAAAGTACTTCCTTAAGCCCATTTACACTATTCTATTTTGTAGAACTTCAGAATCATCCAATTAATATTCCATAATCTTGATGAGCAGACTTTATATGGAGAGAGGGAAATGAGAAAATTGATTATTTATTTTGTTTAACTTATTTCGGTATAGGATGGATCTGCAAAGTAATAGAAAAATTGAGACTATTAAAGAGAAGTTTCCCATTATGGGAAAAAATACTCAGCTTAGAATTTGTATATTGACTACAATTTATGGTTTTTTATTCATCTAGTCTTGAACAGAAGTGATTAAGCAACATGTAAATTACTTGGAATCTTGGACAAAGCTGACTTCCCAAGAATAATTTTAAGATACTAATGGCAGAAAAAACCCTTCTTTTCTTTGTCTAAAAGCCAGTTGTTCTTCAAGGACTCTGTAGGCACAACAGCATCAGTTTAACAATTACCTTCCTCACAATATGTAGTTTTCAAAGACCAAGGATTTAAGGATGTGCCTGACTGGGTTCATCATGCAGTTGTGACACAGAGAGTTGGCACCAACCCTGCTAAACAAGGATCCTGAGCTAAGCCAGGAGAAGGAAAGTTCAGGCCTACATGACCTTTATTGGAATGTAGATATATATATACTTTCTTAATTTGACATCAAAGACACAGCGACACACCTCAGATAATTTCAATGTAACTGAAGATTTTTATGTGCAGCATATACTGTTCATTAGTGAATGGAATGCCTTATGTCAGGGACTGGATTAGGTGGAACATCTGTCTTCTGTCTGTTCTTGTTCCTTGTATTATTCACATCACTTCACTTGTCTTTGTGTTTTTCTGACCCATAGTTGTGTCTGTACTAGTCAATTAAATGGCATGGATCTAAGCACTGGAGCATGGTTTGCCTGCCCATGGTATCTCATGCCAGCCCAGATACCACACTCAGTCAACATCCAGGAGCAGCCTGGGGTCCGCTGATACAGTCTGGACGTGGCTGCTTCATCTGGTGTGAAAGAGCAGTTGTATGCACACCCACCTGGCCCTACCAGCTGCCTGCCTGTTTTATGCCCAGATAGTGTCTACTGGCTTAGTTTTCAGGGGTAGGTAGCTGTTTTGAGAGTACATGGTGGTGGCACAAGAAGACTTTCAGTTAATGTTTTATGATGTAAAAATGACCCTACTATTGAAGTTTTGGATTTTTTATACCAATTCTAGCTTTTGAGAAGAGACAAACCAGCCAGCCACCTTGGAAAGGAGACAAAGCATGCTACCCTAAAGCATGATCACATTTGCTGGAATTTCATAAATGTTGTGATTATGCTGTAATTTTCCACCAGATCCTTCTAAATTAAATATTCTTTCTTTCAAGAGTATACTTTCAAAAATATGGTTTCATATTTTCCCCTGGAAAAAAATGCAATTTTTTATCAATATACCCTTATTTTTCAAAAGTTTATAAAACTGTAGTGTGAGTTGTTTTGTGTAAGAGAATATATTTCCCCACTAGTGACTGAGGTTTTATGAGGAAAATGTAAAAATATTTGGAGTCAAAATTACTCACAGCTATGGGAAATTGGCATTTTTGATGTCCTAAGTAACATCAAAATGATGGTTAAATCTGGCTCACACTAGTAGATAGACATATAGAGCAAGATTATCTGTGGAAAGAATATTATCCGTGCACCATGAAATTCCCGATTCTCTGGTCACTGTATAGCTGAGTTCAATTTCCACGTTTAAAAATAATCTCATCAACTAGACATTACTAGACTACATGATGGCTTGTATCTTCTTTCTGACACCAGTTGAAAACAGCTCTGACACAGCTTCAGTGCCCCATAGACACACAACGACCTGGAGTTTCTGTTCTGGTAAGTTTGATTACCCTGAAATATTTTCTGGAACCCAAGTCCTAGATATACCATTTAGCTTTAATAAGGAACATCATGAGTCACTACAAACTGGAAAAAGCTTTGCATCCATTCAACATGCAGCTCTGTTCTCCTTTCATGGGGTTTTGTGCAATTGAGTTGATGTCCAGGACTGGATGTTTATATTCATCTCCACATCATGATCCCAAAGCCAGAAGAAAAAAAAAAAAGTGTTTTTCATTCCAAATATAATACTTTAGGTAAGCTCAAACTTTTTAAATGTAAAGGAATCACTGCAAGTATTGGCATCACAATAAACCCGTATGTTGTTGCTTTTTCACAGTTGGTTATTTTTCCTAAATAATCAGTACAATCTCAGTGAAAATAAGCAAACAGTTTAACATGTATTTTATGTTTGTAAAATGTATGAGGGGGGTTTATGTATATTTGAATTACTGTTAAAATGATTATTTTAAAAATGTTCTTATTTAGTCTTACTCTTTCAAATAAATACTACTAGCAAGAATGTAGGACTACAGTTTACTACTGACAGATTTTAAGGATGCTGGGCTTGTGTCTATGGACATTTTACAGCACTGTTTATTTGTTATGGCTCCCGAGACACATTATAATATGACTGAGTTTCTTTGAAACATTCTCCAAAAGCTATGTTTTTCAGTAGCTGAAATTTCACTGGCTCATAAAGTTTTAGAGCTGCTTAATCACATTATCACTGGGCTGTCACTGACTTGGAACATATTGAAGAAGGCCAATAAAACAGAAGGTAAGAGTTTCCTAAAGGAGAAAAAGATAAACAAATTTGTGGGTACTGTTTTCATGAAGGACTTCAATCAACTCTGTGATTGAAGCCTGTTTTAGAGCTTGTCTAATATAATTTGCTACCTTTCAAATTATATTGGACTTCGAACTACCTTTTTACTCCAGATAAGTTAATTTTGTTCTTAATCAAGGTAAACTACATTGAAATAAGAAGCTCTGATTCAACTGTCTTGGGAGTATTTGTTTAAGTTATCATCCTAAATTATGCTTAGTAGACAGTGATTTTTCCATGAGAGGAAAATTATCTTATTTTTCAAGTTGGCTGTATTTTATTCTTTGAAAAAGCTGGAAAGTGCCACCTTGGACTTAGAGGCAGGAGAAGGAATCTTGGGAGTTGTGTCATCTGAAGAGAGAAAGTTCATTGTGGAAATGTTTCTGAGAGATCAAATGCAAAGCTGATGATTTGCTATGTTTGCATGTTTGCAGTAATTTGAAGCATGTGAACACTTAATATATCAGCTAGAGTAGACACTGACTGAAAGACATAAACAGTCATCAATGTGGGAAATTTTAGGTTAGGTAAGCACTGAATTAAATAAAATTGAAACAATATTTTAACCTGTTCTTTCATACAAGACAGCATATATTCAGAATCATTTGATGTGTGCCACACACATCTATCTCAGTGACTCCATAGGCCTTGAAGGTACAGTGTCACATTCCTGCCAGCTGGAGACATTCACTTACCCTCACTTAGAATTACTTATGCCTGGGATAGGGTTACATGGATGTGGTATACAGATTTTAGCTTGCTCTGCTCTCCTGTCAAGATGACCAGATGAGAAGCCATTCTGATCTGGAAGCCAGCAAGTTTCATTAACCTGTTATTTTTGCATAATTTTTTCCTTCTTGGAAACCTTTGCCAACTTGACTATATCTTCAGGAAGAAAGGGCTACATCTCTCTGATAGTAAATTAACATTAGTGCTGGAGGGTGTTAGGGGATGTTCTCTGCTGGCTTAGTCTTTTTGCCTCCAAACACGATTTTTTCATCCAAATTGCCTTTGGAATATCATTCCCTACTCCTTTGAATGCTCCAAGTGCATTTGGGAATAGTTCTGGAAGAGCAAGAATTGGCCAAGAACAAAGCTGAATCAGAATAGAATGTTCTACTGCCAAAGTTTTGACCGCTTTACTGATATAGATACCTCTGTAGGTGAGTTACAGCATGGAGATTAATTCCAACTAACAGTTAGATTGAGCCTTAATTGCTCTTCAGTGGTGCAAAAAATGAACAAATCACCATTCCTAGCTCCTAACTGCATCCTTAAGTGACTACATTACTTTGCAACTCTAGTTCTGAATTTCCAAGGTCATAAATGCAATGTTTACTAGAACAAAGAAAATAATACATTTTCCCAAGCCACGCTTAGCAGCTTAGTCAGTGAAACATCCTTTTTCCCATTAACCTAAGAGGACTTGACTCAGAAACTCAGATCTATTTAATTAGTTTCAAATTACAAACTAAAAATCAATAGTTATTTTCAAAAGATAAATATCCTTCTGAAATATGCCAAGACACTTTTCTCAGCAACTTTCCTTGAACAGGAAAAAGCAGTCAGGCAAATACCTCTCCAATTTCATGCAGCAGTATTCTTTTTCTACCAGTTATTAGATATTTCAGACAAGGAGGCTGAGTATCTGCATGTTCGTAGGTGATTTAGTACTTCCCAAGGAAAAAGCAAAGCACCACCAACAGTGTGACCTCTCAAAATCAGGTAAAACAAAATTGTTTCTACTTGACTACTTGAGTAGATTAAAAAAGGCCATGCCTAAAAGCAGACATGAAAATAAAGCAAATGCATATCTATAGTGAAAAATAAAATAAATATCTACTTAGTATAAGTTTATTATTTTTCTCTTCCTATGGTTCAAATTTAATTAAAATCCACTATCATACAAAATCCAATTACGCTCCGTGTATTCATTACATCTAAAAGTTACAAGCCACACAGTATAGGTTATCTAATGATAATAATGCAGCTATTACTCCAGATTACAGTTGAGGTTAATAGCTGTGGGTTATAAATGCAAGAAAGAGAACCCTAAAATGGACAAAAGGTGGAGAGGGGAAAAACATTGTAAACACTGCCTGTCTCAACAGCATTATGAATGTCATGCATGATTTCTGTCAAGAACAAGCAGTGAGCTAAGTAAGACAGATGAACATTAGTTACAACTAACAATAAATTACTTAAAAGTTGTTGGACTAGACTCAGAAATTCTGAAAACTGCAGTAAGCTTATTACAATTAATAAGATGGTGAAAACAAAACAAAACCCACTAGGAAAGCCCTCAAGGAATGGCAATTCCTTTTTTACTGAATGGCTGAGGGGTCACAGGGCTTGGCAGTGAACACAGGCAAAATTAGGATGTAAGGGATGGATGCTGAAGGAAGGGGGACACATTCAGTAGGCATTACGGAATATGAATATTTAGGTTTCTTTCTTAAAAGAATATCCGAAGTAGAGAAACAGCTGAAGAGGAAAAAATTAAATTAAATCAAATCAGATTCATATTTTACTAGCTTATTCTTCTAGTTTATAACTTTTCTTTCAATTTTATGATCTTTTTAGTGTTTAAAATGAATTCAGTAGAATGTGAAGAAGCTTTAGTTACCATCAAACATTCACCCATATTCCATGTGGAAATAATTTAATTTGTATTAATTCAGCTTCTTGAAATCTTTACTCTTCCTACAGTATTACGATAAATCACCAAAATACTCTTCGTACACTATTATAAGTCACCAAAATATTGTTACTCTGAGGCCTGGACAATTCCCTCTCAACATGGGAAAAGCCAATTTACATACATAATCTTGCAGTGTCTAATTGCATATCTTAATGATATCTCAGGTCTCTAAGAAAATTCACATGCATTATTTCCTAGTTTATTAGGATACTGATGGGGGAAAAAGAAAGTATAATCCAGTGTATATTGACTGGAAATTAATTCTAATTGAGATCCAAGATGAATGTTAAGAAATTAGATTAAGAAATTTAAAAAGGAAAGAACAATATTATTCAGGAGGACAAGGAAAAATAAATGCAGGGGGAAATAATAAAAAATAAAATAAGGACAAGGGAAAGCCTGTAAGACAGGTAAATGCGAATATGAACAACTGAAGTTTTGTTTCTGAAAAACACACAGCCTGGCAGTAACCACTTTATATCATTCCACCACACCGTACTAGCAGTAACACCAGCAGTCCTTATGCCTAGAGGATGAGAAAAAAATGCTCAAAAATATTACCATTAGGAATGGTACAATACATATAAAAGAAGGTATTTGTACACTTTTATAAAGAATAAGCATTAAAACTTGCAGTGAGTAATTTCTGTATGTTAACAGGTTTTGTCTGTTTACAGGAACAAATATGGCCTTCTAATAGATCTATATGGAAAACTAAATCACTCATTGAAGGAAACAGATTTTCAATTGGTTATAGGACCCCAGAGACTTGTGAGAGAAGTGAAGAAAGACATGCCAAGGAAAAGTGATGCTTGACATGAGAACTACAAAGAGAAGGATAAGCTAATAGAAACATGAACTGCTTGTACTGATACTATATTTGAAGGGAAAAGGCGTAGTATTTAGCTGTGAGCCACAGCAGTTAAGGTAGATAAGAAAAGGTTATTTGTTTGGACAAGCTCTAAACTAATTAGAGAAAGCATCTGAACTTCTTTGGATTGGTAATTTCTCAGAAAGTTACAAGGGGGAGAGAATCTCTCTATATATATGCTAATAAAACAGATACTGCGCACAAAGGGAAAGAAAGGGGCTGTGTGGTTGTTGCAGTTATTGAAGGCAGCCATCCTCCTGTGACCATTCAGATGGAAGTACTTCAGACACGTAGGTGGTAGAGTATATTTTAGAACTTATGACAGCTTCAAATTCTGCATATGTAAGATTTTATCTATTTTCCTGAGATTCAGCTTTCTTAGCCTCAGAGAGTGCATTTGTGCAGTTACCCTGCTAATTAAAATAGTTATGAGGTAAGGGAGAATGAATATCATAATCGAGGTCATACAGGAAATTTCTGCCTCAATTTACAACTCGTTTCTGCTGTGTGCATGTTATTATGGCTATTATTATGAGAAAGACCAAAAATCAATGGGTTACTCTTGTGAACCAAGGACTCAGGCTGCAGTGTACTTATCTCAGGCGCTCTGAAAAAGCAAAGTACTTAAGAACGTAATAAACTTGGGATGAGTGGCTTGACTTATGCCAGCGTTGTACCTTCTCATGTGAAAAACTTGCCCAAGTGAAATAAAGAGAAAACACCTGCTGACTTAGATGAAAATTTCTTTTCCCATTTCTTGTCACAAGGTATTAATAGTATATAAATCAGTCTAATATTGCTCAGAATATTTTTTTGAGGAATGATTAACATTAACTATCTACTACATCTACTTCTGTATGCTGTCACAGGAAGTTTAATTAAAATAATCATAGGGGTTTTTGTTTGCAGCACAAAATAAAGTGTTTAATGATAAATGGACATATTTTAAAGAGCTGATTTTACTTCTCAAAAGCTTATTAAACTATTACACTAGTTGCATTAGCCACATCTGGTTTTAAATGCATTGGAATGGTTTCTCTTAGGATGTACCAATCTTTCTGGAAAATCACAGGAATTGCAGTACAAAGATAGAGATAGTTGCTTACCTCTGTAAATCAGCTTTCTGTTTCAATTCCCTTTCAGTAGCATGATGTGGCTTTTGTAGCACACATTCACACAAAGAACTGGCTCCTCCAAGCACAGAAATGCTCATCACTCCTGAAAACTAGGCCCCAAAAGTGCTAAACAATACCTGAGAAATTATGGCAGTCCTTTTTTTGACTAGTGATTACTTATTTGACAGGTTGATAGTAAGCTACTATGACACATTTTGAGGCAAATAAGAGTTAGCTATCCAATGCTCTCAATTTTTTTGTTACAGAAGAATAAAATAAATGTAGCAAGGAAAGTCTATTTACATGACTGAAAAACAGGGCTAAAATCCCAAACACAAAAATATAGTGTCAGGCTTTCTTAGAAAATGATGTTTGGAATTTCACTATGACATTACTTACATTGCAACTGTGAAAACTAGTAAAAAATATTAGGAAACTGTAGACAGCTTTGGTTATGGCCTGCAAAAGGGCCTTGTAAAAATAGTTTGCATTGTTTCTCATTTTCAGCTATTTCAGATGTTTATTTTTTACCTCCTCCTCCTCCTAAAATGAGAAGGAAATCGTAGAACTCACAACAGCTTTTGACTTGTGGTGCCAGAGCCCCAAAAAGAATACAAAAGAAAAAATCTGTGAAGACTTAGAATGATCTTCAATTGTCCTTTAATGGTACTATAGCTTTCTGCAGTAATTGTAGGACTACCTTTTAAAAGTGTAGCATATGGCACCTTTTGGGATAGAGAGGTTGAGCCACGATCAGACATAGATAACAGCTGCCCCTTAGACAGATGGTTTTTATTTCCTGCTCCCATACCTCCTACAACGTGAAGAACTGGATTGACTGGCAGGGTACCAACCCAGAAAATACTTAGAGTGGGATTCACTAGATCAGATGTAGTTCTCTTCATCTGAACTAGTTGACTGATGTCATTTTGTAAGTAATGGAGAGAAATAGGTTGTCCTGGAACATGACTCATCTGACTTATTTTAGACATTTATTTTAGTGTAAAATGAATCACAAGCAAAGAGTGTTTATTTCTCTCCATTGACATTATCGAAAGTCTAGACAACTAGTTCAGACATCAATGTCTGTATTTATCCTGATGTATCCTCTCCATGGTTGCAAAATAATCCCTGCATTTTTGTATTCAGGGAAAGAAATAGTGAGAAAGCCATGAAGGTTCTAGAAAGACCCTGCTGTGTATGCTGTGTATTCTTGAATCCTGGGAAGAAATTTTATCCCATTAAGCTTGGTTTGAAGTGTAGACTTAAGAAAGACTAAATGTATCTGGAGGCTTTTAGCTGGGTGATTGCTATTTAACAATATTTTATAGTGGAATTTTATTACTGATGCTAAATAAAATATTTTTCAAAGACTTTTCACGAAGTTCACTTGTCTTTACTCCTGAAAATACATGTGTATCTGCCTGTAATCCAGGAACAGGGTGACTTGTAGGCACCATTTTGGCTTGATATAAAAAAATTCAAAATATTTCATTTCAAGACAAGCAAGACCTAGAAACTCAGCTGCCCACTGGGAATCACTTCGGAAAGGAGAATGCAAAGTAGGTTAGAAGACAACAAACACCACTAATTCAAATTCTGATTGCAACTATTTCTGTTCCTTTCAGACTCCTGAAATAATTATGTTGTGTTTCAAATTACTATAGCCTAACCTGGTATCATTTTGGTTAATCCAGATACCTGAAAGCTGCTCTAGTGGTCTGACCAGGTAAAAGGCTTTATTGTTTTATTTGAGCTACAGGTATGTGTGTACGACTGAGACAAATTGCCTTGTGTCTTACTGGCTACACTTACACAGGAGAAGTCAAAAGGATGAAGAAGCAAGGCTGAGCACTGCCACATGACTGACTAGATCATTAATTTCTCAGCAGGATTCCTGTTGTAGTTTCGTCTTGGGCAAGGTAGCATGAATATAGATTAAGACCTTAGCATGAGCCAGGGATTTCCATCCCATACTTTGGATGGCACCATCCTGTTATGAGAAGTAAAAGAAATTAACTGCTTTTAATGCAATGCAATTTATGCTGGTCCACTTAATCTCAAGGCTAGAGATGAAAAACTCAGTTCTTTCCTACATAATTATCATCACCATGGTCGTGTTCATTTCTCGTGACTGGTGGTCTTGTTGTGTAGGTCTTCATGTTCATTTGAGCATTATGGGCTGCAGCTGTAAATTGTCTAAAGAATACGCAGTAAGTTTCCCAGGCTACTGAGTTTGGGCTGCTTGCAAAACATAGCCATGTATTTTCTTATCTGAGAGGCCTAAAGGAACACAAAATGAGCAACTGGGCTGGCTGTGCCTAACACTGATTAATGCAGTGTCTGCCTGTGTCCGCCTTGCATCAGTAAATGTGTCAAGGATGAAATCTGGGTAATCAGAAATAGTTAGGCTTTAGACATTAATCTGAACTGCTGCATGAGCCTGGAATGACAGTGACATTTTAAAAGGTGTTTTATTAAAAGTTTACGGTATTAGTTCATCTATTATTTTTCCAGTGGCACTTCTACACAAATAATTACATTAATGGTATCATGACTACTGTATAACTGTGCAACCATACGTAAATTCTACAATAAATTTATATCACAGGGACAGACTTTCTGAAATTGGGAGCCTTGTAAGAAACCATGTGCCTTTTATGCATTTTGATCAAAAGCTTATGAGACAGACCTGAAAACCTAAATTTGATATCCCACTGGATTAGGAATTGACTCACTAGAACACCCAATTTGCTTCCAGTGTAAAAATATAGCAATTTAAATGGAAAAGTAAAAATTAGATGCCATGTTTCATAAGGGCAATTTTTTACCTGAAATGAAGTTTTAAAAATAATTATATTAGTTTTAATTGTCTAATATTTTAATAATGTAGTAGTTCTAATAGCTTTGAAAAGTGGTAAGACAAAATGTAACCTAGGTTCTAATTAGTCCTAGGCTGTTAGCAAAACTGTAATTTTCCTTTCAGCTCAAATATATTGACAGAGAATTACAGTTGATAATGTACATCTGTACTTCAGTGTATATAAAGCTATAAAGGGATTGTAAAAATCTCCAGAACATGTTTTATTAATTCAAAACACAAGCACTGGAAGCTCTGGGTTAAAGTTAAAAGTAAAAACCATCAAGTACTTGCAAATGACACTGGCTATTCCCTATCTTGATGAATATTGTTATGATTCTGATGTATTGTTTTTTGAGGTCTAGATTTTAATAGTAGCATCTTTTTTATTGTTATTATTGTTATTTACTTTACTGTTGATGTCATTTCCAGACAGAATTTATATATAAAGTAGAAAAATTTGAACAAAATATATGTTCACCCCTGAGTTTGCACTATGCCAGCAGCAGTTACAAACTTTCAAGTGCAGTTCTTTGGTTCATATTTTTGGGTTTATACTACAATTTTTGTGTGCTTGTACAGCACTTCAATCCATTGTGTTGTGATCCTGACTAATATCTTTTACCTTGAAACAAAGGTGGAATAAAACCCTTTTCATTTTGATAATACTTCTAAGCTCTATAATACAACTTAAGCAATGCATATTTTGGGGCCAGGAACAGAACAAACTTAATCAGGAGGTTTTGCTTTCAAACACAAGCTAAAATTTTAGCTTATAGAACAGAGTGTTTCATACATAAATGGCATTCATTCCATACAAATAAAATTCCTTCCTAAAGTATGTAATTATTTATATTTTTCTTCTGTTGGTATATCATGTAGTTTAATCAAAGATCATGCAACATTTCTATTTCTTTGCTTGTTTTAATAATCCCCATATAGAACAAAAGTTTGCCTTCTAGTAAGCCAAGGATTCAGTAATCCTTATTCTCTTTTGAGAACCAATGCTAGACAAAAAACAGAAGAAAGCATTACAAATCAAATACTACTAAAACCTTGATGTTTGCAACTTAGTCCTTATTATTAGTCTCTAAGAGTCATTAAGGCTGACTTAATATTCCTATATGCTTTTGACATGTGTCTGAAAAATCTCATCTGGCTAAGCAGAAACCTGTAGCGGTGCAAGTGGCTGCAGCCACCCTGACCGCTGAAGATCCAACAGACACCAAGCTGTGGTGGTCAGGCACCGAAGCATAATGCCTCGCTCCGTGGTGAGGATGAGAGCCCATAATCCCCCGGTTCCGCAGTTTATATATTTTTCTGTGATAGGTTCATGTTTTCCCCTCCTTGTTCTATGTATAAGTTTGTTAATATTCATTTCCCCTAAGTTAATATGTATTAATTCTAGAAAGTTCTGTTGTACTCGACACCCCATTGGTTCCTTCCCTAAATCCCTCCTTTGTGTTATTTCCATTGGTTCCCTTGCCCTCAACCCTGTCTCCTGTCAAGTATCCCATTGGCTGTATCCCTTATCCCCGCCTTTCCTATCCCCACTATAAAAACCCTGGACACCCTTAGGTCCTTGGCTCTCTGTCTCATCCCCCCATTGTTTCACCTCAATAAACATTTTGCATGGCACTTACACGGAGAGTCCCCTCTCTCTCCCTTCTTAGCCTCTGCCTGTGTGCCTTCACACCCTGTTCAGGGACGGCTCCCTCAGGTGCGGAGCGCAGCCCCGTCTGCCTGCGCTTCTGTGTGTCTGTGCTGCCGCAGCGCAGTCGGGTTGCGGCTACACCTCCGGGCTCTCTTTGAGCTGGCACGCAAAAACCTGACAGAAACCAATCAAGTGTTCAGTGTTTTTGTCAGTGTGTGAAAAATATAGCCCAGCTCCTGCAAAAAAAACCAAAAATTGTTTTGTGAATTTTACATTAGTTAATCAATTTTAATGAAAGAACAGGATATAGAATGGAAGAGCATTAGCTGTCTTTTTTTTCCAGTAGTCTGAATGAAATACTTCACACTGTCAAAGAAGGAAGGGTATTCAAAATTTATAGCAGGAGTCTAGACAAAGAACAAATCTAAAACCAAACAAATCTGTGCAGATGGAAAAAGGGATTGATGAATACAAGCAGTCAGTTAGGAAAAAAACATAAATAGGGAATCTTGCTTTAATAAGGCTACTCCTTGTATAATTCTTATGGATAAGTTCCCAGTTTATTTTTTTTCCTTTGGTGACTTTATGAACGAATTGTAGAGAGAGGTTTTACAAATGTCACAAAAACAGGTGGAGGAGGAAACTGGCCTTAGGACTTGTGCTTTAATTCAAATAAATACAAGGTAATGCACCCAGAAGTAGGAAAAAGGTAATATTTGTAGCATGAGAGGTTTACCACTGCTTTGAAAAGCAATGACTTCAAGAAGGATGAAGAAGCCATGTGAGATAATGCACAGAACATGGATTTTCAGCATGTGCATGTGTGCTTCTATTGCTTCATGAATAAATTAGGAAACATCAAGTAGAAATTGGAAGGGAATTACACCTTTGCATGCACTGCCAAAATGACTATTTATTTAGTGTCCACTTCTGGTAACTGTACCAATAAAGAATTACTGACTATTAGAAGCTGTTTAGAAGATAAGTAGTAATTGATGAAGAAATATCTCTTAATTTGTTGGAATCCTGGGTTTAGAGAATTTAGGTTTCTCGGATATAATTATATATGTGTAACAATATGGAGGATTTGGGGTGTGGATTTGTTCCTTCTTCATTTCTCCTTCTTCTTCACAAATCTGAGTGTTCTCTTATTGGGTCAAAAAACCTGCACTGTGGACTATGAATAGGTAGTTATTGGATTATAAGTAAAAACTTACTACTTGGTATTTCATAATTGGTTGATTTGGACTTTAAATGACCTTGGAAGTTAGAACTTGGGGCCATTTTCCACCCTGCCAACTAAGAGGCACATACTGTGCAGCTGTATTACAGATCAGAAAATATTAAACATCAGTAAAGAAGAAAAGACTGGCATCTCCTCCGTTTTAATCCAAACTCTGTGTAAAAGAACTCGAAATTCAGAAACAGAGAAAACTAATATTAATTATTTTTGAGTTAGAAATTGTCAAAGGAACCACAAGAGCCTGCTGGAAAGATTAAAACCAGAATTTTAGTTTTAGAAAACATGAATTTCAGTGTCAAACTAAATACATGATTTATCCATGGATACGTTCTACAGTATGTTTTGTCTTGGCTTAACACATCTATGGATTTTGCACTAGATAGTGGAGATTGGTTGTTCATTTGTTTTTGTTTTTGTTTTTTTTTGTTTTTTAAGAATTAAAAATAAAATATGCAAATCCTTACTGAGTTAAGATGACTTTCAAATTTTGTAACAACATTAAAGGAATTATCAAAAAACCCTATGCCTCACATTATGATAGATAAATTAATACAGAAGTAGGTCAGAATGGTCCCTTTGGAACTTCCAACAGCTGTAAATGTTTAAATGTTCTGATAACATGAGACAGAGTTTACACTGAAATGTAGAAATTTGCTTCAGATGAAGAAAAAATAGGGAATATTTTTGGAGGTGAGGTCAATTCATAGGATATGAATTTACTGCAGTCTTGAAAAGAAGGCCTAAATATCGCCTTTTTTTTTTTTTCCAGTTTCCTCTTTGTCTTTACTCTAGTAGATGCTCCTTTCTTCCCATCACATGTCCCAGTCTCTGAGCTTGCCACAGTTATTCAATATTTTTATTATCTGTTGTCACTCACTTTCTCCTCCTTATTTCCACTTAGTGCCTAACTATCCTGTCATAAGCTCAGAAAAACAACACAGAGTAGGAAAGAAAATATATCCTGCTCACACTCCATGGTTTCTGCAGGTGCTGCCATCTCAGCCTCAGGAGGCTCACCATTCATGGTGAGGTGGTCCCCAAGGTGATCAGTATCCAGAAGATTCAGCAGAGCTGGACTGTGAGAAAATTCCTGTGGAAAGGCTTCCTGAGGGACAAGGTGATAATGCTGTTATGTAGACGCTTTGCAGTTGACCCTAAGAAATACTTTCATGCTACAGCAGTGAATGGAGCAATAGAAAATTGTTCAAGTATTTATACTTTTTATTTATACTTCTTCAAGTGCTCTTGAATTACAGCCAAGGTATTTTTAGGAACTCATGTTGTTGCATGTTGTGGTCAGGCACTCACCTGTGTGTATAAAACTTAATTACTCAACAGTTACCTATTTAAGTTACAGTTAAAAGTACTAAACATTGAGCAGGTCTCCACTAGATACTAATTTGCAAGTGGTATAGACAAATAGGGGTGGATTTATAGAGTGATCAGTTGATGCTGTGATCTCAGTGACTTCTCTGCACATATTTTAGATGATGTTTGATTCAGACTAATTCTAGGCCATTCATGTGGGCCAAATGCCCATGAGTTCAGTTCTTTGTGATTTCATCCAGTTTATGGCACTCAAGAGTCATTGTGTGATGTGAACCAAAGCAGAGGAGGTGAGCAGTGGTGGCCAGATCCACTTCAAAAGTATTCTAAACTGAAACACAAAAGGAGATTTCACCACTGTGCATCAAAAATACAAAACACATTCACATGGCACAAATCATGTAATCCTGTTTTTGCCATGAGTATATTACATGTCTTTGTGCTGGAACATCAGATTTTGGCAGTAAAGGAAAATGAAAAGGTCAGATAATTTTTTTAAAACAAACTTGGAGAATGTTGAATACATGGAGAAATGGATGTAGAGATAAAAATGTGTCATTGCTTTTTTTTCAAAAGAGGAGGTGCTTAAAGAAAAATATATCAAACAAGGTAACTTACACAGGGTTATATTTATACCCAAGCTTTAATGGAGAATGTCCTATAAATTAGATTATTACATATAATTTTTCCAGAATGCATTTATTTCCTTAAACTTGCATTATATACCAGATCTTACACTCTTAAGCCAGTATAATGGCCATAAACTACATTATATACCAATGATAGCTTACATTAATAAAAATGGGGTTAAATTCTGCAGTCTTCAAGCCATTGGTAAGGAAATGCTATGGTTTTCAAATAATAGTTTTGGAATTTTAACCCATGCTTTCTATAAATAAAAATAATTGCATGAAAAAATACACTTTTCTGAAACACTTAAGTGGTGCACCTCATATTCACTGCAAGTCACTGAAATCATAGTTGTTAGAGTTGGAGAAGTTATTATACAGCTATCTGTAAAAAATTACTGAACAATATCAAAGAGTTTATAGAAAAATAAATAAGCATGTTTAAATTTATTCAGTTAATTCTACTTTTCTAGGATATCATAATAAATGAATACTAAATGTTTTGGACATCATCATTTGAGCTTTCCACAAATAAATATACTTTACAGTTTATGATGTGGTGTAATATGTAGAAATAAGTTTCATTAAGGATGACTGAGTTAATTTCACATATATGCATTCATATGTTCAGATTATTAGGCTTTAATCAGTCTATAAAGGTAGTATATTGTGGGGTTAATTTAGCTTTCTTTTATCTCCTAAATATTGCAGAGCAGAACTCTTTTCTGTCAACACCAAGACTGATTACGATGCCAAGACAGAATTTCCTTAGAAGATTAGACATACCAGTATAAATAAACACTCAGTCCCTAGTAGAAAATTATGGTGCATCATGCAGATTGCATTGGTGATTATTCAGAATGCCTTTACGTGTTGAGGAACCAAACCAACCAATCCTAAAATAAAATACATGCATGGGATAATTTGCACTAGTTATAGACTATTTATCTAGGGAACACTTTGTTCAATTGTAATTATCTTATGGCGTACTTTATGAAAGTGCCTTCATCAAAAGCATAATGAAGTTAAACTCTAGGACTACCTTTCATTAGGGGAATGAGAAATTTAAAATTACCATATCGTTGATTGGCAGTAATGTGCAAAAGTACTGCTTTGAAACCTAAGCATAAACATTTGCTTTGAAACTGTTGCCCTGACTTCAGAGTGACCAGGAGATATTTCATGTTTCCAAATGGGTTATTCTGCTCATAGAGAGCAGCAGCAGGTTGGCTGAAAATGTTCCAAGTCCTTTCTCCTTCTCTTTAGGGCACACTTGCCATTCCTTTTACTGCTTCTAAAAAGAACAGTTTGCAGGCATTTAGACCCATTCAAAGGTTCAGGTAAAGCACAGATGGGTTTTACAATTTCCACTTAATGTAACCAGTCTTGGTGATATCTCTTAACATGACTTTACAACACCTCTCATCGTTACATATGAATCAGTACTCAGGACTTGGAGTAAAGATGGCTATAATACAAAGTGAATCAGGCCAGTTAGTTTACTAGAAATTATACTGCTAGCAAAGGAACCACATCTGTTATTTTGTTACTTCTGGAAGGGAGGAAAGGAGGGTGAATTAAAAAAAAGAAACTGTCTTTGAAACAAGGAATGAAGTTGTAATGAGGATTATTATCTAAATTCTCAATTTGATGGTCTTAGAAAACCTATCAGGTACATCTGTAATGATACATTTTTGTTCCCTAAATAACTGAAATTAGTATTTTCACAGTTTAGGCACTCCATCATTAAATAGTATCAAATGCTCTGAGCTACTATATTAATCTGTTCAATTTTGTGTGTTTATTCAGTCTCTGACTATAGGAGCTACAAAAACTACTTCTCCCCTTCAAGAGAGTATAACATGGTTGAAGGACACATTTTGCTTCCACATGCTCTCAGACAAATCCATTACACAGAAGGGAATAAGAATTCACTATTCTGATACATAGTTCAAAAAGGCAGGTAGAGTTGTCATCATGAAATTGGGGTGTCTATGCCAGCTATAATTTAATCTTCACACTCTGTTTTTGTTAAGTATTGCCAGTTCAAACTAAGTTGCAATTACTGTCTCATAGTGCAAAGACCATTTAGAAGGATACTGTGTGCCAACCCTGAAAATCCTTTTAAAAATATTGGGCTTTATCTTCCAACAACTTTATGAATGTCTTGTTTGCTTTAAACAGTCTATTAGCAGAACGGATGCTCCTGTGACTCCTTAAATATATTTTTAAAAATGTGATTAAATGCCTGCTATATAAATGCATGCACTTGCATATAGCAATATTTGCAAGCATGTGTAAGCAACCCCTAAACTCATTTAAGATAATGTCACCAGGCAACTGATAAGTAAATGAAGTGGAAATGCAAATCCAAACGTCCACATACTAAAGCCTTATGGAGATACTACGGAAGATCTAAGTGTTTGTAAGGACTGCAGAGAGAGTGGACCTAAATATATGCAATAACCACAGGCACCAGAAAGTGTTGTCCTTGAGAAGTACTGATACCTCTTCTGATGAGAGAGAGACTTGCCGTACCAAGTTTGTTTCAGTACACTGATCATGGGGGAGCTCTCTGTCTTCCTAAGGAGATCAAGAGAAAAACTCTATCAGTGTATCTGCTGAAAAAGGGTTTTCAGCATTAGTTTTGTCATGAGTTTTGTCGTCTCCTGAAATACATCTTGGCTCTCATGATCTGATCAGAACAAGTAAATAAAAATACGGAAAATTCTCTGCTTAATGGTCTTAAAATGCCAGCCATGAATAGCAGGGATAGAATATCTTGGCATCAGGGAAAACTAAAGAGTCTGCTGCATACTTTGCAAATGTATATTCTTCAATTTTATTAATTTATTTTTTCATGTTGACATGTGTACGTATTTTTTAGCTTTTAGCAACTTCAACACTCTGAGCTTGGGTACCAGGATCTCTTTGGTGTAGGAATGACTTTTTCTGTCCCAGAAGCAGATGTAATCAGTTCCATGAGACCTGGTGGGCCTTTTGCTAGTCTACTGCGGAGAATCAGAAAGGTCTAGTTCTCTCCAGTAAAGAGGACCAGTAAAGCACATATGTCTTGAATTAAACTGAAGAGAAAATTAGGTCTGCAGAGTCACCTCACTAAACTGTTTATGAAACTAGAAGACTAGGCATAGGATTGTGTAGTGGTTTGGACATCCAGGTTCCAATTTACCATGAGGAAAAACTTCTCAAGTCTTGTGTTTGAAATCAAATTAGCCTCAAAATGATTTATTGATCTAATAATGGCAGACACTTAGCAAGCAGGAGGTAGGTCATACATTCACAATCAATAACAATAATACGAAAGATAAACTACAATATTAGATGCTATAAAACTTTACAATTATGAATCATCACACAGACACAAACTATGTAGGGTAGAAGAGCACACACCCTCTTTCCTCTTGCCTACTTACACAACTTCTCATAGCAGAGATGGGCACTTCCAGCCATGTGAATGCACAGTACTCTGCTGTTTAGTTTGTATCAGTCCAGCTTCCATCCAGATGCACCTTTTGCATTGGAACCAGATAGAGACTCCATGTATCCATGAAGCATGATGCCTAAATGGGGCTTATTGGCTCCTGTGCAGAAACCAAAATAGTCCTTAGCTGGATTGTTTTGCATAACTGCTACATCAGGAAGTCACAAGAAGTGAAAATTTCTGGTACTGCAGTTCAGTGCATGCAATAGGCATTTCTTTGTGTAAATAATATTCATTAGGCTGTGGTCCTCACCATACCCAAATATTAGCCACCAGACTGCAGAGCTAAACTTCCTCTGCTGACCTTGTTTAGCTGAGCTGTGGCAACCGCAGAGGCTCAGGGCTTGACTGTACCTGTGCCTTGTGTGACAGTCAAGGAGGCAAATTCGTCACCCTCAGCCCTCTACTTGGCACCTTCATGCCTTTCAGACATAACTAATCTTGTGTGCAGAGCTTCAAAGTAGCTTTTATTATATCTGGAGCATTGTAGATTTTAATTCAAGCACATAACCTCCTTTTTCTTTAAAAAATACTGTTAATAATGGCATTATTTGTCATACATAACAAGGTTTAATTGTACTCTTTAAAACCCCACCGTGCTTGGGAAGTCAATGGGTTTCAAAATAAATTGCACTTTGAAATTTTAATGCCAGCATCTCTTTTACTTAATATTGTAAATGATGTTTTATTTGAAAGTGTTTTCTGTTTACCAAAATTATTATGCAAATTAAGTGTTCTAACCCATATGCAGAAGACATTTAAATGATATTTGTAAAGCAGAGACTCAATTTGGAAAACTGCATGCCACTTATAACTAAGAATACAGGCTGGAAAAATCATACATAGTACAACTCTGATTGCGTTCTGAAGTGTGAAAAAACAATATTTGGATCCTTATCTCCAATCTGCATCTAAAAGCACAACACCAGTAATAAAAAAAGAAAAAAGTTTCACTTCCCATTTCCAAAGTGATGGTCATATCCAATCTCTTCTTTCAAGGTCATTTAAAGTCTTTTCTACATATTCCATTCATAAATCTCTGGCCAGATATTCTGGCATGTAGCAAAACATGCTACCATCTCCATAGGGGATGGTGTGGATATAGTGATAACAGCAGAAAATCAAATATGCAAGTGCATAGACAAGTTATTTTTTCAGTAAGTGACCTTGTTTCTCTTACAAACTTCCCTTTTCCTTATTTTGAGAGAAAAGAAATTATATTTCCCAGGGCTTTGACGCATCTTGAGAGTTAGCAAAAGTCCTGACACTTAGGTATGGTTCTGGAGTGTGAAACCTATACACTACCTCACACAGACAAAATGAACACTGAGGATTTTAGTCCTGGATTCAAATCTGCATTAATATATCATCATAGCCCCTATATAATATCAGAATTATTCTTTAAGTGAATTTACTAAATGCTCTTACTCTGACCAATAATCAAGCAATGAAAATATTTGGGTCTTTACAAAAGACAACTGGAGACAATGGCAAATCAGATTATGTGTTTTGTTTTCTGAAGATACATTGAAGCATAGAGTGACAACCTTTGGTGGATAAATGAGGGATGGCATTTGAAATAATACTGTAAGAGTTTTGAAAAAATCCTTTCCCACTCAGCTAACTTTTCATTACTTTCAAAATTACATGTTTATTTACAGAAACTTTTTCTTGGATACTCAAGAGAGTGTTGATTTAGCATTAAAGTCTGAAATAATAGTTTAAAAGCCACCAGTAGGGCAGGGATTATAAGAAAACTGATTTTAGACTTCTGCAAATGCCTCAAATGGTATTAGAACTGTGGAAAAGTCAGCAGTTCCACTTTCCAGGAGATTTCAACCTTTTTGTGGCCCAGGGGGTTTTATTCAGCTCACTCTATGCACTTTTCCACTCCCTCTTGTACTTCTGCTGTCTTGAGCTCTGTTCATAAATCCTGTGCTCCAGACTCCTTAACATTTCTAAGTTTATCAACATCTTTCTTCTATTCAAGGGACCAAAACCTGGGACATTGTTCCAGGTGAGGTTTAATGAGTGCTGAGTAGAGCTGGGGATGGTTCCCTCCCTCAGTCTCCTGACTGGGCTCATGGTTGCACTTAGCCCATTGTGCTGCCTGGGTTTAATGCTCCACCTTGTGCCCAGAGGATCCCAGGGCCTTTTTGGCAGAGCTGTGCTCCCACCAGAGTGTGCCCAGTCTGTGTCATGGCAGGGTAATGTGTCATACGTAAATGTCTGTGTACATATATGTGTAATACATGAATATATGTGTATATGTATCTGTAATACATATATGTATGTGATACGTATTTCTGTAGAGAGTTAAAGATCTATAAAATTGTGCTACCTTTTCCATTGTGGGAAGTGTACTGGTGACAAGGAAAAAACCCAAAAATTTGCTTTTTGTAAACATGTCTTTTCTAGTACTGGCAGACAAGAGAGAAAATCAATGCTGCAGAAATATTCAACTTCATGTGCAATTGTGCTGTTAATCATGACAATCACAAGACCACTGAAGATCAGTTACTACATTCCCAGTAGGCTTATCATGATACATATAATGATACATGTTACAGATAATGTCACAGGAACTATCCTCACAAGTCTTTAAAGGCAGTTGCCAGGATTGATGGAAAATGAAATTAATTGCCTCTCTAGATGGTGAGGCTCATTACTACAAGAAGTAATTTAGGTTCTCAAAAAATAACAAATGGGTTTGAATATTCATTTGAATTAGCAAGAATTGTTACAGTGAAAAACATCATAAATATTGGAATATGAAATCTTGTTCTTTAAATGGAATACCAGTGTAAAACCATAAGAGAAAAAAAAATATGAAATCACTCTCATCTCATATTCATTTATATTGAACCAATATAAAAATTTTCCTAAGGAAAAAGTCGTTATTCATTGTCTGGTTTCAGCAATGATTGAAGAATTACAGGTGACTGATGAAGAATTCCAACATTTTAAATGTAATATAGGTAGGGATACAGGTAGGGATAAGCAGTAGCAATTATTCAGATAGAAATGGTGATGAGGATGCCGTATATAATTTTCTCAGATACCTGAAAGAAAAAATAAAATAAAAAATCATTCAGTCATATTTCTACAAAACCCAAAGCACAGAGGGAGAGGAAAATAATAACATCTATCAAGGAACGTCATCACACACAGCAGGTAAATGGCTTTCTTATTAGACAAACAACAATATTAATAAAATGCAAGGGGCTGCATACACTCATTTATACTGAGCCTCAAGCCATCCAGAGTTGGTGGCAAGAGTGATTACATCAGTGAAATCTGTCATTATGTTCCCTTCAGTGCCCTCTGCTGAGTAGTTGACTTTAATAATCATAAACTGCAGGACACTATTTGTAAAATAACTATCACCATTGAACTTTATCTCAAAGTAAATACGTATTGAATAAAAGCCTCCTCTGGGGCCAGAGTGTAAAAAATATCATTGCTCTTGCCTGTCTTGTAATGATATTTCGCTTTGGTGGATGGTATTGTAAAAATTCATATAATCTCTCTGCATTTGTTGCATTTGTTTTCAATTGTGGAATCAACAAAAATATCACAGTTGTTAAGTCATTAATGGAACAGTGATGTATCTGTAAAAAAACACAAATAGAAACTTGCTTGACTTTAATTATAAACCTGCCTCTCTATGCAGGAGTCTCAAGCATGGCTGTAAATAGATTATTTTGCTTGAGTGACTAGGTTGATATTTTGGATTGGTTTGGGCCTTGACAATCAGAAATCAGGCGCTGGCATATTTCTAAGTATATGAAGATTCAGCTGTAGATTAGGATGCCAAAGGATTCAAATGGAAACAATCCACTTGTGTTCTGTGTGCTGTGAATATAGAATGCAATCAGACTTTATGAATAAATTTGACTTGAGGAAGGGAACATGGGTAAAAGCAAACCTTTGCAACCAGGACTTACTCCAAAGTATCTTTCCCCTCCCACTTCATGCATTTTAAGAATGTTTGGACAATCTGGAAATCTACATCTCAAAACCTTGAATTAGGTTTCTTCTGCTAATTCAGGTGGCTCAGCAAATCCAGCTACCTTGTGTGCCAATTGAGAAGTCTCTCTTCTTTCCCCAGAAACATTGTTCTCTCATAGAAGACAACTTGTAGAGGGATAAAGAAAGAGTTACCTGATAGAAGCCTTATCTTTTGCCTCTTCCCTGGACCAACCCCCCATGAGGGCATTTTCAAGAGGCTTTATCTGAAATCCAAGTGTCACAGCCGCATGGGCCTCCAGACTGAAACAAAATTTAATATCATTGCTTGTGAATTCATTCCCTGGAGCTTCATGTTGCTCTAATTTTCAGCTACCTAAGTTTCTGGTGGGATGGATAAAAGGGACAATGCGGGTGGCAAATACAAGCTAGTCCCTCGTGCTGTGAAAGCTAAGAAAGGTCAGGTGGAATGTGTGAGTACATCTAGCAGCAGTGGAAAGGATTAAGCTCCACAAAAAAAAGGTCTCACATTCAATTTATATTTTATGTTCTTCAGCAATGAGCTGCACAGTCCTGCTGGAAAGCTGCCAAAATTTGAATTACATTATTTATACTGATTTACTGGACATAGCTGGGATTGTCAGTGTGGAAATGTTCTGTATTGGGAAGTAAGTCTAAAAATTGTATTGTTTGGGAATGTAAAGTATCATTGCTGCCTCTCTGAGTTTACGAACTCTGTGCACCGTAGATTTTTCATTCAAAGTCATCATTAATTATAATTTTAAGAACACATTGCCAAATTCTGCAGTGCTTACTCACTTTGCTTCTCTCTGGACACAATGAACAGAGCAGCACGTATACCCATTTTTTCTACCTTTTCCTCTTTGATAAGGTCTGCATGAGATAAATGATACCTGTCATATGCCAAAGAATAGTTTTTGCTGACAAAATTAATTCAAAACATCTCAAAACAGGAAGGAATTTATTAGCATCCAGCAGACTTCATATAATTTATCCTTTAGCATGCTTTAGCCACTCCTATTGCAGTAATAGTCAGGGAATTTCCAGAAGCTGTTCAGTGTCTTCAACTTCACAGTTCAAGAGTCTTCAGCTTTTTCTTGGCTGTATAAGCCTGTATTTACTGGATATTATAAAGAGGATAGAACACCCATTGTCCTTTCAGCCCCCTTTCTCTCCTTATTCTGTTTGCTCAAGAGGTCCTACAACACAGTAAAAGTTGGGAGGCTGCATCATTGTGGCACTGCAATTTCATCGTGTGGAGTAAGGCCCAGACCTAGGAGGCACTGAGCCTTGTCTTACAAAAACATTTGGATGGAGTGTTTAATTCGTAAGGCTTTTGAGGCCTTTCTTCAGTGCACAGCGATGGGAGATAGTGGCTCAGAAAATTGCCTTTTAAGGATTTTTTTTCTTAGTTTCTTTCTCCTTCTCTGCCTACAGCAAGAACAACCACAACAACTTTATGGTAATTTTGATATGGAAATTTTCAGGAGAGTTATGACCGTGAAACTCCTGCAGAGCTCAGAAATAAGAATATTAGGAGTTTTTTCACAGACTTGATTGCCATCATATTGTCATGCATTGATGCACACAGTATCTCTGTAATGTCATGAAACATTATTGATTATCAATCACTCCCCTTCTATTTTTCAGAAACTGAGGGAGAAATTAGTTTATCTGAGGTTGCAGGGCAGAACACAGTCTTGCCTCTTTGTCTTCTTTGTTTGAGCTTGTCCTTTACCACAAATTAATCAAATCTTTTTATTTCTAAGGCATAAGCTGCATTTTCCTCAATGTAGACACTGTTATTTAGTATACTTGTTCTCTACTGTCATCATGACTTGTTTAGGCCTAGAGGTAGAAAAAACCCCAAACACCCATAATCCCATGTTTGAGATTACTCAATGTAGCTGTCAGTACCAGTTCCTACAGTCCATTAAAGATGTCCTAGACTATTCTGTCTGCCTAGAGAGGGGACAAATGTTTCTATCTATTTATTTCTACCACCTCTGTGCATACATCTTAGACGTGCTGGGCATGAGTCTAATAATAGCACCAGAAAATTGTGTGTAGAAAACTGAATTGAGACTGGGGCACTCCATAATGTGTGATTTATCATATCCTATTTTACCCTGCTAATTATGCTCAAAGCAGGAGTTAAGAGCCTACTGTAGTTCATGAAGTGAGAACTATACCTCTACAGGGAACTCAGTCCAGTCCAATATGGGACAAAAATCCTTGCCTAACTGTAAGTATCCTGTGACCCTTGTGATATTCTGTAATAATTTACCAAGACTCCAGTTCCACAGGAGCCTGAGTCTACTTCAAGTCCTTTGTCACAACTCCAGGTCCATGTGAGTACCTTGGGTTCTTTAGGGCATAAATACTTGTATGTAAGCAACTGAGTCCCATTGCTGGTGACTGATTGCTGACCTGTATTCTAGGGTCAACTGCTTGTCTTGATCCAGCTGTAAAGTACTACTGACCCACCTAAATTTTGGCATACATGTCAGCTAGGAGGCCATAGAGAATCAGAAATCTATGTGATAGCTGACAAGTATGACAGCCTGACACTAGACTACAGAACAGCTGTATCCTTCTGGATCAGCATGCAGAAGCCAAGTGAGATACTGTGGGTCTTCTCAGACAATCATAGATAACTGAAAACATTGAATCAAGTTTCTGGCAGTAATGGTAATCCAGACCCTTATGTGCCTGCTTGCATCCATCCAAATATCTAAATGTCCCAAACTGAATTGTACTACCAAAACTGATTTGACTTTCTCCTCAAATACTTGAGAGTAAAAGAAATGATGCTTCATTCCCCATTCATTTCTTGGTTTTGAAATTGATCATTTCTTTGTAATCCTAGGACAAAACTCATAAAAGATCCCTCAGAAATACACCTGAATGAAACCTGATCGTTGGTAGTGAGCATCTTATTGAAATGAAAGAGCAAAAAGCAATCATTCTGCAAGTCTGCAACAAAAACTAACCTGTATTGCAATTCCAAAAAGAGAAATTCATACAGCTAAGGAGAATCATTGCATGTATTGGTGCACTCTTTTTAATGCTGAAGGGCTATACAAATCAAATGTAAATTAAACATCAGAATGTAGAAAAAAATGCAGTTCTTCCCTCGAATTCATTTGTTTTAGGAAAGCAAAGCAAACATTGTGAGCTACAATGGCAGAAACATAATGCAACTCTCTCTCTAAATCTTCTAGGCAACAAAAAAAACCCCAACAAAATATTGTAAATTCTGTAATACACCTGTTTCAGACAAAGAATATATCCTCTATGCAAACCAACAAAATTACATGATGGTGGCTACTAAGATTAGCAAAATAGTTTAAAGCTGGGAGAAGTAAAGTAGGGCAAAGAGTAAGTAAAGGCAAATTACTAACACAAGGGAAGAAAGAGCTGAAAAGATTAATCAGTTTGAGTTTGTAGTTACTCATGGGGTAGTGCACAGCTACTGGTGTAGCATACTTGAAAGATTTTCTGTGTCTGTGAGCAAGATGAAATGAATTAATGATGAAGTCTAGGCAATCCTCTTCTCTTCCTTAGGAAGAATGGCTGACTACATTTTTGAGTCAGCATATCATTGGAACAATTTTGCTGTGGGGTGTCCCCAGCATTATTCATATTCAGGAAGAATTAATCAAGAAACACACTGATACTTCTCATAGTCCCTTGTAGTTTCCTTACTGCACTGATTTCACGGTATCCCTGACTCATCCTCATGGTTGGCAATTGAAAGTTAAGTTCCATTTTTATTGCTGTCAGAGTTGCATTGCTCTTTCACGGCTTATAAAAAATAGCTGGAAGTCATCTGAATAAAAGATATGTAGTGGGTGGATATACTGTTAGCTCCCACTCAAGAGCGACCACTGTCCCTAGAAATTGAATTGATTTTCTTTCAACACCTGGTGAGATGAAAGTAGTGAAACTCCTATTTGACATTTTTCCAAGCTATGGGTAAACACGTGTATAAGGAAGTACAAGGAAGTTAAGCTACAGAGGACCAGCAGCAAAAGAGTGATTTTGAAGAAACTGAAAAAAAGTGTCTTGTATCAACGCATAAAAAAGAAGGATTTGCATAGCAAATGCACATTTATCTTAGTAGATTGTAATTTCATTTTTCTAAATGTCTTTCAAATCACAAATACATAATACAGTCTGCATATCCTGTTGTTAGAAAGAAAGATTGCTAAGGAACAGTCCTGGACATTCTTGTACAAAGCAATAAAAAATTATCTAGGAATTTTGAAACATGTAAATATGCAGATTCAAATAGCTGAAATTGGTGATTTTTTCCCCAAGATACCTATAGGCATCTTTCTCCTTATTTCTTCCCTACGCCATGTTTTACATTTTTATAGATTTCTACTCCCACTGTTAATAGATTATGGCATTAAGCACTGCTTTATTATTCTAATGTGATTAATTTTCTTTCATTGGAACATTGGATTGTATCATGAGGTTCACAGGACAGAATAAAGAATATTAATTATTCCTGCATTTCTTTTGTCTTTTATGTTTTAGCAAGGAAAATATTTTTGCAGAAAATTCACTCCCAAAACAACTTTTCTCAGTAATACGATTGTTTTCTCAATGTGTTTATGCTTTATATCACCAAAAAATGCAATTTGTGTGAACTTCTGAGGTATATTAAAATACATATATTTAATATTGTATGGGTTGTTATTGCATTCCTGTCTCATGCAACAGTACAGTTTCTGATGATATGGAAAAAGAGAGTATTATTCTGCCTTTTTTTTTAGATTATCTTCACACTAGAGTTAAATTTATTGTGTTTACACTTCACTACAGGATGACAAGTACCATCAAAAGGCTATTATTGGTATAAAACATAAAAAGAAACCCTAATTTTTGATTTCATCACTTTAATAGGAAAGGGAAACATCTAAGCTGATTTGCTCATCTAGATGGAATTTGAGATAAAGCTACCATGTATAGTTCAGTTTGATACAGGACCTTAGTGAAATTGTTTTGGGAACTGGTCCTTGTCTCCTGAAATGAAATTCTTGTTCCTCAGGTAATTACTACATCAGTCTGTATGGCCCTAGCAAAACAGTGGATAGGAAGTTTAGGTATGTGCTTGGACTTTATACATAATAGACCCCTATGCTATCTATTAAGGATTTCAGAAGACTCTGATTTCTTTCTCATTGGAACCATATTTTTCTTTACTATAGAGGAAACTTCTTCTCAAAAGGACAAGTTACTCAAGTGCTTCTCTATGATTCCCATGATCTGGTAAGGAAGAATGGCCTGACAATTTACAGCATTTCCTCTGACCATTTTCTAATATACTGTGATAACAAAATCTGCTTTTACACCACAGGCTTTGTTTTTAAACTTACGGTTTCCCACAATCTGAAGTGAATTGTCCATACTGATAAATTGTTTGTACTTTTGAGGTTGTTTTGGGTTTGTTTGTTTGGGTTATTTTTGGCTGAAGACAACTATTATTTTCACCTGCAGACCCTAGAATGCCTTGAGGGTTACTGTGAGCCAGGAACAATTGCCAGTTTTTGGCTTGCCTGATGCCATGATATTTTGAAGTGTAGGAGAATTTATTTGTATGGATGCAATCTCTACAGAGCCAAATCACTTCAAGGCAAGAGAACTGCTGCCTCTGGCCAAGTATCTTTGCCTTTTTCTGTCAGATGGATGTTATATAGCCCACACCTCTGTAATCATATTTTTCTAGAGTCAGCAGTAATTTAAGCATTTTTTCATATAGATAGATAGCTAGATAGATATAAGTATGTAAAAAAATGAGACATTGGAAAAAACCCTCAAATCTTTATCTCCATGATTTTCCATGTGATCCATGCAAAAGCATGTGCTGTGCTTGACAAATAAAGCTATTGAATGCTTTCCATCTCTCACAGAAACCAGTAGTTTGTGTTGCTTTGCAGCTCTAGGGAGTATTGTTGTGACTGCATTGTCAGAAAAAGAATGAAACATGGATTCACTGGAGCCCTACACAGTCTTATAACTTCTCTCTGACATACTAAGGAGAAATTTGAAAAGGAACAAACTTGCAAAACCAAGTTTAATTTCCTTTCCTTTTTTAATTTCCATTAATTTCCTAATGGAATGAAGAAATTTGTATGGCTAAGGCAGACCTAGGTGAAAACAGAAGTTTAGAGAAGGATTTTTTTTTCTTTTTGTTGCTAGGAGCAATTACCTTTCCATTCTCATCTGTTCCAAGAGGTTAAGAAGAATTATTGCTAAACATTGAGACATCAGAAAAAGTTCAGAAGCAAGTTGATGAACTTGCTATTAATCTGCAGCATCTTTTTGGTATATTCACATCTTTTCAAAACTCAGAGACTTCACATTCCCTTCCTGAAGAGTTTACATGTTGATAAATCCCACAGGCTAATTTCTCTGTTACTGTATATAAATGTTCCCTATGTTGTTAGTTGATCTTCATAATATTCAAAGATATACTTAGTATCAAGTCTTTTACACAAAGAACACTCTAGGCATATAGAAGAACATAAAAATGTCACAGTGATTATTTAGGTTTACAATTTGAATTTCATACCTATTCTTTGATCTGGTATGTTTTTAACTCTGTGGCTTTAAAGAAAAGAAAATTACATGTGAAGTATTTGCAGTTTATTATATGTCAATATTTAGACTGGTTGCAAAATCTCTGACCTTTTAAGTGCTAACAAGATTTTTGTATGTATTTTTTTGATTTTATCCCAAACTTTAGCCAGTCCTGCAACATATTTGTGTATTGAAAAGAGTAAAAGGAGGGTGAAACTCTGTTTCTATCCTTTCACAATGACCTTTAGGATTCTGTTTCTAAAAAACTTACTAGCCAAAAAAAAAAAAAGCAGAATAGATGATTCTTTGTCATTAAACATACATTGGCTGTTATTAAATCCTTTTACTCCTAAAAGAGATTGAGCTGTATGTAAACCAAGTAATGGGAATGGTCATACACTGTTCTTTCCCTCTTGAATTCTGCCTGGGCAATGTTTGGGAGAGTACAAGGTGGCTTAGACAGTACCATATCCATCCTGAAGAACTAATGATATAACAGGAATTTTCCAGTGCCTGTGCACACTCCCAGGCACTGTTAAAATAGTAGTATAGACATAATCACTGATGCAAAGTGACAGGTTCTGGCTCCTCAGGCAAATAGAAAGGTCAGGAGTTCATATAAACAGACAAATTTATTTTTATAATGCTCTTTTCTGTCTGTATTCCTACCTCTGAATTGTAGTATAGAGAAAATAATACAAGATATTATGTTATATTGATGCCTTGAAGTGGCCTCCTGAAAACAGAGGCTAGACAAGAACAAGAGAATAAAAGTAGGTATTTATTTGAAGGGCCTTCAAAGGTACACCCTGGGCAGTCAAAAGGCTACACCCAAGATGGACCCTGGGTCACGGGTTCTTCACACTTTTATAAGTTTGCATATCAGGGTTAATTCTCCAAGTATAACTTCGGTTAATGATCTGATTACCCCAAGTTTGCCCCACCTCTTCAAAGGCTTTAGTTTACACATTTTGGAGCTTGGGACAATCAAGGTGTCCTTGAAGTGCAAACCTAGAGAGGTTTGTTATGTCTAACCAGCATGAGAGAACAGTAGCTAACAGGGCACACGAAACATCAGAGTTACACACTAGGCAGTACGGGATTTGAAAAATATAAAAGTTAAAACCTGTGGCATCAATATAAGAAATCAATTGTGGCTTTTATCTTCGAGAAGGGCAAGAAGGAAGATCCAGGGAACTACAGGCTGGTCAGCCTCACCTCAAGCCCTAGGAAGGTGGAGTGCTGCCAGCAGTTTGAGGAAGATGATTCTTGCACTCTGCTTAGCACTGGTGAGTTCTGGGTCCAGTTCTTGGCTCCCCAGTACAAGTGTTCTTACTGGAGTGATTCCAGTGCAGGCCCATAAAAGTCACAAAGGTATGAGAGCATCTCTCCTATAAGGAATGGCTGAGAGAACTGTGATAGTTTAACCTGAATAAGAGAAGGCTAAATAAAATAACCAGCAGGAGACAAAGAAGATGCAGAAGCCAGGCTCTTCTCAGTGGTACCCACTGACAGGACCAAACACAATAGGCAGAAATTAAAAAAACATGACATTTCACCCAATCACAGTAACTTTTCTTTTTCCTGTGGGAGTGACTGAGCACTGGAAAAGGTTGTCCAGAGAGGTTGTGGAGTCTCTATCCTTGGGGATATTCAAAGGATAGAGACAGTGCTGGGTGACCTGCTCTAAGTGATCCTGTTGGAGTAAGGGTTTGGACTGGAAGGTCTCCTCACTTCAACCTCAACAGTTCTGTGAAACACTGGATGGGCATATATATGCAGCAGTTTAAAAATGTATTTAAAGGAACAATTTTGTACTTTAACAAACAGACAAGAAACCAACCCATATAGATTTAATACAACTTTGAGTGAATGCAGAGCTTAATAAAACAAAAATCTGAATAGAAGGGATGACCCAGCAGGCTTTGAAAGAGCAGGCAAACAAATAGGGTAAACTTTTAACATCTGATCTTTAGAAACAGCTTCCTCACACAGTTCTTGATCCTGAAACATGAACACAATAGCAGTATACAATGCATTGCCATCCTGACCTCCCCAGAACTGTTTGCGGAATAAGGCATTAGCTTTGTGATTTGCCATTCTGTCAAACAATAATAATAAAAATAAATAATGAAATGCACCATACCAGTAATACAGGGAGAAAAACCTACAGCTGTGATCTGTCATGTCCCTGCTGAAAGTTTTTCTCACTAAACTATAGTAATCACTGTCATTTGTCCCATGTCACCAACCCTCTGAATCTTACAGTCGTCATTCTGAAATAATTCAGTTGTAGCTGGGGAAGTAAGACAGAGCAGGTATCACTTTTCCTTGCCCCTTCTGTTCCTCATGCTGTAGTTTACAGGTCAGAGTACTCTTTTGACAAATAAGAGGTGAGATCTCACTCCTGAGATAAACCACATCTTCTGTTTTCTGAGTGAAATTCTTAACCACTGGGCTTTAATGCACTGTCACTGTTCTGAATAGAACAAATCCAACTAACCTGTCTTCCCCCTAAGGAAAGGATTGTTCCAAAGAAAGCAAAGCTAACAGTGCTTAAGGATGTATTCTGCATTTTTCCTCATGGAAAATGCCATACTACCTCTGTGACATCCCAGCATTTGGATTTTTACTCTGAAGAAAATCCTTTCACTGAATAAAAATCATACTATGTATTAAAGAAGAGAGAAGAATCTGCAGAGGAGGTGCTTAATTATAGCAATTTATCTTTTTGTTTCAATGTGTAAAGGGAATTTTTTGAAGGAAAAACTATGTGGGAAGAGAAGATAGAAAAAAGAAAAATAAGGTCTTTCATCTGCCCATTTGTCTTTAATATGATGTAGACAAGGGAAGAGAAATTCGGATAAATGACCTTACATTCTGAGTACAACAGGATATTAACTCTTTCCTGCAAGACTAAGAAATACATATAGTAAACTACTACTCTGTTGTGGCAATATCTTGTCTAACAAAAAATAAAAGAGCCTCTGGCTTAGAAGGCAGAGGAAAATTCTAGCAGAATGTCAGGAGCTGAACATCAGGCTCTGATTTATTCCATTTTCTCTAGTCTTTAAATGAAATAAAGAACAATTCAGGAGAGAGAGAGAGACTGGTGTTTACTTGTGTTTGCCGCTGTCTCTGATTGGTGTTAGGGACTACTTCTAAGACTGAACAAAGATATCTGATTTAATTATTTTGTTATAAAAGAATGAATTTGCCACTTGATTTTTTTTCAGTGGACTATACTACTTGTGGTTTTTTGTGGGGATTTGAAAGCTGTAAGGTAAATCTAGGACACCAGTAGTGTCCTCTATCTGCCCTGAAAGCAGACAATGAGTTTTGTTTACTTGAAAGTACTGGAAGCTCTTACTCCTGGAAAATGCTGTCCTGGTGTATGCCTGTTTGTCAGAACACTGTGTACACAAATACTACATGTATTTTATATAAATTAGTATAAAATAAATGTCTAAAGTTTTTAGCTACATTATAGTCACACTGAGAGATCAGTATTATAATATTTGGTTATTTACAAGAAGAATATGTAAAAAGTGCATGCTTGTGCATGCGTTTGTATATGAGACTCACAGAACAGTCAAGGTGTGAAAAGACTCTCGAGATCCTCTAATAATCCCTGATGCTTAGAGTAGGGTCAGCTACAGCAAACTATTCATGGGAATTGATTATTCCTAAGAACAGTTACTGAAACCTCTCTGGGTAACCTGTTCCAGTGTTTGACCACCACCACAGGAAAATTGTTTCATTTTCTTGTGTTTAAATAGAATTTTGTGTATTCCAATTTCTGTCCACTGCCATTTGTCCCATCACTGGATACTACTGAGAGTCTGGCTTAATCTTCATATCTTCCTCCTTAGGTACTTATGCACATTGAGCCTTCTCTTCCCCTGGCTAAACAATCCCAGCTCTATCAGCCTCTCATATGTCAGATGCTTCCATCCCTTGGTCATCTTCATGGCATTTTGCTGGACATACTCCAGGATGTTTTTGTCACTACTGTACTGGAAGACCAAGAACTGAACACAGTGCTCCACATGTATCTCAACAGAGCTGAGTAGAGGGGAAGAATCACTTCCCTTGGACTGCTGACAACCCCCTGCCTAATGCAGCCCAGGATGCTGATGGCCTTCATTGCTGGCTCATGGTCACCTTTTTATCTGCTAGGACTCCCAGGTCTTTTTTTTTGCAATGCTGCTTTCCAGCATGAACATTAGGTAAAAACAGTTGTGTACATTTATCTATCAGTCATTATTCAGACTAACATTGCTATATGCACCTGGAGATGAAGACAGCCAGTACTGAGCACACAGTCATAAATAATTACATATGTACTAATATACAAAAAAATACTAGTCGCCTTTTTTTTTCTGATTGTGAAATTCATATGCCTAAACTCTTTTAACCTCCAAATGTGACTGTTGGTGTTTCACTATTTACTGGGAAAGGGGTCTTCCTTTTATCAAATAACAACAAGGGATCCTTCTATTTAAAAGCATAGACAAGTTCACCGGTACTGTGTCATATGTGTGTATATATATATATACACACATATAAAACAATGTTTAAAGGCTTTAAGGGGAATATCTTGCCTGGTAAATGCTGAGTCACACTAGTAAAGCAGTACTAAATTAGTCATCTGATATATTTACCTGACAGAGTACTATATAAAGAAAACATATTAGCTCTGGGCATAGAAACAGCATGGCTATGTCATCAAATGCGGCACACAGGCAAATTGAGTCTGCTGGAAAGGATTATATGATGCAAGCAGACAATATTCAATCCTCCATGAGGTTGTTACCAGCTCTCTGTGCCTGCCCATGCATAAACATTTCCACCTACTTCAGGAAAATCCAGCTCTGGAATATGTCAGATAGACTAAAAACTTACTGGAATGCAGAATGTGTTTGTGTAGTTAGGACATATGCTATAGTATTACATACAGATTGAAATGGACATTATAGCAGACAAAAACACTGCAGAGACTTTATTTGATATTGTTTGTGCTCCATGAAAAGGAAAATAAAAAGGAAGGAAGGAAGGAAGGAAGGAAGGAAGGAAGGAAGGAAGGAAGGAAGGAAGGAAGGAAGGAAGGAATTTTGGAGGGAGGTCCTCATTGCAGTGTTCATGAGGCAGTAAAAATGCAGTCATTCCTCAGCAGAAATGACAGATGTCTAGACTGTAAAATAAATAAATTAAATCATGCACTAATTTAGTAGAAAGGTTCCTCAGGAAGTCATTTATTCCATCCTTTGCTCAAAGAAAGTGCAATTAGATCAGTATGCTCAGCCTTAGTCAAATTTTGGTCACCTTCAAAGATCACAACTAAATGGGAACTTGACAGATAGTTACTGCAGAAATGAGTCAGAGTCCCATCTAATCAAGGAGGATCTGTCTACATCAATAAAATCTGAATCACATCCTTACCACGGAATAGGAAACAACTGTAGTAACTTGAGGATATTAAGTTTTTAAGGATTTCTGCTTAGTGACGAGTCAACAAAAAAAAAGACAAAAAAAATAGACCAAACAAAAAAAATCCTAATGTCTGGAGATAACAGATAATAAGAAAGATTAAATGTTTTTGTTTTGTGTTGCTGATTTCTGGGCTATTGAGGAGCACATTCATTCACAGATAGGCTTGATGACATTCAACCTTAACTTTGTAGCTGATAAGGCAAGCAAAAAAAGGTGTTCATGGGTCTCATGGGAAAGCATCCTCTTATTATGGGATATTTGAGAGGGCATGTGGAGTTGTGCAAAACCTATTATAGGATTTTAGTGGAATGGCCAAAGATAAGGAAAGAGAGGTACAAACCTGAATGACTGGAGAGAATGGCTATAGAAGAGTTCATCTGGGTGCAAGCCAGCAGCTGGTCACATTGTCCTGCACAACATTACTTTATAGTCTGCTCTCTCTTCTTACTAAATTCTATTCCAAACTGTTAGCAGTGTATTGCTAATGTCTAATCTGTATGAGTGTGTGTCAGAGATTCATTAGGAAACTTCAGGCTACAGCAGCTGAGAAGTAGATTAAACCAGCATCTGGAAAGATCAATTTTCAAGTACTCAAAAGATATTTAAATTGAGAGTCCAATACAAAATAGTGAGTGAGGTGAACAGAAATAACTCTTTCAGGGGGGAGACGAGGGGGAGGAGGAAGAGAGGAGAGAAAGAGAGGGAAAGAGAGGGAAGAGTACACACTTTCTTTTAGGAGTCTTGCAGGTGACACACCAATTCATTCATCCCAGTGTGACCTTTATTTTTCCACCACAATATTCTGCTACTGCAGGGTAGAGTCTGAAGCATAATAGCTCTCAGCCTTTTCCTACTTCTGCTTCCTAGCCAGGTCTTCCTATTTCACATTGCCTAACTAAAATATATCCTTGCCAATGATTAATTTCACCATATTTTTCCCAGACCATTATTCCCATTTGCTTAGATACTTTTAAATTCTAGACCTGTCTTCCTCTTAAATTTCAATAAATATACTCATTCTTCCATCATATTGCTCATTAATAACAATATTCAATTATATTCAGCTCTGAACAGATGTCATCAAAACCATGAGCTCTACTGAATGTCTCCAATTCCAACAATAAATACTGTTTGGGGTTTAACAAAGTTGAAGACTGGTAGAGCCAGCTATCTCAACAAACACTGCTGTAGCCGAAGAAAAAAAGAAAGCTTATTGACAATACACCACAAGCTGTAGAGTTTTTTTTATATTATCGATTGTTCTGGCTTCTGCAATTGCTGTGTTTGTGCTCTATACTCATTCTCACTTCTGCAGAACAGTTTTTCATACCTGTGTGTTGCTCATGAATGAGAAAGAACAGTGTGTTCTTTTTTAATATCAGAATAATTAAGCATTCCAGGTTTTAGAATGGGACATTGGGACTGTAACACTATAACTCTTTTTCTAAGTCTAGGAATTTGACCTTGTCACTTTTCCTATCAGTTGCTTCTCAGCAGAAAGTCTGCAGGATAAATATGTTCTGTGCTGAACAGGTATATGTTCAAAGAGCATCTGTTTGACTTTATCACATTGTCAGTTTTCAGGAAGAATAAATATATATGGACAAGATCTTAGATATAAAAGTGCAACACCTATTTAAAATAGTTGAGCAATTTAGATGCTGAAGGAGAATTGCTGTATTCTGAAAAGTTTTGAAACTCCAGTGCCCTCTTTTGGATTTCTTAAAGGGATGATGATTTCTTTTGAAATAGTCATCTTTTTCATAGGTGTAGGAGACTAGAGTACCATTCCTAGGCAGTTTAAAAAGCCCAGCCCCAGAGGATGCCTTTCTCAAGGTGACCTGACAGCCATTGGAAGGCAAAAGTGGAAGGCTGCTGTTTAGCACTTGCTAAGCGCCAGTAATTTTTTTTTATTGATTCTCTGTCATACTGCTTACTTTGTATAAAGTTCACTTTGACATCTTACAAACTAGACATCATGATGCTTTATTGTTGCACCCATCAAATCCATCTCCCTCGGGGATATTTTTTAACTATGATTGTAACTACAATATCACTCCTGATTAACAAAAGTAAATGAAATCTCTATGTTACCTGTCCAGTGTAAAAGTCTGCTCAAATAATAGGATAGGTCTAGGTCTAATAACCTTCCAGTCAACTGTAGACCTTGGACTTCTTGGATGCAAGGACAGCTCACCTGAGAGGTTCAGTCTATCTCACCTCTCATTGGGTAGTCCTCCTTCCTGACTTCAGGGTTTTCAATGGTTTCTTCCTTTTTTTTCTTTTTCTAATGGCAAAAAAGGGACTGAATGTTCTTGCAATTGTTGCTTTTCCTTTTTAGATTGACTTTAGAGTAGGAATGACCTACTTCTTAGAAATAAACTTAAGAAGATTACGAGATTATTCTAATGCCTAAAAGTCAAATGTGAAGTGTAGAACAACCTAAATCAATCTGTATTTCCAAAGTTGGGGGTTGGGTTTGTAACCAGGCGGAAACACCAATTTAGTATAGTGGTTTGGCCCAAAATACTCATTACTGTTTATCTTCTGTGAGATAAGAATTAGGAGAAATGCAAAGCAGGCACCAAACTTGAAAGAATATAAAGAAGTTTATTAACAGACTTAAAAGAAGGAAAAAAAAATTATACCACCTTCAGAACTCTCCTCCTTCCCCCACCTTCCTCCCTTCTCCCACTGACAATGTAAAAAGACAACCCTTGAGATGTTCAGTCTGTTTACCACTTCCATAATAACCTTGTTCAGTCCATTTAGAAAGAGAAGTTTCTTCTTGCTCGTGCTATGAAAACATTATCACAACGAGACAGCCGCCCACTTCCAAATATTGTTCAGTCCATTTAGGAAGAGGAGTCTCTCTGCCTGCGTGTGAGTCCCTTCCCCCGACTTGCAGCTTTTCCCACAACTGCTTTCGAGGGTCCACTCTTGAAGTTTTTTGGGGTACAATTTTAAGGTTGAGCCGTTCAGAAACAAAAAACAGAGGCCCTTCTCCTTCCCTGGGAGTAAAGGGTCTTCCTCATCTTCATCTTTAGGACTATCTCTGAGAGCATCTCTAGGAACTGAGGTTTCTCCTTTCCCATTTGGAGCAAAAGTCCTCATCTGGTCTATCTCTCCCTGTCCAAACTTCTCATGAAATTACAGCTGCTTCAGCATCTGCCTATCTCAGCACAGGTGCTTTTGCTCACGAGTTGAACGCTCCAGCCCCCCATATCTTCATGAAACTACAACGGGATACTCTGATATATCATAGCTTCACAACAGAATTTCAGCTTTAAGCATCTCCTCTCTCTCTTCCCTCAGGTTTTCAGCTCTTCACAGCAGTAAAAGGGTTAATCTCACCTTGGCCTTGCAGCTTTGCAGCTGGAATGTTGAATGTTTATTATCTCAGTGGAGAGGGGGGAGAGCCAAGCCGCTCCGGCTGCCCACGGCAAGGCAGTGGGGGGGGTTCCACGGCTGGAACAGGTCCATCGGCTCCAGGATGGCCGTGGCCCGGCCCAGCCTGGCCCAAGCAGGGCCTGGGCTGGGCCCGCTGGCCCCCACATGGGGCCCGCAGCCACCTGTGCCAGCGCCGGAAACGAGAGAGAGCTTGGGGGGGAGTCTGTCTATTCTTAAGTTTGGATCACAGAGGCAGTCACAACTTTAAGTGGCTTAAAAAACTGTCCATATCCAAACTGGCCAGCTGATAGGCTCTATCAGGTTCCAGAGGAAACTGTAAGCACCCCTCAGCAAGGACATCCCTTCCGGGACTATGCTTGCTAACCTATGACAATAGCGGGTTGGGTTTGTAACTGGGCAGAAAAGTTTTCTGCAAAAGTATGACAAATAGAATCACAAAATCATAGAATTTTTTTAGTTGGAAAAGACCTCTAAGATCATTGAGTCCAAAATCAACCCAACACTGCCAAGCCTACAACTAAACTATGTCTCAAATGCCACACCTACAAGTCTTTTAAATACCTCAGGGGATGGTGACTCAACCACTCACTTGGGCAGCCTGTCCCAATGCCTGAAAATCCTTTTCATGAAGAAATTTTTCCTAATATCCAATCTACCCTGGCCCAACTTGAGGCCATTTACTCTTGTCCTATCACTTTTCACTTGGGAGAAGAGATACCCACCTCACTAAAGGCTCCTTTCAGGCAGTTGTAGAGAGTCATAAGATCTCCCCTGAGCCTCCTTTTCTCCAGGCTAAACACCCCCAGCTCCTTCAGCTGCTCCTCATCAGACTTGTGCCCCAGACCCTTCACCAGCTCCACTGCCCTTCTTTGGACTCACTCCAGCACCTCAAAAATTTTCTTGCATTGAGGAGCTCAGAACTGGACACAGGACTCAAGGTGTGTCCTCACGAATGCCAAGTACAGGGGGACAATCACTGCCCTGGTCCTGCTGACCACACTATTGATGATACAAGCCAGGATGCCACTGGCCTTCTTGGCTACCTGGGCACACACTGGATTATGTTCAGCTGCTGTCACCAGCACCCCCAAGTCCTGCTGATGAGCAGCTTTCCAGCCATTCTTCCCCACACTGTAGCACTGCATGGGGTTGTTGTGAGCCAAGTGCAGGACTCAGCACTTTGCTTTGTTGAACCTCATATGATTGGCCTCGGCTCTTCCAGCCTGTCCAGATCCATCTATAGAGCCACTGAATTAATTTGAATGAAATAGAATGAAAAAAACCTGCACTTCTTCTGGAGAAAAAAAACATAAGAGTCAACTCAAGAATTCTTAAGAACCCTCACAGAACATGTTAACAGTAGCTTAGGAGACCTGCAAGATACTGCTGTGTTTGGTGTCACACATGATGGAATGCTAAATGATCTAATGTCTGAACAAATGCACTAAACCAATGGACTGATGGGAAGGACACACAGCTGATTAAACATGACACATAAATAACAGTACGGAGGTAGACATTTAGCTAACCAGATAAAACACAAAATGTTTACTGTAATGTGTTACTGAAAGATAACAAGGAACTAAATAACTAAGTGAAAAAGCTTAAAAATAATTCTAAGTTCCATAATGTGTTCATCCTGGGGATTTCAGGAAGAAAAACAATAATATAAGCTTTCAAAGACAGGCTCAATGGATTTTGGAATATAAACACTAGGGAGGTATCCTGTACAGAAACTCACTCCATCAGAAATAAGTAAAGTGTGGAGAAGGAAAAGGTTATGAATCTGTGCTTAAAGGTATCATGAGACTGATAAGGTTATCCTAACAATCACAGAAAGGGTTTCTCTTTGAAGGGCAGACATCTCTCTTCCTCCTAAAAATATGTCCAAGGGTTAAGATCTGTGCACCTTGAGGTTCTGAGGGATCCTGTTTATAGAACAGGAGACTTATGATCTTTCTGCCTGTTACATAGGCACACTTTCACAATTTGGGTAGATGAGAATTAAAAACTCTCCAAGTATGTAGGCTAGAATGATTTCGGTGTGAATCAATCACTATTGTGCTGTCAAATAAATATGCACTGCAAAATCAGAACCCAGATCTGCCATATGATTACTGCACATCTTGGGACTGTCCATTAATACTTGCAGGTATTGCTAAGTTTCTCATATATACTACAACTGGCTGTGAGGTTTAGATGAGGCTTGGTTCAAATCCATATTTTTTCTCTAGTTTCTAGATTTTTGGGGTTATTGAACAAATTCATGGCTGGAAGGGCTAACAGACATATCCATAAAGAGGTCTATGCTAACTGATATATAATATTGAATTCTGTATATTATGGTCTGTTTTCTCTAACCTTTTCTCTATGAACAGTTGCTTTATCTTGAGAAAGATTTTTAGCATTATAAAACATTATAATATCTTTGTATGGGTTATTACTGATATATCTAGCATGAAGAAACACTACACATTTTTGTAGTCTTATTCTATAAGTACAACATCAACATTTTACATACATATGTGTAACAAATCTGACTATGGGTTAAGTTTCCACAGAATTGCTTTCATTCTTTGAAAAGACAGAAAAAAGCACTGAATTTTGTTCCCTGGTGTGCAGGTAATGTTACTTACTTATTTGTTTGTTTTGAAGCATTTGTATGGCTACTGGGAATTCATGAAGAAATGGAGAATCAAAACATTTCAAAAATTTTACATGAAAAGTCATCCCACTGGTGCATTATTTGGCTTTGGCTTTCATCATTCTCCTATTTAAAAATATTCTGTTAGTCAGTCATATACCACCTCATTTAGGTTAACAACCAAACTCTAAAAATTACTAAAAGGAATGTAGAACAGCCATGTGGCAGTCAGAATAAATAATTTAACTATAAACCATAACCTGGAAATTATTTATGCAGCTCTTCAGCTAATATTAACAAACTAAAAAAGAAAAAAAAAAAGATTATACAAAAAACAGGCAAAACAACAGATGTATTGCTTGTAACGAGTTTTTCAATTATAAAAATAATTATAAATAGTCCAGGTTGAAAATAATGGTTGCAAAACCATAATGTTTACAGAGAAAAACTTTGGAAGTTCAACACTCAAAGTGGAAATTAATTGGAGAAGGGACACCAGAAATGGTGTTTATTGTTAATCTTCTCTTCTCTTTCCTTGAACACAATTCTATTTTGCAGTGGTTTCCATGATACAGAGTTTATGATCTCTTCTACAAAAGAAATAGATCTTTTTTTTGATGTCTTTAAAATATTCTTGATAGTTAGTAATGTGCATACATGTAACCTAGTGATAAACTATGTGTCAGAGACTGGAAAGATTGATGTCTCAAGACATTTTGGGGTGTGGGAGAGAGGACACACCTTCCACAGGTTGGGCCTTGCCCTATCGAGACAGTGAACTGCCCCACATGCCCCATCCCAGAGCCTAGCAGAGCTGCCAGTCATAGCACACCAGAGGCAGTGCTCCACTCTGGCCTAACCCAGCTCCTGAGTGGCCAAATGACAGGAAGTCCCACCCAGGAGAAGTGTCCCTGAGGGCCAACAGAAATTTAAGGCCGAGCATGAGGACAGCACAAGTCTTGACCTCACATTCCTCTTGGAGTTTCTATCTGAACACTGCTGGAACCCAGGAGTTGGTAGCTATCTGTGTGCATTTCTTTTCTCTCTTTCTGTCTTTCTCTCTTCTTCTAACTCCCAACTCCCTCTTCTTGGAACATTTTGAGTAACTTAACATCGAACGTGTTTAAAGCTTGCTAAGTTGAATGGGCCAAATTATTGCTAAGTCTTGGGTGTTGATTGGATATTGTACTAAATCTTTTGCCAAAGTTCCCTGATTTTTCTGAAGTTTGGCAGTAAACTTTTGTCTTTTTTTTACCACCTGTGAATATTTGGTTAGTATTTCTCCACTGTATTTTTACCCAGAGTATAAGAACCATTGTAACCCCTTTTAAAAGCTCTTTTAGTGAATTGACGGGGGCCTTACACTATGTGCATGAGCTAAGTCTTTTTGGTTCAGTGTAGCTTTGCTTCAGAGAATTTTGTCAAGGACAAAAAATTCAACTAGGTCCCCCAGTGGATTAAGAAAACAACTAAAATCTTTTATCTTGCCTTTTGCCTTCCAATTCTTCTTGGAATCCTTATAAAATCACACCAGGAAGAAAACTCAGGCAATATCAGTACATTTTTGTTAAAAAATTGTAACTCTTGTCTGAAATAATGCATGACTTCTACAAACACAATTGCAGTTAATGAAAAGTCTTGCCATTATGAAAGGTGCTGACTCCAGCTAGGCTCACTTTCTCCATAAACCCTCAGGAAATACCCACTAGAGTTTCTTTCTTATGAGTGCTGCATGGGAATTTGTTGCTTCCTGTTCCGAGCTTCCCTTCCGCCTCCCCAAGACAAGGCAGGACTTGCCTCTGCCATGTGCTCTGAACGCCTTTGTTCCAAGCGCTGGCAAACCCAAATGTAACTCAAACTCTTTAGCAGTGTCTGATTGGCCGGTCACCCCGGGTCCGCCCCCAGTCCTCCCATTCCCCCTTCTCCGAATAAAAGAAGGGCCTGAGAGGGGCTCCACCCTCTTTGGCTTTGCAATCTTTCTGTGAACATCTGTGTGTTTCTGTCTCTGTTTGAAAGCTTCTAATTGCAGGAATTAGGCAAACCGAAGGCTATATTTCTCCCTCTTTGCTTCTACTGGTGGTATCAGCTTTGCAGCTACTATTTGCTGCTTTTAGAGCTATTGAAATGCTGGATTGCCCGTGCTACCTCTCTAGGCTGCCCGAGGCTTTCTAAGGCATTGAACTACGATCCTAGCCGGTAAAAAGCTGTAAGTATCTCCACAGGAATTGTGGTAATAATTCTATGAAGAGTTTGGAATGAATAGTATTATTCACAAACCCATGTGGTTCAGGACCTTGTCGTAAATTTGTCTTGTTTTCTGGGGACTCTGAGACCAGTCCAGCTTCTGCACAGAGGACAGATGACAACTGCTCATGCAGCTGAGTTCTAATGATGCATGTTATTGCCATCTCTTTTAAAAGCTTAATCTCTACATCTAGTGCTTGCCACTTTGGGTTTTATAACTTTGGCATTCCTTCTTCCCCAGCTGTTTATTTTTGTTGCTAGTATTTTGATGTTCAGTATAATGAAACTCTGTTAGTACATTCTTTAATCTTTGACTCTGTCTATAATTTCTGGCATTATGCATACACTGTATAACAGGCTGTTTGAAAAGATGTTCTGCCTAAATGTAATAACCAGCACAGCATCCTATAAAGATTAGTGCCCTAGGAAGAACATTCTTGCCTTTTACCTTTTCCATGAATATATATTGCTTGTTCTGAAGTAAGAATTAGGGATATCACTTAAAAGTTCCTTAGGCTTTTAAAAAATGAGCACATGCTTATGCATGGAGTGGATCAACTAGTTTGTGGACTGTTCCCTTGCATCAGTTCACATGGGTTACGACCTCCAGACATTGTATATCACACAGTCTATTTGCATCTTCCTCTAACTGAGCATCAGTTTCAATTCTGAAAACACATATCTACATGTGTATATTTAAGGGCTCTCATTGTCCTGTTAGATAACTGTGCTATTCACATGGACAGTTAAGCCTGTGTATGTTCTCAAGCCACTGGCATAACTGCTTAAGGTTTGTAAGATGATTTTCCAGGCTCTGTTTCACTTGAGGACATATATTATACAATGAAAGAAAAAAAACGAACCCCAAATATAAAAAAAGAGATCAAATTATTTTAATAGTTGTAACCCTTAGCTATGATGTGCACTGAAAGTGAAAATATTTGTAACACAATTTAAAAGAAAAAATTGTTGTAATGCTAGGTTGAGTTTAGCAAGCTGCAGCTTTCCCTGAGAGCTCAGCAGAGCTGCTTAGGGCAGTGTGACCATTGTCGCACTCCCGTAGTCCATTTCGGATGGCTCCGCAGTTTTGCTCGGGCTAGCTATCAGCCTTACAACACAGTGACGGTGAAGGAGGCGAGAAGGGTCTACCCATGAGGGTTTCAGAGGACCTTTAATCTTACATCTTGTACCAGTGACCCCCAGAGGCAGAGAGACCTCATGATCCCGGCGAGGGGGGTTTTCTCAGGGGCTCAGGAGCGGTACATGGGCGGGGTGAACCGATAAGGAGAGTCCGAGGAAGTGGCCAGGGCTAGGGGCAGGGGAACGTGGGGAGGAGCAATGTGAAAGGCATTTAATAAATGAATCAGTGGGGAATACAACACCATAAAAAATGTTTACAAAGTTAAATTTACTCTCATGTCTGATGTTCATTGCCGCAAGTTTCCAATCCCAAAATCTTCAGAAGAATGTACAATAAAACTTTATACAGACAGCTGCATTTGGATGAACTATTATTAGTCATTATCATCTTCATCACTACTATTACATTTATTGTTTTTACCCCAACAAGTAGCATTGCCTAACCTCATTAAGTGAATATTGGGTATTGGAAAGCAAAGAGAGATTTAAGAAAATGTTATCTTTTCTATACACTGGCGTTTCTTACAACGTGCATGCCTATCCTTGGAGCAGTATGCTTGCCATTTCATGTTAGAGAGATCTGATGTGGAATACTGTGGTTTTAATTTAGAAACTAAATAGCAGCAAAGACATAACACTAATTATATCCCCTCATAGTGCAATAAAATAATAGATAGATAAGCTGTTTACAAATTAAAATATAAGTGTTACATATTACCCATATGCCACTGCATGAAATGTTTGAAGTATACAACTTTATAGCCATTGTCTCTTACTTCAGCAGAGGAGCTTAGCCAGGAGAAAAGACTAATGAGAGATAGACACTATGTTAATTTTTATTTTAAAATATACTAGAAAAAATAAAAACAGCCACTAACTAGTGTGATTTAATTTTATGAAAAAACTATATTTATTAAGTAAACATTTTTAAAATAACAAGATATTTTTGGTACTCCCAAATATTACCAGCAGTGAAATATAACTTCTCTGTAACAGGAATAATTTACACATCAGTGAGATTTTAAAATAGTTTTCTGTCTTAGTTCAGAAAGGCCCATTTTCACTGTTTTGAGACTTACTATAGAATGCCATCAACACTGTATTTATTTTATAATTTGAGTAATGCAGCACAGGGATCTTGTGCTGGTTAAGCCAGAAATAATTGTATGAATTGCTGTGGGACTTCCCAAGAGGTGATGTGCCTAATCAAGGTGATCTAGTGTCTTGGATCTGACAAAAACACCCAGCGCTCAAGGTTAAAATAAAGATGCACATGCTGACATTCTTTCTTAGTTGCCACCTCTTGTTCTCGCAAATGAGAACCTTGACATCATAAATGTCTGTGATTTCAGTTGCAAAGAGCTTTGTGAGCTGCTGCTTCTCATGTTGAGGAAGTGTTAATGTCTGATGTTCAGTGAAGATAGCTATCATACTGACATTTAAATTATTTAACTTTTCAGAATAAGTGGTTGTTCTTTTTTTTAATGTGCTTCAATAAAAATTTAAAATACATCAAGGATCCATTTCATTAGCATTTCCATGCAATATTCCAGTGACAGTAATGCTTAATTCTTATTTCTCTAGAGTATAATTAGAAAAAGAATAAGAATAATTACTTTCACAAAGTGATGATGGCTGTCAGTTTGTCTAACACAGGTCCTTTTTTGTCCATTATGCCAGCAGTCATTGATGCAGTCCTGATTATGAATACATTTGAGGCAAATTTATCAGCCAAATGGATAACTTTGAAGCAATGTTTGGGTTTAACTGTAGTAGCAATGATTTTTTGTAAATATGTATTTATGGATATCTGCAGATATACTGAATGGGCATGTTTCTGAAGGAATACCAGTTCTACCAAACCTTCCATTCTGTTCCTTCAAAATCAGTCAGGCTCAGTGCTAGGGGATTTCTGATTATAAATTTGTGAGAAACTTGTCACTATTTGTGTCAAAATGGTGAAAAAATAGTAATGAGGGCACAGTATTTAATTTTTCCCTTCAAGTCTTCAAACATTAAATTCTAAAGTGAAAAGGATTGCATTGAAATATTATATAATATAATTGTATCTCTGTCCTTATCAAATGTAATGGATACAAATGAACTAACTTATTTGAGCATTAAAGAAATTAACCATTTTATAAATGCTTTTGCTTTAACGTAAAAAGTTAAGTGGCAGAGTACATAGTAATCTTTTTCCCCCTAAATGTATGCCAGGATTGATTTGAAGTTGTTTAAAGAAAGGAAATTTGCTTTTCCAGCCCTTGTATTACCAGTTCAGATCTTTAGTGAATACGTTTTTTCTGAAAACATAAGAACTGGAAGTCTTATTTGCAGATTCTTATGTGAAATTTATGGTGATCAGACTGTGCTATGGAACATTAGCATTCCCTGTTTTTTTTGTATCAAATATTATGCAAAATTCAGTGTTTCAAATGCACAGAAGCATCTTCTGTTTATTCAATTCACAGATTTTTTTTGTGCAAAGACTTCTTGCCCAAGGGCAAACCTTACAGGAAATTTTCTGCCATACATTTCTTGTTCTTCAAACAAATCTGAGCAGAAAAATCATAATGTGGTGGAAAACAGACAAGGAACCACAGATAAGAGAATTTATTATTCATATTTCAAAATAAAAGTTTTTAATTCATGTTAGTTGCCACATCTTGTTCATTGCAAAAGTAAAAGTACAGTAAAAGTATCTGTAAAAAGTAGTTAAATTTAGCCTGTGCTGAGATATTCTTAGTCAGCTCCTCATATGTTTTCATTACTTTTAGGCAAAAAATGTGGTCTTATTAATCTCCATTTGTGATTTTTGAATCATCCTTGGGTGTAGCAAATGCAGCAGATGCTCTGCCACTACTTCTTTGCTCTCTGAGAAGTTTGTTTTCAGTATGACACATAATTATTATTATCTACCTTTTTCCATTAGTTGCAGGGGTCTGTAAAAGCAGTTGCTCTATATACTAAGTGGCAAGGTTCTTTTTCTAATTAGCAAAGAGAGGCAAATGGTTTTCAAGTCCCAGAGGAAAAGCTACTTCTATGGAAATAATGGCTACTGCTATTAAGGTTTGTTAAGAATGGTATCTTAGTGTAGCATTCCAAGTGGGCAGACTGCTAGCCAAGAGACCTGTATTCCTCATATCTGCCTCCTGCTGATATGATCAATGCCTCATTTAGAGTTGGAATGAAACTTCATATGGGGTTCCTAAAGAATTATAGAACTGTGGATATTATGCACAGCCCTGTCAGTTGCCAAATAAATGAAGACTAGAAAGCAAAGTTTGCAAGAGCACAAAAAATTATACTCTTTACCAAGTGAATACTGGTCTTGTCCTTCTCCAAAAGTGTGCTTCTGCTCCTGTTAGATTGACAAATACCTTTTGTTCTCAATCAGATTAGCAAATAAGTACATCAGTCCATATCCTGTGCATTGGTTAAATATTAACCACCTGTCTATATCCATACCTCCCACATAAAATGCCTAATTAATTTCTATGTAAGGGTATACGATTATCAATTCACAGGACAAACCAGATAGTAGGTTTCTTTCAGTTTTAAATAGATACAAAAGTAATAGTTTGGTTCCCACCAATTCACTAGGCAGAACCCCGCATATAGGATGTATTGACTGATGAATAAATGATTGGAGACAGTGGCATATTGCATGAAAAGACATAAGGCATCTCAAGAAATCCGTACGGCAATGGAAGTTCCACATGTTGTTTAAATACTATTGTATATAAGGGAATTTCTTTCATGTTTCCCTACTTGAGGATGGTGTATTTTATTTCTAAATTTTGTATACATAAACACTGCTTGAAATGCCAGTACAAGTATTAATGTATTGTGGTTTAGTACTACATGGAGAGCAATTATTTGTACCAATGTATATCTGATTAAGAAGACTTGGTTTTAGTGTAACTGGGTTTTTGCCTGAACTTCATAATTCACAGAGACTGAAATGTCAAAAATCTTACTGAAGAAGAATATACTGCATAAATTTATAATGGCCACAGAGATCTTTTTATTGCAGTCTGAAATGATTCCTGCCAGGAGTGTGAGTATGGGGTTTTTTCTGATCTGTTAGGTGGTATCAGATGATTTATCCACATCAGAAGAAATAAGTGACTTTGATTCAAACTTTTCTGTTCTGTCTGTGTTTCTACAGACACACAGTCCAGCTGGTGCTGCTTATTTCTCTTGAAGTGACTTTCAAGGGGAACCCTAAAAGTTTAATGACTGTACTGTCCAAATTTGGTTAGGATATTGTCTGACAGTGAGACCCCAGCTGGGTTACTGCGTCCAGCTCTGGGGTCCGCAGCTCAGGAAGGACATGGACTTGTTGAAGCAAGTCCAGAGGAGGCCACCGAGGTGATCAGAAGGAAGGAGCACCTCTCCTATGAAGAAAGACTGAGAGAATTGTGTTTGTTCAGCCTGGGGAAGAGAAGGCTTGGCTTTGGGGTGACCTGAATACAGCCTTCCAGTACCTGAAGGCAGCCTACAAGAAAGATGGAGAGAGACCCTTTACAGGAGTATGTAGTGACAGGACAAAGGTAAATGGCTTCAAACTGAAAAAGAGTAGGATTAGATTGGATATTAGGAAAAATTCTTAACAAGTGTCATGAGGCAGTGGAATAGGCTGCCCAGAGAAGCTGAGGATGACCTATCCCTGGAAGTGTTCAAGGTCGGGCTGGATGGAACTCTGAACAACCTGGTCTAGTGAAAGGTGTCTCTCTTCCCAGGCCATTCTATGATTCTGTTGTTGGCAATTATGTTATAGCAGCAAAGATACATGATGGCACTTTCTGCAGTAAAAAGGATCTGGATTCAATGATACTTGCCTTCCTCTGTTCTTTCAATAGTTATTCCAATAAACTACATAATTTCTTATAGCTAAAAGTGAAAACAGCCCGAGAAGAGACCAACTTCAGATCTCTCTATTTCTATTAAGTGATCGTCCTGGTTCTGGCCAGGACAGGGTTTTTGCAGTAGCCATGAGAGGTTATGGCCAGAACCCAGTGGTTTTTCTGTACCACCTCATGGTCACTACTGGGGGTGGGGGAAAGGGACTCTCCCTTCCAAGGAGCAGGGGCTCCTTCCAGTCAAGAAAAAGTGTGTGCGGGAGACACATTTGTCTATTTTTGCAGGCTGCACAGTGATCATTTTTGCATGTAAATAATTCTCTCCTTTTGTATCCTTTTGTTTTTAATATTGTGGCTGTCACTGCTTGTTTTCTAATCTCTTTCCTGCTTCCAGTAGATTGTCCTTGTCTCAACCCATGATCTTTGCCTCTTGTGCCCCCAATTCCTGCCACAGCAAGAAGGAGAAGGGGAAGAGGGAGTGAGTGAGAGCAGCATGTGGTTTGGGAGAGTCTTAGTGAGGACACTGAATTGGGGTAGCATTCCTAAACCACAACAGTGATCTCATCAATACTTGAGACACACGTTCTCCCATGTCCTTGATCTATTAATTTTTCTTTTATTCTAATCAGAAGGAAACAGCTTCAGTAGAAGTGGTGCAGAGAAAGCTGTCTCTACTTTTCCCCTAAGTCTGTAAACTGGGATTTAGGGCACTTTTGGAAGGTGTGAGGAGCAGATTACAAGGTCTCAGACAGAGTGGGAAGTAAACCTTAGTCAGCTTAGTCTTCTAGCTCCTGGTTCCAACCTGTATTTAATGGTGCAGCAACTGCTGTTTCAGTCACTGGGTTTAGGTAAGTCTTGCTTTGACAGGCAGAGCTAAGTGCTGTCACTTGTGAGAATCCCATTGAAAATCTGCGATTTGTGGATCCGGAAAAGTCCTCAGTGTGAGGGATCTGTTGAGCAGCCAGCCCAGGACTGAAATGCTTCTGGGTACTTGAAAAAACAGAGTTTAAGTACTAAGGAAACTCAAATGAAACTTTATTAAGTTCTTGAATTGTGCATGATCTTGCAAAATCTATGATGTCAACATAACCCAAGTGATTTGGTCATCATGTCACAAGTTTTATTTAATGAAGCTGATGAACTAACTAGAGGGCTTTTTGTGTTTTTTTTATAACCATACTTTGTGATTGCTTAAATGAGTAAATTTCTCCTTTTGAACCAGGACACACATTTAACCATCCCACCATGAGGATATAATAGCATTTGTCATCAACTTCACATCAAAAGTAGTGATTTCCAGTTAAGTTTGACAGGGGAAAAATATAACTAAAAATATTCGTACTTAACAAGGCAAAAGCCATTGTTTATATCTCTGAATCTGTTTATAAAAGCTAACACAAATATATAAAAAGGTAACAATAATAAATTCTTGGAGGTTTAAAGCTGTGAGTGACAGAAGAGTGCAAAAACCTCTCTGATGCTCAGGGGTTTTGCCACTTTTAGCAGTTTAGTTATTATACTGGAGACAGTGCTTGCAGCAGCAGAAGGGAGGAAATGCATGGTACTTATAACACATGCAGAATATTGTAGTGTTTAAAAGGATGCTTTGAAAAAAGAAAAAAAAGAAGACGTTTTGTCTTCTTGCTTTCTTGTGCGGGAGACAAACAAGCAGTTTACTAACAACGAAACATAAATCACCCTCAGCAGCAAATAAGTGGTTTTGCTTTCCCATCAAATACATATAAACATCAAACTTATTTTTTTTAACAGAACAACTTTAGGAGGCATTTTTTTTCTTTGTAATGCTTACTTAGCCTATGGAAAGAAGATTTATTTTGTTTTACCAAGAGACTGATGCTTGTATTATTCTTCCTAGAAGACTGATGTTTCACTGACAATATAATACTATCTCTTAGAATGACATCACTGCTGTCCTTTCCGTGAAATTACTATAAGAGTGCATGTTTATTCATTTTACTAGAAATATGCTGGGAGAATTCGCTGAAAGTTCCACAAAATTAAGTGATTTTATTCTGCTAATTTGTAAGTGTCTAAAGAGATGTTAGTATATAAACAATGTACTAATGTATAACATTTTTTCAACATAGTTTTCAAATATGTAAAGTGTTGCATAAAGGGGCAAAGATTTTATAGTAGTTTATATTCATCTTAGTGGCCGATGTGTTCCTAATGCTCCAATGGATTTTCAATGTCCCTTGTGCTTTCCATAGACATTCATTTTTTGCCTTCATGTAAGGCCATTTTACAAGGTTATCGGTATTTCAACCCATGCTAGAGGAGGACTAAAAGAGACACTGGTTGCAAAGGGTGCTAGGGAGCTTCTGTATAATGTATGCATCATCCAGCAAATTTTGCCCTGGGATATACCTAGGTGTACTACACCATTTGTCTAAAGGGCATTTTCCATTCTAGTGTTTTTATTTTTAACTTGTTATGAAACTTGGTTAAATATAAGCATTTCATGAAGTAATGCCTGGAGGTTCCTGTCAGTCTTTATTGTGTCACCTTTTAAGCCTGAAATAATTTTCTGAGTTAAGACTTAGTGTTCTTTTTGATAAGCTTCAGCTTCTGTTTTGAAACAGATTGAGAATAAATAGTTACAGTTGATGAATTTTCAGATCTTACACAATTTTATCATGCAAAATAAAGAATATTCAAATCCATGCTTCTCTTACTTATTCATTACCTTTTCTACATTGATTAATGGTTTAATTATGAAGTTTTGAAATATTTTCTGACCTCTTCTGAGAATGTAACTGATCAGGGATTGCATAAGTTCTTAACAGACTTTCAAATACTCTGCTTTCTACCTGTGAAATATTCTGTGATAAGATTTTTCAAGTGATCCCTTTACTCTCATGTGTTACGGGTTTTGGGATAACAAATTCATATTTACTTTTAGTCTTACTATTTAATTGCTTTTCATTGTGGTTTTTTGCATGTTTGGCAACAATGTCTAACTTTTAAAAGATAATTAATATGCCACAGTTCTACCATGGGATTTACAGAAGAGACAAATGTTATGTAAAACTCTAATTACTTGATCAACTAGTAGAAAATAGAAGTAGAAAAAGGTGTTCAAGGCTAACTTGGATGGGGCAATGGGACTTGGAGCATCCTGTTCTAGTGGAAGGTATCCCTACTCATGGCAGGGGGTTTGAAACTAGATGATCCTTAAGGTCCCTTCCAATACAAACCATTCTGTGATTCAGTGATACACAGAACCTATTTAAGAAACAATTTTTTACAGTTTTTCTGGACAGAAAAGTCTACCAGCAGTATTGATAGCAAAGTCGAACTTGTGCCAAAGTCACATTCTTTCCCCCAGAAGAGATTTGTTCCTGAATGTCTTTTGCAATTAGGTAGCAAGAACAAATTTATAAAACATAAATCTCCTTCTGAGTTTCTTTCCCACAGACAGTTTTCTGTAATCATCTTGTCTGCATTGTTTCCTCTTAAAATCCTCTAAGGCTTCCTCAGCTCTGCTGTCACAGAGATTACTATCTCTACAGATGCCTTAAACATGCAGTACTCAATTGACAGTGTAACCCACGATTTTATGTGATTGGGTGACAGTGCTTGGGAGTACGTCTTTTAGACAGAGATCAGTGATAAATCTCACATTTTCAATCTTGATATTTAGCCTGGGAAATTGACTCTGTTTCTTCTGTACACAAGGGTACATTTTTAAACTTGAACCAAGTTTTGAGGAAATCTTAATCCCTTTGGGCTCCTCCTGTGAGTATTGCCATATGAGGCTTTTGGATTTCAAGGTTTTGCTTAATTTTTTGTGTTAACTAAGTACAAAAAGTGAATAGTGATTTGCATTACCATTGCTATTTAGAAAAATTCTGCTTTATTTCTTTATTCCTTGCAATGGGACAAATCTAACCAGATTGTGAACTTATCCTTGTCTGAAACTTGTACATCAGCAAGATGTATTAGAGAAAGGGATGACTACAGTGTGTCCTACAGTTGTGTGTGTTAAGAGCTTCTTCCTCACACACCTTGGTGATAATGGGTAATATAGATGGCTTAGTACAGTAACTAAACTCCCCTATATTATGCTATGAAAATATTTGAAATAGAATAAAGTTTTTCCAACCAGAAATGTTAGATGTTTAAATTTTGTAGGAAGATACACAAGATATATGACCAAAAAAAAAGCCAAATCCTGCATCTGGAAAACAGTAATGCTCGGAACAAGTATAAGTTGGAAGAGGAGTGGCTGAAGAGTAGCCTTGCAGAAAGAGACCTGGAGGTGTTGGTCAACAGCAGGCTCAGTATGAATGACAAGTGTGTCCTTGGCAGCTGAGGGGGCAAATCACATCCTGGGAAGCACCAAACAGAGCATCACCAGCTGATTAAAAGATATGATTATCCTGCTGTATTCAGTGTCCATGAAGCTTCACCTTGAATGCTGTGTGCAGTTCTGGACCCCACAATTTAAGAAGGGTGTTAAGGTACTCAGATGTGTCCAGAGGAGGGTAAGAAAGCTGGGGAAAGGATTAGAAAGGAGGTATTATGAGAAGTGGCTGAGGACTCTGTCTAGTCAGGAGAAAAGGAGGCTGAGGGGTGTGACCTTATTGCGCTCTGCAATTTCCTGAGGAGGGGAAGCGGAGAGGAACATGCTGAGCATTTCTCCCTGGTATCCAGGGATAGGATGCATGGGAATGGTTCAAAGTTGCATCAGCACAGGTTTAGATCGGACATTAGGAAGTATTTCTCTACGAAGAGGTTGGTCAAACACTGGAACAGGCTTCCTATAGAGGTGGTTGCTGCCCTAAGCCTGTCAATGTTTAAGAGGCAATAATAAAATGCCCTTAGTAACATGTTTTTAACTTTTGGTCAGCCCCAAAGTGGTCAGGCAGTTGGGGTGGATGTTCCTTGTGAGTCCCTTTCAGCTGAAATATTCTGCTCTGTTCTATTCTAGTTGTAGTGGGGCTTTGTTTTTTCTCCTGAGGGCAGCCACTGGCTTGGATAGGGAATAAATACAGGCTTTATAGCCTTGAAGTTTAAGTTGGGTGAACTAAGGCTAGGTATGTAAGAACCAGAGAACATGTATATGTACCCAAAGGTGTAGAACTTCCTGAAGGTGAAGAATGATTGAAAAAAATAATCTAAAAATAAACGTAAACCTGGAAAAATAAGGATGTGTCTTAAGTAGGTTCAATCCATGCTTACATTGACTCTTCTGTCTTCATTTGCTTTACATCAATGGAAATGTCCCTACATTGTGCTCAGGTATGGATGATTTAAGACCAATTAAGTCTTTTGTAATGTATCTTTTTGATCATATTTTACACAGGCTTTCTTTTCTAAAATCATGTAAATATGAAACCTCACGTAGACAGTGATACAAAATGGGAATGATTTTTGTGCTGCTGATCTTGCTGCTTCCATTACACATTCAAGAGTGCCCAGAAGTCTTATGAGTCTTCTAAGTACAAATGTCACAATTGCTGCAGGCATCTCAAGTCACTTAATCCTATCGTAATATTCATAATGATTCCTGAGGCTAGGAGAAGAAAGGAGAAAGATACCAGAGCAGTGTAAATTATAGCAAAGCAGAGAAAGAACAAAGTAATGGGTTTCTTTCAAGCTTGGCAGGCAATACTACTGATCGGGCAATCATTTTGCAGTGCCTTTGTCAATTTTCTGAAGCTGTAACTTATCACAGTGGCATTGATTTTCAGGTGTGTTTTTTGGTTTCTTAAGTCAGGTATCCCATTTCCAACTGTGACTGGTTCCGTATGGTTCAAAAGAAGGTGAACTACTACAATTTAAACAGCTTTGATATCTCTTGCCTGTCTGAGCAACCTCACTGTGAATTGTCAAGAAAACTGAGCAGGAACAGCTGCACCAGAATCACCAGGCAAAAAAGGGTTTTTAAAAGCAGTGCAAACTCTTAAATGAAAGGAAATGCTTTGACCTGGAGGTTTTGCTGCTTTCTTTAACCAGTGACAATTCAATGAAAGTAGAATAATATTGAAAAGACAAGTATTTAATTAAAAAGTTATGTTAAGCTTTAGTTAACATTACCATTAATTTTTATAGACAGATCTAGCAGCACATAAGCTTTATGAGTTTAATATAGCTCAGACTGAGTGAAATCTCTAGGCTTTCTGTGATGGCCAGTGAACATACATTACAAGGGACAGAGAGTTTTCTGTAAGACAACTCCCTAGTACCACAAGAACCACTCACTTTATGTTAAGGTGACCAGAAAGGCTTTTCCCAGGATGCATTGTTCTGTTATGTTAATCTACCCCAGTTTGGCTTCCCCGGTTGGCTGTCAGCCTTTACCCCCTTGTCAATCCCCCAGAGTTCCCCATTGGTCCCCATTCCCTAGTCCTGCCTTTTCCCCGCCCCTGGATAAAACTCTGATCTTTGGGATCATGTTCACATTTGCCTCTGCAACCTTCGACAGTGTAGCAGCAATAAATGCTCCTGCTGGAACGCACACAAATGCCCTTCTCGACTCTTTGCTACTGACTGTAACACTGAACCCACCCGTGCTTCTGAGGGTGCACGCGGGACCCCACGGAGCCGAGCAGGGACAGTATTAGCTTGCAGTTCTGCAAACACTATTACATGCCCTTGTAGACTTCCTTCCTCATAAAAATTCTTGATATTCATAACTTCAATGAGACAATAATTCCTTTCATTTTTTTTTTTTTTTTTTTTTGATACTAAGGTGCCAAGAAGATCCAAAAGCAGCCAAAGTCTGCTCTTCTGAAGCTGAGTAGCAATCTTGCTGTGCACAATCCTCACTGCCCTAAGGATCTCAATCTCCATCACTTCATGGTCACTGCAGCCCCGGCTGCCCTTGAGTTTCACAGTCACCACCAGCTCTTCCCTGCTGGTGAAAACGTGATCCAGAATAGCACCTTTCTCACTGGCTACTCTATCAGAAGGAAGATGTCATCAGTGCATTCCAGGATCCTCTTGGATTGCCTGTTCCCTGTTGTGCTATCCCTCCAACACATATCGGGGTGGTTGAAGTCCTCCATGAGGACCAGGTCTTGTGATCATGGTGCTGCTCCATCTATAAGAGGCTTCATCTTCTCAATGTTCTTGGCTGGGCAGCCTGTAACAGAACCCAGTCTAATATCACCATTGCCTACCCTCCCTTTAATCCTGACCCACAAACTCTCTATCAGGTTCTCATCCATGCCCAGGAGGAGCTCCATTCACTCCAGCTGGCCACTGACATACAGGGCAGCACAGTCACTTCATCTCTCGCCCCTGTCCTTCCCACAGAGCCGGTGTCCTCCATTCTGACATTCCCATCATAATAGCCATCTCACCACATATGGGAGGCCAATAAGATCACAGCCCTGGAGGTGAGCAGGTCTCTAACTCCTCCTGTTTATTCTCCATGCTGTGTTCATTTGCACAGAGGCATGCAGGTTTTTCTGCCAGTTGTGGACATCTGTTAATCCACTGCTTTTTCTATTTCACATGTTCCCCCCTTTCCCTGCCCTAGCCCTGGCCACTCCCTCGGTTTCTCCCTATTTTCTCCTGTACCCCAACCCTGCCCAGGGACCGCCCCTGGGCCCCTGACAAAACCATCCCGCTCCCAGACCACATTGTCTGTCTACCTCTGAACATTGTGGGGACGAGATGTGATTAAAGCCATCTCAAACACTCATGAGAGACCCTTCTCTGCCTTCTTTACCATCCACTGCGTTGTGACGCTGCTGGCTGCCGGAGCCAGATCACGGAGCTGTCTGAAATGGACTGTGGGATGCGATCAATCGCATGGCCCTAAGAAACCATCACTGAGCTCTCAGGGAGCAGCAGCCTGCTAGGCAGTCTAGTGTTTGTAGCACCCAGTGAAGCTGACTTACTGTCTGGAATGGCTGGAACGGAACTCCTTTGTGATGTTCTTCAAGTGCTCTCCTGCACACCGGCCATCCCTTGGTCCAGGCTCTGGCACTGGCACTGACATCACACTGGTAGGAGTTGGATGGATTTAGTTTGCTGTCCCCTGGCAACTTTAGTTTAAAGCCCTCTTGACAAGCTTGGCAAGCCTATGACTAAATATGTCAGAGATAACAGTGGAAAATAATAGGAAGGTAATAGTGATGTGAATGAAGAAGGTAACGCTCTGATAAATAAGTAAAGAGTTCATATTCCCAGACTGTTAATATGACTTTACATATAGGTTACAGTACTTTTGGTCTGGAGTGCTGGCTATAAGGCTTTTCAACCTTAAATTGTAAATTCTGTGCCTAGTGTGATTTTATCACAATACACTATTTTAACTAGGCCCCCTGGATTCATGGAATTGGCTTGCTTTGAAGGCTGGGCATATCACAATATTTTACAGCATAAGACTTAGGAAATTACAGCACTCTCATTTAAACTCAATTTTTTTGTATAGCAGACGAGCATTAGTAGCCTCTATATTCATTGTTTTTCTCAGCTATACCATTTGCTAAGGGCCTTGGGGAATTATCTGTACTAACTCTCAAAGCCCTTTCTAGTCAGTATTTTGCAAACCAGTTACTCCCTATTTAAGCTCCTGTTTCATCATTTTTTGCTGTACTATGTGTTTTCTTAGGTATGCAGGAGAGCACTTGAAGACCATCACAAAGGAATTCCATTCCAGCCTTTCCAGACTCATTTGTTTGTATTTAATTGTTGATTTCTGCAAATGCTCCACTAATAATTCCTCTCACCTCCTCCAGAGCTGTTAACTAGAGTTACTCCTTCCTACAATTTCTAAATTAATTGCAGCACACTTGGTAATTGTCCCTATGTCAATGGTTACATGTTTTGTTTCAGCAACTGCTATGGCTTTCTCAAATATCTAACAATTGTTCAAAATACATGCATCAAAGTGTGTATTCTCCCCAGTGTGGCATTATTATTAACTCAGTTCTTCCATGCTGATGTAACTCTACCTCAAGGATGGCATGTTAGCCTGGGGGAGCAGTTCTGCCTCTGAACTGTTCATCCATGGGAGTATTTATGAATATGAGCAGAGCAGAACTGAAACTTTCTAAGATCAAAATATTTTTGCATCTCTCTTCTATGATAATTCACAGGGACACTTTTCCCTTAGTACTATTTCTTAACATTTTTTCATTGCCACAACATTGTTTAGTAACAATTCCTTTCTGTTTTGTACTTTTTTTCTGTGCCTCCATTTTTGTGATATCATTAACAACTGTGCAATAAAATGTAAAAGGCCACCACTGCCATATAGAGACCAGAAGGAGTAAACATCTGTTCTTGCCATCTCTACAAGTGCTGAATTTTCCTGGATGCTTGTTTTCAGTATTTATTTGCTACTGCATTTTCCTTTAAATTCAGATCTTTCGCTGAGATTTTATGATTGGCCACATTTTGTCTCTGGCATTCTGCTTTATACAAAAGCCTGTATTTTCTTTCAAAAAATGTACTCAGCGACACTAAATGCCTTTAGCTTTGTTTTCTTCACTAGCTCTGCGAATAGCTTACATCTTTTAAGCTTGTCATCCCGATTACCACGTTTTTGCCACATAACATCTGAGACAAAGCTGATCAATAGAATAATGGTAACTGCACTGCAGCCTGTGAGGAGGATTTGCAGCTTGGCCTCCATAAGGTTGTCATCATCAATAGCAAGGGAATGGTTGCACAGCTGATTTGCAGCAGTTCTCAATGTGTGTTAATTAAATCTGTAATATAGCTGCTAGGCAGCCAGATTTTCAACCCTCCTGGACAGTGCTCGTGTAGCAGTTCAAAATATTGTAATTAAATCGAAATGCAATGACTGACACATATATACAAATTTAACATTGATTCTACATTCTGTTTTCAGTTTATGCAAGCCAACTGAATGCCAAACCACTGTTCCAAAATCCTTCCTTCTTCTCTTATTCTGTGTAGTTCTATTTGGCATTTGACAATCATGTTTCAAGGGGCAGATCCCAAAATCTATTCCCAGATCAGTCATCCTCACAAACAAATTACATTGGAGTTAAAATTTTCAGCAATTTTCAACAGCCATAACTTATAAAGAAAAAAAAAACCAAAAAAAATGTTTTAAATAGTTTAGTGAAAAAACTACTGATGAAACACCCTGATTCAGAAATGGCTATAAATATAATTTGGAATAGAATCAGATGAGGAGATTTACATAATTGCATATTAATATAAATCTTTAACTCCTTTGTCTACATTTAAACTGTTACCTATGAATTTGCTTATGATTGCTTCTCTCTGAGGGGGAATTTTTATTTTTTCAAATACTCATATTTGGCTAAGTCTATATCCATATCTGTGTTTCATGACTGCTTTCCATAAACATGAATTACAAGGAACAGAAAACTTCAGAAGTAATTGAACCCAGTAAGTAGCATCACTAAGAAACAGTGGTTGGATGGGATGTTTGAGACAGAGTTCAGGTTACCAGTAGCCCATCATCTGAAAAGCCTTTGCACATGCTTTGGTTAGTGAGTGATGTGTGTGTTTGGGTGGAGGAAAATCCAGCCCCAGGGATCAGCTCAGGAATGGCTGAATCATGCATTTATTGTTCTGTGGTTGGATAGATGTAAAGGAGAAAAGCTGTGACATCTGGTTTTCCCAGCAGAAAATAGCAATAGCAAAAGTGGGGCACAATACCTTTAGAGGAAAACAATAGATAGATCATTCCTTTACATGCAGATGCTGTTTGACTGAAGCAATCCTGGTGAAAGGATTCAAGATACAAGGTTTGCAACAGCTGGTCAAGGATTAGCATGACCAGAAATAAAAGTAGGTGTCTCCACTTTGTTACAGAGTTTAGGCCTAAAAGATGTGGCTATCATATCTTATGTGCCTGAGTGGAAACTTTGGATACTGTCACTGAGCATCCTCAGATTCGTATTCATTGCATTCATAAAGCATTTCTTTTGCCTCTCTACAAGAGAACAGGTCAGGAAACAGATATTGCATATATTGCACTGTATAAATAAGTTCACCAGTCAGACCTCTTGATTGGCATTTTCTCTACTGAATAATTGAACTACTGCTGGCAATAATTTATGAGGAAGAAATTATTCTAAATTTGTTTCTGAAAGGTATTTGTTAGTCAATTGGAATAATGTAAAAACTTCTAGATACCATAAAGAGGCTGAATTTGTGTATAATCTGATTGTCATTAACAATTTGATTTGCTCTAGTTGTTTAGCTGTATGTATTAAACTATTAAACATTATGCCCATTGTTATAATGTGCTTATATCTATGCTTATAAAGAAGAGGGTCCTCATTTTTGAGCTGGCCATATACCAAGAGGCAATTAAGACAGGTATTACATGGTACTTTAACTTGTAGTATAATTGGAATAGTATTTATAGGACATTATTAACTCCACAATTGCTAGATTTTATGGGTCATATTCTACCTTACAGCAATTACACTATTACAGAATAATTACATGAATTAATTTATTTGTGCACCACAAAACCAGACTTTCTTTTACTTTGGATTTACATAATGTACAAAATCCAACTCAAACTTTTAACTGTTTCAAACTATGCTGTTTATTGGAGTGGCTGAGCTCTAACCCTTGTTTTTGACCACAACAGAAGGATATAGATATGGATAATCTATAGATATAGATTAGAGAGATTTGGATAAATATATATGAATTCCTAAAATATGTCTGTCTTCTCACCAGTCTATTTCATGTGAAGCTCTCATCTTTAGAACTCTGAGCTGAGGACTCACGTAGTGACTGAAATAATTTGAAAGCAAAAGATGTGGCTTTTTTCTCCATTAAGTTTCAATGACTCTAGTGACAAGTAAATTTGAAAGTCTTTTGCAAAAACTTTAAAAAGCAATAAAAAATTCACAGACCAAAAATTAACAATTATTTGCCTTTGTTTTCTCCCCATATGTTTTTTGTCTCATCCATCTGCATTGTGCTTGCACAGGTATTTGTTTCTCTGTGAAAGGTTGTGGAAGTACAACTCAGAAGAATTAAATTAGTTATTTCTTCAGGTTAGTTCTCTTATTTCATTCTTCAGCACAGCTCAGAAAAAAAAAAAAACAAACAACCTGTGCATGTATAAGACAGGAATTGGGTAGGGAAGATGAGGAAACAGATGAATGGGGCAGAATAGGAGAATTGGCCATTGCTTAACCTTCTAATTTTTGAAGTAATGCATCTGTAGTTCTGACTACTCTGAAGAAGTCACATATCTCTGTCTTCTCATATTTGTGTAATTCTGTTTCATATGTAAATCTTCCCTTCTACATTTTGATCTTTGGGTTAGGAGGTCAGGCACATGCTAAAGTACCGCTGCACCATACTGCATCTTCAGCTCCATGCACACCACCCAGCTGCATGCACAGAGGGAATTGTGTGCCAGGGTGCAGCCTTTCAGTCCTGAGAATGTTCTGAATGGGTGAGGTGAAGTCTATGACATTTGACAACTGAGGATTTGTACCACAGACATTTTCCCATCCCTTCATATTATTTAAATTTCAAGAATAATTTGCTGTTTCTGAAAAGAGTCAAATCAAGCAATTGGAGAACTTGACTAAAGGAAATGTCTATAAAGTTTTTCACTTCTTGATGATTGCTTGGATAGTCCCCTAGAAAAGCAGTGACCAAAAGTTATTGCTGTCTGTGAGTTCTTGGAGGGCCTTTGTGGAATGAGTTAGTGCTCAGGCCTGTTCCCCATGGGCATCCTTAATCATTACTACTGCTGTCTGTGTATTTTCAGCAAAAATGGGAAAATCTAAGTAAAAATTTAGAACAGAGTGAGATTTTGAACTAAAATTTCATGGTGAACTCTCATACCGTTTTTTAACTGAAATTTTTTTAGAGTAAACCACAAAGGCAGTGACTTCTCTCTTGACTCCTAGGTCATGAAGAGACAACTTTTGCCCATTTCTCTGAAACAGAATGGTTTATCTCTTCAATACTGATCTGAGGGAGCATCTCAAGGGCTGAGAGTGTAATTGAGATTCCAAGCTCACTCAAGCTTCTGCCTTTGGGGACAGGAGTATAATTTTCTTTCCTTCTTTCCTCCCCACACTCCAGTTGCTACAGAAACTTATACTCACCTTTTCTTCTACTAATGCAGTTTCTAGTCCATTCTAAACAGTGCGTTTACTTTCAAAGTGCACTTGCTTCTTGATTTATCTCAGTGTTCATGGCCTTTTCAGCTTCTCAGTTTCCATTTTTATTTTGAGGCAATTTTTCTTTTCCAGTAGTTGATGATACAAACTAAGTCCTTCAAAATATTATACAGCTTAATCATTTTATCTTAGCTCTTTGTAATGACAATAAATCTGAATTTTCTGGCCTCTTTTCCTTCCACAAGTAGTAATTATAACCTCCAAAATAATTAATCAGCCTTTTCTCATGTACAGTTCCAGGTATTTGGTCTGCTTTCTTTAACAAAAATGTCCGGATTATGTACAATACTCCAGGTCAGGTCGCAGTAGGTTTGTGTATATAGTGTCATTGTCCTAAAAATGATTTCTTCAGGTATGTGCTTTTCCTCCCTATTTTTTGCTGCAGTCTTTCAGGTATTCTGTTTATTTTTTTTAATTGCTTCCAAATTTGGATCTGATAGCTTTACAAATTACATCATCAATCCTGCCAACAACTGACAAATCCCAAAATGATAAAACAAGCTAGACATTTCCCATTCCTGACAGACTTATTTATCATTGCAGATCAGATCTGCTTTTGTATTGACAAGAGACTTGCTTTGTGCATGCACTGTGACCAGTACTGTGTGGTGTTTTCAAATGCCCAGCGTCCTGGGCTGATGTCTGTGGAAACTCACTACTGTAGCTTAAAAAATACCATAGTAGTTTTATGGTAAAAGTTATATTCCAACAAGAATTGTTAGCTCTCCATCAAATGTTCGTTTTTTCAAGACAATATGTTAAAATTTTTCAGTATATCTGATTGTTCTTAAGACAGTCAGAAGGGAGAACCTTCTCAAACCTATATGGCTATATAAGAGATGTTGAGAATCCAATCTCACCATAGTTTTTCCTTCAAGTGTTGTTTGATTGTTTAAGAGAACTGCAGCTGCACAGTATCACAGAGGATGATCACATCTCTAAATTAAAATTTAGTATTTTGTTGTCAAGATTTTAGGAGGCCAAGAAGCTTTTAACACCCAATCCACCTCGAGGAGCAGACTTGCCTACAAAGAAGGCCCACAAAAATCAAGTGGATGTTTTTAAACACAATTAGGTTCCTAAGTCACTTAACAGGACCTTGTGTTCCAAATCACAGAAGAGGTTACTAAAAATTTACTTTCTTTCCCAGAAAAATACTTTTGGTCTCTGTTGTCTTATTTCACATGGACCATAACTGGTATGACATTGTTCCATACTCTCTAGAGGATCTTTCCCCTTTTTCTTACTGCACTTCAAAACAGAACCTTAAATATAAAAACATCTTTTTTTTTTAATTTATCTTCAGATGTGTAGCACAGTCTTAGGCTAAGATATTTTATGTTAATATATAAACTTGGGTATTTTTATGTTACTAATATAACCAATTTACCAATACTTCCCTAGTTTAAAAACTAACTCATTCAAATAATTCCTTATAACCTAAGCTTTCAGGTCTATTGCAGTTTTGTATCCACTGACGGTATCACTGGTATCCATCTGCATTTTGTGTTCCCTGAATGTACCAGCTAATTCTCAAGGGACTTCTCAAAGGTAATTCAAATGACAGTGATAAAAAAAAAAAAAAATTAAATTCTTAGCGAATATTGATTATGAACCACCTTATTTCAGACTCTCAGAGGAGCTGTTATTTATGCCTACAGATGTGTCCTCTGTGAAACCACTTCAAAGAAGTTAAATATAATATATGCAAATATCTGTATTCTTCCCAGCTTCAAATACCTCAAATATGATGGCACTATTGATGCACTGAATGAGTATGTTTCTCTGGACAAGATGCAATACAGCTGGAACTCCTTTATTTCTAAAAGTTGGAGATGAATTTTATTTTTTTCCTTCAGTGACTATTGAATATTTTTGCTTTGGTAATGGAATTCCATATTTTGCTTAAGGATTTTTTTCATTTGATGTATTTTTGTACATTTCATGTGTAATATATGCATTCAATTTTGACTTGAGTGGGTTTGATGCAATATTCCAGGCTACAAGTGTTAAAAAACTTACTTAACAATGCTGTTATAAAATACTTGGCAAAAATATATTCATTGAAGAAAAGGCTAAGTGTTATGATAATATTTTATATGTCTAGGAATGTGGTTTGGCTTGACTGATTAACTCCATCAAACTCCAGCTGATCATTTGAAATTGTCTTATGTCAGGAAACAAAAACTTAGAGAGTTCTGTAGCTGAAAACTGATTATGAACCAACTTAAAAATAAAATAAAAATCTTGAAATTAAAAAGCCCTAGATTAATATACATGAGAAATATAAAAGGGATTGAATATCTTCTCTTGGTAAAGGAATAAATTAAATAAACCAGAGCTTGTCATTTGATCAAATGAAAGTGAGCATAGAGACATACAGAGAAAGTTACAGAGTGGAATGACTCAGACCTAGGGACAAGAGTCATACATCTTTGGATAATTCAAGATGCAATACCATCACATTATCTGTGAATAGTGGCTATTTCCAACTGTATGCATATGCTAACTGTTTTGTTAATTCAAAGGGAATATAATGAATGTCTTGCATTTCACCTAAAGAAAGAGAAAAAAAAGCCTGTATTACAATAACAATAGATTGCAAGAGTGCTGAGAGAGATTTGGTTTTCAGTAAATGTTTAGTCAATAGTAAACTGATCATTTGCAATATTTATTGTGAGGCATACTTAATAGATGCCAAAAGATGCCAGGTAGTGGGCAGAGATCTGCGAATTTATTTTATTAGTTTATTCTGTTGGCAAATCTGGCAGGTACCTCGGAGATGTATCATTTTACTCCTTCCTAATTGGTGTTTTTCATTCATCACATTATACAGCTGTGCAGTTGTGTCCCTATTGACGCCAGGAAAGTGAGTAAACCAGCTGGTTTATAGTTTCTACTGGCTGTAGCTGAGTATATTCTGTTCTGTAACATATGGCACCTTAGGGCAGTGTGCTTGCATGGAGCTGGAGAAGCAGGGCTGGGTTCATGGTGTTTGTTTGCTGAAGCATATATTTATCCTCACTTTTAAACTGACTGGCTGTGAAACTCTTGTTTAAGGCTCTTATTTACAGTGATTTTCTGTACTGTTTGCTAAAGTTATTTAGCATACTGTTAATGGTTCTTTGCTGACATCCTTTGACCTACATTTCTGCTAAAATAAGCCAGTGCTGGATAACTCTCCTACATGCTCTGTTCTTCTCGCATTTCACATTTTTGCCATGAGAAAGATTATTAGAACGCAGATGTATTTCTGGTCTGTGGTCCCTCCCCTTTTCTTAATGAAATAGGTAAAAAAAGAATATTTTAGTGTTTCTTTTTCTTAGTGTGACAGCAAACTTATGGTCATATCTTGGGCTTTCTTCCTCAATCCATTCTTCTTGGCTTTCTATTTTAAGCAGGATTCTACAACACTGTCTTCTCTATCATGACATATTCATTAGAATTCTATGATTTTTGTCATATTTTATTTCCTTTAATTTATATATTAATAAGAACTTCATACCTTGCTACTTGATATCTTAGAAGTTTATTGCAATATTTAGTGCACCCAATACTCTTAATCATCCAGATTAGATTTCTCATCTGCATTTTAAGAACATCCAGGTTATTTTAGTAATTCTTTGCTTCTACATCTACACTCTCAAATTTTGAATAATCCTTGGCTGTTTTTTCTCTTATATGTTGAATAAATTGTATCTCATTTTGTTACAACATGTAGCAGTATATGACTCATGTATTTCATTTTCTATTTCATTATGACTAGGTGATTAAATAACATTTTAGTTTTTCTTCTTTTTTTCTGTAATATATATTTTATTACAGAAATAAATAATATTTTGTTATACAGGCATCCTTTGGGTTCTTTTTCCCTACAGCTTATTCCTAGCGTGACAGATTCTACAACTTAAATATATATGTATAGGTACAGTTAAGAATAATCACAAGGGACCCTTCATTTGTGGTTTCTCTAGGGGTTCCTGTCTTATTGATTTACCTTCTCTAAATTAAAAAGCTATTACCTTATTCCCTCTTCTCAACAATCCCTTTTACCGGACTTGTCCGTATTCTTCAGCATTTGTCTGTATTGATTTTTATTTCCCCATTATATTTCAGTTAAGTCTTTTTGCACTCCAGTTCTATTCACGAGTTTGGTTTTTAACAATTGCTTAGCACTGTCATGATCACTTTATCAGACTGGATGGAATTGCTTTTGTCTGGGAGTGCAAACTTAGGTCTGAGCTGCAGGCTTAAATATCCACCAGCTGGAAAATTTGTACAAGTAACAAAACTCCACTAGGTGTTCCTCAGAGATTTCTCTTTTACTTGATTCAAAATTAGGTTTAAATCATTGATTCAATTTGGAACACTAATTTTTTGGCTCTTAAATATCTTCTGATAGCAGACAAAACTATGAAGAGGCCCAAAATACCTGTGCCACTTTCTATCCCAGTAACACTGCTGTCCTTCCTTACAGAGAACAGAAAATTTTTCTGTTGAACTGGCAAAAGCTGTTGAATTTTCCTCTTGGAAATCTGAACAAGATAACAAAATGCTAGATCTCCTTGTTACTTCCCATACTTGCGCTTGTGAACAGTTTTGCAAAACCTTGTTAGTTTCTGTATCTGAGGAAAGAAATCTATCTACTGCTGTGTATTTTTGATATTTGACAAGTTGTCTTTCCCAAAGTATTTCCCTTTGTACCCAAAAATTTGCTGGTGTTTAGATCCTCGTTTTGTGTAATTTGGGTGATGTGTGAGTTTTCTTCCCTAAGGACATATATCTTTTTAGAAATATCCTGCTTTGACCACTGGGCGTTTCTCTGATCTGAGGAGGTCAGTGGAATGTTTGTTTAAAATACTTAGTTTTTGTAGAATGAAATGGTTCACTGATGTTACTGAAAGACAAAGTCACTGCTATCTAACCAGCTTGAAAAAATTTAATCTCAGTGATTCAATAGGAGTAAATAGTTGCCCTTTCTTCGCACTTTATATCTTTGTACTGAAAATAGATGTTATACTGATCACCAGCAAAGAAGATGAAATGACTTTCCTTGAAGCCAAAGAAGATCTGAGATACTATCACATAATGTATCTGTTAGCTTTTCTACTAGCCTCATTTTGTTTCATAGCAATAGGATGGGAGTACTTTCTGAGAGAGAACAATAATCACTAATAATGGTTCACAATTCTGCAAGCTGACTGTCCATTTCTTTGAACAAAATGGTTGGAATTCTTTTCATTAATGACTGAGTCACTCTTAGTACCTTGCAAGTAAAACTGTTATTTGATTCATGCAACTAAGAATAGCCAACAGAATTAGCCTTTAGGAGTTGTTCCAGTGCTATTACTCATTCAGGTTGTCATGCTGACTTCAAAGGGGCTACAGCAGCCTCTGCATTATTCAGCAAGGTCTGCAAGACTGAGCCTTTAAATTTTTGTTGCAATACACTCAAGAGGTTTTTAAAAGATATTTTAATTATAAGGTTGAACAGAAGTGTCTGTATTAGACATTTGATTCCAAAATAACTTTATGGGGTAGACAAGTATGAAACACAGTGGCTGTTATCTTTCACTTTTACTGGCAGAAGAATAAAGTGGCTTGCCCAGAGCAGGATAGGTGACCATCTTTGGAGGAATAATTAAAACAAAGAAATTGCTGCTTCACATTTCTACTTTTTATGCAAAAACATATGTGTCTGTTTATAATAGTTTTTTATTATTATTGTAAACTTTCATTGGCAGCAGTTTATCAATATGTTGAAGGCATTCTGAATTTTATTTTATGCATCTAAGTAAATGAGCTTGCTAAGTAGTTGTTGGTTGGTCTGGGGGATATAGACAGAGGTGTAAATACTGCCTTGTCATACAGCCTTTGATAAAATACCTGGGTGTTTGAAGTGTAATACTCACGTGAGTACAACAGCATCTGACTTTTACTGTGATCCATTGAGAATTTTGCTTCCATCAACTTTGGATGGGGCAAAACACAAATTTCTGCCAAGCAGTCATGGCACCATCCTCTGTGATCAAAGCAGCTGTGCTCTGTTTCCAGCCAAACAGCAGATAACTTTCAGTGAATCCTAGTTCTTTCCAACTTCTAATTGACTGAATAAATTCACACTGTGAAAGCATCACTAGTGGTATTGGCAACCAAAGACTTTATGCAGCCACATATATTTTTCTCTCTAACATAAGAAATACTTTCTAACATTTTCTTTCCTCTGTACCTGTGACCTAGCAGCAGTACAAAATGTTTTCTTTCTTTATGGATGGACTTTATAGAATTTTATATAATTTAAAGAATTTTTTATTATTATATTCTGTAAATAACATGTAATTTTATTCCATAAAGGGTAAGAACAAGAGTGTTCTATTTTCAACCTCTTTTGTAGAGCCTGAGTCAAGTTCTACCTGATGTAAGAGTGTAGCACAATTCTAACAAATATGCTCTTATGCTTATATTATCAAGTTGCTCTTTTCATAGTATATCACAGTCTCATTTTACACTGCCTGTAGTGACATTTGGTACCAAACTGATCAAATGTCAGTTCCCCACATGAAAGCTTCAGACAGCACATCTTCAGCATTAGAGAAAGTGCTTTTTTCTAAATCCCATCTGTATCTGTTGGAGCATTCAGAAAGAGAGCTAACTAAATGACAGCTCTTTTCAGCTGAAATGGACTCACAAAGTAGTGCAAATTGAATGTTTGCTTCTAGCAGATAGCCTCTTATTGCTCTGTGTTCTCTCATTTTTTGTGCAGGGGAATCCAAAAGCAGAGAATTTCTATTATATCTCATCCACATCTGCATTCTAGGTTCACATGAATTTAATTTGTTAGAATAAATTTTGATTTTGAAAAAAGTGTTTGTATTATATCTTAGAGCCATTCTAAGTTTAGCTTCATCTTTTCAAAGATTTAGTGTTCAGTAAATGGTGAGTTATCTCTACAATGACATAGTTCACAGTCCATTCTGAAGCAGTTTCTATGTTATGTGTGCTCTTTTTTTACCCCCTTGAATAAATATATGGTTACACCAAGAATACATTGAAAAAGGAAATTCTGTTTCACCTTATGAAGAATGTAAGGACTATATGTTGTCCTGTGACCTAGAAACTAAGGAGAGTTAGAATAGCGAAAGTTATCACTCTACAGATATTGGCAAAGTTTTTAAACATGTGAAGATAATTAATAAAAAAGACTTTTATTTTTTTTTTCCTGCTTAGGGAAATTTCCAACACATTTGAACTGCCCTAAATACAGTATAACTCAGTGAGAAAAATTATAAGAAGGATTACAACTGATAATCAAATAATTTATTATTGATAAACAAATTAGTCTTGAGGAAATAAAAAGAGCTTTTAAAAATAAATGAGGAGGTTATAAGAATGTATTTGAAGAGGAAAAAAAATTTTCAAATAAACAGATTTTCATCTGTCAAATAAGTGTTAATTCTTCAACTTAGTTTGCTGATGCTCATATCTATTACTCAGTGTGAAACCACATCACACTTCACTGTATTTCCTCATGGTGCAATCTGTTCAGTTAGTTTTTCTTCTGTTATGTTATGGACAACCTAGTCGATGTCAATACAGATATTTTAATTTGAATTTCCTTGATAAGAACAGTGTTATCAGACTTTCATGAGTGTTTATTGAGAAAATATGGAAATAGATTATTTATTAAGAAACATTTGTAATGGTCACTCAATTTTCTAACAGTTAATTTCCATGTTCATTTTAGAGTGATTGTCTACATAAGTGTTTCATTTGCACAGGAGTTTCAGATTATTTATGTTTATTGATTGTGGAATGGAATAATCATCAGCAAGGTTTGGATTAATCTTGTGTAATACGAGCTTTCTGTAATGTGTGTCCATGCAATCAAACCCTGTCCTCCTAGATTCCCCCTCTCATCAATGAATAGAGTGAGGCCCGTTTATGGAATGCACTGTGTGACCTGTCTTCAGCATCTTCAGTAAGATGAGATTCATTCCACATCCTAAGTTCCTCTTTCAACATTTACTAAAGATTCATTCTTTATAGAGCAAACTGATAAAGATGTAATCATCTTCTGTGTGAATATCCACATTTGATGGAAAGACTTCCACCAAAGAAATGAGTAACTTTGTCACTGTCTATCTCAGTCAGGGGACACTCCCTTTTCTGAGGGGTGCTCAATGGTTTTCTTTTAGAGAACTGTATGTAGCCTACTGACCCTGACAAGCCAACAGGCTGTGAAATGTCACCCAGTAAGAGATGGAGAGGTTTTGGGTTCTAAAATAGTTAGGACACTTGAAAAATTGTCTGGTCACAGCGTTCTGTGCTGCCATATTAAATTTGTCACAGACAGTTACTGCTACATACAGAGGTGCCAAACCTAAAAGGAACCTAAACTTCATCCTCCACATCTGCATTATATTCTTTTAAATAGGCAAAGAAAGGGTATATCTTCTACTTCTGTCACATTCACTAGTCATTCAACTGAGTCATGAGGGGAAAAAAAGAACAGTTCAATATCTTATGAAAAATATGATTATGAGTGGATCCAGTCTAGTAACTCTAGCTACCTGAAAGTAAAAAGTCTGTTCTAAGATACCTAACTAACCTCTGTCCATGATCATATTAATCTTAGAAAGCTATCTAAAAGAGGGATAAATCTTTATGTGAACATCCTTCTCTCTTTCTACTGATTAGAAAATATGAACTGCATGTTTAACTTTTATGGTGTGAAAGGCAGGAAGATATATTCCAGCCAAAGAGTATTGTTCTGGGATTTATCAGATATGAGATGCAAGCTGCACCAGAATGGTCCATCCTGAAATTCAGGAAAAAAGTGAACTATGCAAAAACTGTCTGAGCTAAATGGGTAAATAGTGAAGTTCCAATACAAAGAAAAATCCATGGAAACAGCAACAGGCTACAAAGGAAGAATTTAAAAACCATGTCTGAGTGTGAGAAAGTGTTACTGGGAGAGCCAGAACTCATGCAGAGTTGTCATTCGCAGCTCGAGTTATATCAAGGATGTGATCTTCTATTGCTACGTTAATAGACAAATGCTTAACAAGTAAAACATGAGCCTGGTGCTGACTGGGAGAGGTGATATAGTGAAGATGGACACTGCCTAATACCAGACTGAATATAAGGTAAATTTTCCCCTGTGAGGACAGTTAAGCAATGGCAGGTGTTGAATAGAAAGATTATGCAAGCCCCCTACTTGGAGATTTTTATGACCAACTGAAAAGCCCTGAGCAACTTGTTCTGATTTTAGATTGACCAGGCTTTGAGCAGGAGGTTGGACTTAAGACCTGTTGAAATCCCTTTCAACCTGGATGATCCTGTGATCCTGTAACTGTCTTTTTCATACGAAGGAAATTTTCATAATCTCTCCTTTGTGAATAGCTCTCTAAGCTGTTCAATAAAATGGAAAATATACTATAAAGAGAAGGGTAAATATGAGTGAAGACTGGACTCTGCTATTACTCCCAGTAGTAAACATTCATGCCTCTGAGGAATAGATAGGATTCTGTCTTTGTCTGTCTCTCATTTTAAATGTCTGTCAAAAAAGCTCAGTTTTGACCTCAGTGTCAAGATTTTGTTCAGTTCCCAAGTGGGTTCTTCCTAACTTGTTAGATTTCCAATATAGTTCAGAAATTCTTTCCATTCAGTCAGCTGTTTCTTGCCCCAAGCACAGAGACCTTCTGTAACTGATCTGCTCCTCTCAGGCAAACCTTCACAGATGAAGGGTGTGCCGGTTTGGACAAATTGGGAGGAAAATATCCTCTGATAGAAAGCAGGTTACAACCAGACCTCCTCTACCAGGTTCGGGAAAAAATAAATTTTCCTTGAAGGAAAGTTAAAGAGATAAAACTATTTATTTAACAAACACACAGGAAGAGGATAATGATAATAAATAATAAAACCTCTCACTGTGGAGAGAAAAACCTCGGAAAATTTCAGTCCTTCTGTAGGTAGCCTCTCCCCTCCTCCTGGAGCTGGGATGGGCTGCGCCCACCTCCAGGGCCAAGGCCTTGGTGAAAATTCCTCGCAATGTATTCTGATGTTGAAACCATCCAGCAGAGAAGAAGGGAAAAATCAGAGTCCCAGGAAAACAAAGTTCAGCTCTCTGGAGGAAAAGGAGCTGAGAAAACTGGCTGAAAGCTGGCTGGAAAAAAAAAGCCGGGTGCTTCCTCCCGCTCCTGCCGCTGCTGTTAGAAGCAAGAGGAGTCTGTGTGTGTATCTGTGTGTCCTTGAAACATGAAAACAAACTGCAAACTGCTTTGAAAGTTTCGGTCGAGTTTTCTTCTCTTCTCAGGCTCAGTTTAAAGGCATAGAAAAGGCAAAAAATTAATTTCTGGACATAGGGCAGCGATAGGGGATACGCATCATAAAGTCACCCCAAGACAAAGGGTTACAGGGGAATGGATGTAGCGCTGGAGAGAAATTTAGTGATGAGCTGATGCCCTAGTGAAATTTGAAGCAGGTGAGAAAGACAGAAGTCACCTCTGTTATGCTTAGATAACTTTAGAAAACTACTGGCAACAATTAGGAATAAGGCAAAGTGCTTTATCTGACACACGCTATACCAACAGAACAAAGATAAACATGTACCAATGTTTATCTTTGAAGCAAGCACCAAGATATAACATGTCCTCATTTTAATAATGTATCCTATCTACCTGTTTTATGAAATCTATTTCATTCCAATTTCCCAAACAGTCAACAGATGGTAATCAGTGAGATTATGAGTCTGAAAATTTACATATTTATAGAAAAAGTGATGGTGATTAATATGGAGAGCCTTTTTTAATTGATCACATTCTGCTATCTTTTAGCAATGAAAGTAAATAATATCGACTGGATTTTAGAGTGAAAGCTTGGCAAAAGTAAGTGAGGGCTGACAGGGATTTGTGTTAAAAGCACATCTAACCAGAAGTCAGGCAGCACTTAATAGGATAGCTTGATTTTCAGAGGTAAAGACCTTCAGCAACTCTGTCTGAAGGCAATGAAAACTGCCTGCATTTTCCACCCTTCAGAATCAGACAGTATGTATTTAACAGATTGGAAAACCTCTAAGAAGTTTAATCCACCTACTTCTTAACATCTATATAGGGGATTGACATGATCTTAATACCATATTGTCTAAGGACTTCACAGTCATTAATTGAATTTATTAATCTCTATAGCACTCCTGAGAAATGTGAATTTACTACTATCCCTCCATTAAAGAGAGTGAACTGAGGTACACACAAATTGAATTTCACCAATACAGTAAAACTCAGCGGTAAAGCAAGGAACTGAACCTATGCTATGCAAACTTGACACTAACATTTTCTCCGGTGTTACTTCCCCAAGTGATCAGTTATTTCCTTTAAATTCTTCTGATTATTTGAAACTGCAAATGTATTTAGAAATGAAAACACATCAGACAGTCACTGCAACATTTCTTAACTTTCAGATTTTCAGGACGGATCTCAGCTACTTGATTTTTTGCTATGGGTCTTGGGTTTTCTATTATACTAAGTTTGCTTTGTGTCCTGATAAATTTGTTTTTCATGAGGTAGTTCATCTTAGTTATTTTGCTTTCTTGGTTCATATGCCACTCTTATTTGATAAACTTGCATGTGGCTACTCCATTGATTTTTCTCTCCTCAAAGGTAGGCAGAGATTGGTAAAGTTAAGATGCAATACAAGTTTGGAGTCTACAATTGTTGGTTAGTCTGGATTGTGGACTAAAAGCGCCTTACTAAATGAAAAAGAACCAAAACTCTCAAGAAGCACAAATCTTTGGACTTACAGCTTTATTCTTTATCTCTCTTTCGTGTTTTGTTGTTGTTGACAGCAATTACAGTGGGTGTAGTACAACATTATAACTAATTTAGATCTGTTTCGTATTTCCCATGATTTTGCTTTTTCTGTGTTGTCTCATACTTTTTACTGTGTGTCACGGGAAATAGAGTACAAAAGATTTCCTAAAAATTTGGGCATTTAATTGAGGAGCAGAAGGTAAGGGAGAATAGCAGTACCACAAAATTAGTTCAGCATCCTTCTATATTTGTGCAGTTCCCCATCTTTAAGCACCAGTTTTGACTTTCACATAATTATGCCTACATTGGAATGAAAGTTTCTGGCCTTGTTTTCCACTCTGCCCACTTTGTTCTGTCCTTTCGTTAGAATCTACCCTCCCTTTCCTTTATATTCTTTGAAATTCCATTCAATTTTTTTTATGAGTGCTTCTGCCTCTTCCCTTGAGCCATGTGCTTTATTTACATTATGGGACTCAGTAGGAGCAGTGTAGCAATTGATTGGTAGTCAGTCAATAGTTCAGCAATTAGGGTAGGGAACTGCTGAGCACCAAATCATTGATTTCTTCCCCACTGCTGCCTTCACAGCTGGTTACCTTTTAGTGCATCATTACAGCTAAAGGGAGATAGAAACTGGAAACTAAATATATCTCTATGTATATTACATATAGATAAAATACCATGTATTTATAAGTTTACCAACTTTCCATTCCAAGGAAAAAGCAGATAAAAATTTGTTTTGGCAGTACAATTACAGTCAACAAGACAGAACACAAGTCACAGGGAGGGATACATCAGATAATGAAATCCATTAACTTTAATATTGAAAACTGTTGTGAATTTTTTGCAAAGCTGTTGTTCAGCAAATGCCAAGGAACTTAAATAATGAATCTGAATCAATTCTATTGATTCTGCTATAGTTTAATTTTTTTTTTTTAGGTTAAGAATCGGAAGAATTCAAACAAGTTTTCACTTCCATGATCATTGTTGATATAGTCTGTATGATACAACCTACCTTGATCCTAGGTTCAGAATTTAATGAGAATCATGTCTTTCAGAAGTTTAAATCCTTCAGATTTAAACTGCTACACACAGAGGTGCCAAATTAGATTTAGCCTCAGATTTCACAAAGAGAAAAAGAAATCAAATCAGTACCTAGTGTCCTGAACTACTGAACAATCTGTCCTTGTCTGGCTGGCTGCATAAGTGAACGAGATAGATATGAAGTACAGAATCCAGCACTTTCCCTCGCTGAACTTCATATGGTTTGTGATTGCCCAGTCCTCTGATTTGCTGGGGTCTCTCTGCAGGGCCTCTCTGCCTTGGAAGGAGTCAACGGCTCCTCCCAGTTTTGTATCATCTCCGAATTTGCTGAGTATCCCTTCCAGTCCTGCATCCAGCTCATTTAGGAAGATGGTAAAGAGCACAGGGCTGAGGGTGGAGCCCCGCAGAACCCCACTACTGACACGTCACCAGTCTGTCACCCTATTCACTGTCTCTTTGTGCCTGACCCGTGAGCCAGTTGCTCACCCATTGCAACCTGACCCAGTGGAAGGTGTCCCTGCACATGGCAGGGGAACTAGAGCTTGATGAGCTTTAAGGTCTCTTCCAATCTAAACCATTCTATGATCCTGTGTTTCTATATTGAAAAGCTATGAAAAACTAAATCATGATTTTTAAGTGCTCAAAGATGCACCATCTTTTACATACAGAGATTGCTTTTTTTCTTTTTCTTTTTTTTAGATTTTTTTTCCTAATTCTGCTCTCATTCATGCATTTTTGGCTTGAGCAACCATTTACCCCATCAAGCAGTATAGTAATTGCCAGTAACATCATGCAGGCTTTTCATCGTATATGCACCATGTATGCAAATATGCCTCAAAACAGAGGCTTGTTAAGTTTGTCTTGTCTGAACTAGACCTCCCTGCACCTCTGCTTTATTTGGTTCAGCTGTGACAGCTGTTTTTCAAAAAGACTAGTTGGCAATGGCTTCTTGGTTTCAGTTTTATTTATGTCTATGGTGTTACTGTAATGGCACCATAATCACAGACTCAGAGAATGGTAGAATGGGTTGGGTTGGAAGGGACCTTAAAAATTATTTAGTTCCATAATGATTTGGTATAAAGAAAGCAGGCCTGGTATGATAAGGGAGGCATTGAGAGGTGAAGATCCAGGAGGTTACTTAGAAGAGTACAGGAATGTAGGAATGGTGGGAAAAGGAGCACAGGCTTAACACTGGCAACCCCATGGCTATAATCTGTGCACCAATGGTCAATTAAAGAAATAGAGAGCTAGACAAAGCTAGCTTTAGGGGGTAAGAAAGAAAACAAAGAAATAATATCCAACACCCTCAAAAGACAATAAATATATCCTGTTGTTGCATGGGAGTATAGACCAATGAGAAGCAAAGAAAGATATAAAAGCATGCTAGTAAAATGACCATAAGAGGATCTAGATGGGAAGTGAGGAAATCATCAACTCCATCATTATGTTGGTGCCAGCATAGAACCAGAGATTTTGACACCTTGTTGTGATATATCTCATCAACATTGCCAGAAGAAAATTATTTCAGTACCCAGAGGAGCAGTGGATGGGTGAGCAGAACATCAGAAAGAGAGGTAGAAAACTTGTGTGTGTGTAACGAATTGTATTATTACTGCTATTGAACTTGATCTGTATAGAGGCAGCCTTTTTTTTTTTTTTGATAATTGGATTGCAGCTAATAAGGATGCTTGGATCAGACTGATAAGGTTTCAATTATGCTAACAATAGATTCTTGTCCTAATGTATAAGATATGTTTCCTCTTTGCCCATAAAAAAAGATTTTGAGAATAAAGTTTTAATTTCAAGCTGGTTAACGCTGTCAAACAAAGCTCCCTTTTAAAGTTCACTGAGACAAAACTAAAATGACTGAGGCTAGAGTTCATTCCAAATCTTTCTGCCTGTCCAAAAATCCATTAAATCATTGTAATGGTAAAAATATCTCATAGTGATTCCAAACATTTCTAAGAATCTGCAGACAAGTTTCTTTTATTGCCATAGTCTACCCTACTTACATGTATACACACACAGATGCTTATATGTTTGCACATGTATCTTTCATTTCTCTTAGTAACACTTTAAAATTATCATTAGAAGGAAAATAAAACAAAAAAAATCAATTGAACAAAACAAACAAAAACAACCAAAAACCTAAACCAACCAACCAAACAAAACAGAGAAAATAAGTCCATTTAATTTGCATACTAGAGTTAAATTTACTGAACTTTTTTTCAGTGAGGACAAAAGAGCACCCTCTTTGACCTGGGGATATTTGATCTGTTCATTAAATGATTCTTGAGGATATCTGATTATGTCTTTTTATTGCTGTCAGAACTAGTGGTTGACCTCAGCAAAACTTTATGCGAATCTGAATATATTCTTAGCTACTGATATGCTCATCTTTCAAAACTGACTTTCCTGCAGAAGGGGTTCAAGTAGTGTTTATATTTATGATTACCACTCGGAGGCAGGAAATAATATTCACCTGGTTCATGAACAGGCATCTGAATGCTGCTGCAAAAGCCCAGGATACTAAATATGATGCTGGGGATGGTTGAAATATCATAGTGTGTAATTTGAAAGGCTTCCATGTTCCACTAAGATTCAACTAGAGTGTACCAAGAAGATGTCATTGGTGAAGCACTGTCCCAACAAGATATAGAGGTCAAGTTTAAAAATAAAATTTCTTGGCAGGTAGAGTCCTGTGTGCTTAAAAATATTGAAGATATGCCTTTTCCCATAAATCTACCTCTGACTCTTCAGTTACCATGTATTCTGTAAAGTGTTTGATCTGTCTTTTACACAGTCCATTTGCATTTGAAAAAAGTGTATTTTCATTGATTTATCATCTACACTCTATTGATTTATCTATCTACACTTATGTTCCACTATTATTCTCAGTTTTTTGACATATTACCAAAGAAAAATAGTGATGATTCTGATTTTTTTATATATATATAATGTACCCTTGAGAGCCCATTATTAAATTTGTCAAGTAAACACTGGTGACAAATTATTGAAGAAATAGTTTCAAGGGTTATTTTGTTCCCAGTGCAATAATTGTTCATGAGTCTTTATTCTGTAATGTTGCAAAAATAAAACTTTGACTTTTGCTTCCTCATCCCAAATGTAAAAACCCATTTTGAAATCTTTGCTTTACAATGTTTATATTTCTTATTTTCCCTTCTCTTTTCCACTTTTTTTTTCTTGAAAGGCAAATATCATTCTTCTTAATGCAGATGCTTCAATTTTAGCTCTTTGAAGTGAACAGTAAGCAAGACTTAATGATGTATTGAAGCTGAGGAAATCCACTGATAAAAGACTGGTAATTCTGTATCTAGGTATTTCTTTAGTGGAATGATGAAAATTTATTTAGCAATGGTGGCTCTAAGTTGAAGCTTAGATAGAAGTTATAAAATTTATTTTTATTTTTACTGTTATTTTTATTTTATTCTTGATTTTCACAGATTTCCTCATCATCTGCTACTTATTGCTTCCAGGAATATTGTGGTAGACTCCATAAACTTTAGTCTCACTTACATTTGCCATTCTTATATTTTCAAATTATGTACTTTTATACTATTTGCATACATATTTGCACATATGAAAACCTCACTCAAACCTCTGTTGAGATCCTTTGTCTTTTTTATTTTTTATTGAGGCAATCTACTTTTATGCCTCGTTGATGCTGTTTTAATGACCAAGATATAGGCTATCACCCACATTCCCCTTCATTGTTGCCAGTCACGGATGTTTCAAGGAATGTGGATAGTAAAGGGGACATCTCAAGACATCTAAATGAATAGAGTATTTCAGATATTTCTCTTCACTAGAGAAGATAGAGAGATATCATTGGCGAGATCCATGCTGATGTTACCATTTACGATTTGGGTCACACATATTCAGGAAAGACTAAATCAATTAGTGGAATTTCTAAATACAGTAAAGAGCTTTGAGGATACTTATACAGAAAACTTGTCTTAAAAAAGGTGCTCCAGATACATCTGATCTGCTTAACTTAGACACCTAACTTGCAACCAGGCTTTGGATACCTAATGAAGTGTAAAGTTCCCCAAGAGAGTGAGTACATATATGTGAAGAATAGTTTTGCTCTTCAAACTATGCCACAAGAACATTTTGGCTTCTGTAATGACATTAAATTTTGGAGCAATATTGGTCAGAAGCCTGTCAAAATTCTGCAAATACAGCATAAAAATACCTCTAGATGCAAAATTATTGATCCTAGAAATTTTTCAATAGACATCATGCTCATGACCTTGAACCAAACCTGATATGCTTTATGGCAGATCTTCATCTAGTCTGTTAGCAGAAGATTGTGAATAAATGGTATAATGGGTCTTTTCCAGTACATCAGTATTCTTCCTATTAGAATGTTTTTCATACTGAAGCTTTCTTGCCCCAGATTAATTCTTTTGTTCTGTCATGGCAGTAATTACGTCGACAGTGGATTTTTTACTGCTTTTTCTGAATTTAAGGAGTTATTTCTTTAAATGCAGTCTTTACTTGTTTTAGACTAAAATATTAGTAAGATCAACACTTTGAAATGGTTTTTTTGAAAGCATATTTTCCAAACTTTTTATAATTTAGATTGTTTTAAGTCATTGATTTGATGAAATTAATTGATTAATCTAATTGATCTGTCTTAACTCTCTTCAAAATGTCTGTATTTTTAATGTGTCTATCCAAATTCAGATACAGGCAGTTGATGCCTTATTAATACTGAATAAGTCAGTATTTATGACTTTAGATTTATAGGCTGCATTCTTGTTTAAATATGTAGAGCATCATATTTTCTGGGATGACAGTGCTGACTAGTACTAAGCCTCATGTCTCTTTTCAGTGACCTTGAGAACCACAATTTTGCATAAATAATTTTTTCCCACTCTGTTCTTATAAATGTTAAGAAACTTTTCAGTAATAATAAATATTATTTTTTCTCTTACTAGAGTGTTTCTTACATGTTGTTTTCTGGCCTTTTAAAATATTTTAGTTTTGCCTCTTTATAATGAACTTTTATTTTTCTTTTTTCCAATATAGGGTTTGAAGGAACCTCCAGAGGTGTATAAGACACTAAATCACTGACCAATTGAGATGTTCAGTCAGAGCTGTATTGCTAATAGCTTAATAATAGTTCTTTTTTTGAGTGTGCTAATAGATTTTTTCTGGCACACATTAAGTTCCAAAAATTATCAAAAAGTCAAGTTGGTTAATTTTACAGGATAGGAGACTGGCTTTTAGACTTTCACTGTCTTTCAGATTCACAACCCAATTATTAATTAAAGCTCAAAGATTTTTGGCTGGGTTTTCATTGTAACTGCTGTCAGTAAAGCAGTCCTTGATTAAGAGTAATAAAGACATATTAGCTTGGACTTCATTACTGTATAATGAGATTTCTGTTAGTTTTGATAATGGATTAACACTTTGTTTTTCAATGTCCATTCTACCCTTGAACAGCTTTAATGATGTTCTAAAGAAATAAACCATTCTCACACTTTTAAGACATTATCAAAGCTACCCAATCTTGAATGTTTCATAGAGGTGACACTAGTGGCAAAGTAGGGAGAAAGTGCTCACAAGAAGTCAATGAACACTGGACAAAAGTGGGGTCCTGTTCTTTACAGCATTTGTCCATGAGTAATCCAGGTAGAAATAAAATGAAACACAGACAGCTGAATTTAAAGAAGCTTTAAACCACATATTTCAGTGTGGAAAAGGAAAGAAAAAATCACTGAACGTTCTGATGACATATGTTCTTATAAATATCCTAGACTGCAATGTTTTCTCAACAGACACTTGTGATTATTAATAAAAAATGTTTTAAAAGAAATGAGATAATTAAAAATAGCATGAAAGGAAGTATGAGTTGGTGGATCAATTGATATTAAATTTTAATTGGTATGAAATTATATACATACACATAAATCACAAAAATTATAAAGTTTGTTGAAACAAATGTAATAAAGGGCATATTTAGATTAGAACTTGAGGCTGTCTTGGAAACACCTTTGCAGGTTTGAAGAGACGAAAAATACTTCAGTGACAAAAAAGTGACAAGTAAATCTGGTAGATAAGGATGTAATAAAAATATGAAAAAAGTGATTAATTCTTACAAATGGGAACATAATGCTTTGGTGTTTGGTTGGTGGGTTTTTTGGGGGGAGGGGTGTTTTTTGGTTATTTTCTTTTTTCTTTTATTTTTTTTCTCTATTGACAAGCACTGCCATCTTCTGACTCAGTCTTTCTCTTTTATATTGTATTATATTGGTTATTAGAACTAAGTGAGAAACTTGTAGGAAAAAAGGACATTCAGTTCTTGAAAAATACTAGTTTTAAAATCGGTCTTGTGTTATCAATGGTTTCAGAGATTTGGGGTTTTTTTTCAGTTTGCAAGTTCTGACTAGAGAAACAGACAAATCCATCCTAACTTGATTATTCATTCAGTGTTTAAATCATTTAAAAACACTATTTTCCTGAAATTTTTCATGTCTGATTCAGATAAAGGATTAAAACAAGGTCTTCACATATCATAGTTTAAAACCCAGGATAATGAATAATGAAGTTCCAGAATAGCCAAAGGAATGTCACTATTAGGAAGTCGCCGAGATGAAACAGAAATACTGTAACTTGGGGTGTACAGACCACTGACAGGAGCTTTTCAAGGCCAGAGGCAAAACACCGTGCAAAACTGAACCTTGATTCTGATTTTTCTGTACCTCAGATGAATGCTCAAGGGAGTGCTGTGGGCCATTCTGAGCATCTGTCAATTTGTTTAGGGCATGTTTCATTATTTCTAAAGGTATAGTTTTACATTTACAAAGAAATAAATTTCAACACTTGAACAGATATCTCAAAATGGTGTTCTCACCTATTTCAGCCTGTTGCAAACTGTCACATTCAGACTGTATATCCCCAAATATAATTCTACAACAGCTAGATTCATAATCATTTTGCTAAAGATAGAATAGATTTTATAGATTAATTCACTGACTGCTCTTTTTGTTAAAAGCTATCCTGGGTATCAAGATGAAAACAATTACCAGAAGACATAGAGCACTTTTAACCTCACTAAGTGACAAGTAGACTCTTCCTTCGAGTATGCTTTATAAAAGGGTTTATTTTTCTCTGCTCTAAGCCAAAATGTTCTGACAGATAGGAGGGTTTTTTCCATGTAGAAAATTAAACTTATATTCCTTAAAATACATTAGAGAGCGACAGAATACAAGCATTTTATTCATGTAATCTAGGAAAGTCATTCCCCTTTCATTTCTAGTGCTCAAAGTTCAGTTTCCATTAGCTCTACACATGCAGAAGGACATCGGGGTTGTTCTGGTAATAGCTATACATTTAAATACATACATTGAGTAATATAAATTCTAGGTGGAAACTGGTATTTTTATTCATTGTCAAGGCCAAGAACTCCAGCTGCAGGAAAGCTGAACTTTTACATTTATTCTCAAAGTTATACAACCATCTGTGTTCTAACTAAACCATAAGAAATAATTCAGGAAATACTGAATAGTAAATTTGGAGATTACAAGGAAGAAAATCTTCCAAAGAACTAATTTTCTGTGCGTACACTACACTGTAGTTGTTGACAGTACAGAGGTATAACATACCTTCCATCTGTAGATAAAAGGTTTGTTCTCTTTCTGAAGGTGCCTTGTCCTTGCCTACTGTCACTTATCTGAGGTAGATATTCTACACAAAGTTATGTTTACCAAGTGTCCTGGGGTGACTGTATGATACTGTATTCCCTATCGTCTGCCCTATGCCAGACATGAACCCTGTGCCTTTCTGTACCTTTAAGGGAGAGGATGGAGAGCTGGTGGAATTCTTCAGCCCTGTGTTCAAAACACAGACGAGCTCGCTGGCTTCTCCTGCTCAGCGGCTCTGCTTCTGCAGCAGGCAAGAGAGTTACATTCCTTTTGCTTTTTAGCTAGATTATTGTCCATTAGCTAAAGTACAGAGCCCTGGGACTTTGGCTTCTTCTTCTCTTCTGGAACTGCTCAGAACACTAGAACATCAGAACTTGCCTGGGAGGCCTGGAGGGGCCCATGCCGAACCCCAACTCTGGAGACGAGAGAGCCACACCCACAAAGGGCTCTGGAATCTACCCAGGTTCCCTCCATAGTGGGAGAGGTTATGTGATTTGGCATTATTCTTTTTTTCCATGCCTGTGTGCACTCTACTTGTTAAATAAATAGGTTTTTTTCCTTTTTCACTTTCCTCTGAGAAATTTCTTCCTGAACCTGGTGGAGGAGGGATGGCTGTAACCTGCCTTCTATCAGAGGATGTTCATTTCAGACGTTCCTCCAAATTTGTCTCAAACCGTGACACCAAGGAACAACAAAGAATGTTCAGGGAGATTTTATTTTCTGAGGTATTTGTCTTTCTCTTTCAGGTTTAGGTTGAAGACAGAAGATGACCTCAGCAGTTTTGAATAATTCACTCCTATCTTACCATTGCATTATGCAATTAAAAGCCAAGTATAAAAATGCTACTATTAAAAGCATTTATGCAAGAAATGAGTTTAGGCACATAAGACTGAAACAATATTTACAACAACTTGCATTAACTTGACAAATAAACCAATAATAATAGTTATTATAGATGACAACAAAATCATTCAGGGATGGTTTTGAAGGTTGCTGTTGTTCCCAAAGTTCTCCTGGAAGTAAACACAATTTTTTGTAATTCAATATTAAACCTCAGATATATCATGTATCTGAACAAAACAAGTATTCTTGTGCAAGGGGATCATTAATCACAGGCCAAGATTTTCTCAGAAAACACTGTCAGTCTGTCTTCATGCCTCAGAGTGGCTGCCTAATCTCTACAGGTCTCATTTAATAGAAGTGAAAATTAGTTGTGACGTCCATCTCTTCAAGAATAGTGAAACTTAGGAAAACATTTTTTTAAAGAAAAACTAGCATGTCATAACTTACATTATCATTTAATAGCATAGCATAGAAGAGAGTAAACTTTTTACAGAACTCCAACTGGATATGACAACCAGAGGAAATGATTGTTATAAACAATGGAAAAACACCTGATAATCAATTATATATATATATATATATGCATTTACATATATACATTTATTTATGTGTACACACACACACACACACACACACATCTTTTTAAAAGCACATTAATCAGAAATCCTTTACTTGTAATATTTTTGATAGGAACCTCTTTGGAAACTTATAAGGTCTGTGCAAAATTGTTGACATCATCAAAACCAGTATTTGATTTTTTTTTCTATACACAGTAATTAGATATGCTTTGGGAAGAATTTTTTAAATAAAAATTATTATATTTTTTGCAAAAGATAAATATAAAATTATTGACTGTAAGAATGCCTTACTGCTGCCAGACGTCCTTGTGACAGCATGTTTGTGTTTTCGTTATTCTAGGTCTATTCTTTATACATGTATATGCATTTGAAGTGAATGATGATAGATAGGGAAAAGCAGGTTTGGGGTTTTTTAAGCTGAAAGCCAGTACTGGCTCAACAACAAATAGGAAATATTAATTCAGGAAAAATGATCAGTGATATACTTGGACTTTGGAAAGAGGGGAAGCTTCTTTCCAGGTGTATGTTTTATAAGCCATGGCTGATTTGCCCTTCCACTAATACACCTTGTTTTCCTATCCTTCTCATACCTTTCTGTAAGTGGAGGTGATGTATGGAATAGATTTGGGCTGTAATTTTAAATGGAAGTTCAACAGTACAGAAATGAACTATAATTCACATGAGGTTTTTGTTTCTTAAAATTTCTGAAGGGAAAGATATTTATGTCCTTTCTTATTTTCTAGGAGTTTCTTACATTTTTCATGGCTAAGGAATCTGTAATTTAAGTTTATGTAATAAAATCCTGACTTTTTTTCAGCCTTCATCCTTTTAATAACAACATCTGATCAGCACATAAACCGTATCAGCAGCTCAGGACAAATTTTAAAAGGAATTAAAGACAAACTTTTTCAGTGTCATGAGGAAAGTCTTCATTAGAATTAGGTTATGAACATAACTTTCCCAAATAATGTTTTGCTGCTTTAAACATAAGTACAAAAAAACCCTCAAACCCTCACCCAAACATTTTTATTTTTCAATAATTGGAAAATATTCCAAGCAAGGTTCATGGGGTTTAAATTTTTCTTCAAAATTCTTATTCCTTGTAAAGTAAAACAGCCCATGCTTAGCACAGAATTTAAGATCAAATTCATGCCAACTCTGTTGTTTCTAATGTGAAATATGAAATTGTTGAAATAAGAAACCCTCACAAAATTAACAAATGAACAAAACTCTAAATGTTTTCAGTATTTTTAAATTACATCCTGTGCCCAATGACAAGGAAAACAACAAGTGATAAAATAACAATAATGAAATCTGAAACTCTATTTCTTTTGACAGATGAGTTCAAGAACACTGAAACAGCAGCTATAAGCACAGAACTTCAGGTTCTGGGGATCCTCTCTTGTGCAAATATTTGCTTGCAAAGGATTTTTGTCACAGCAGGAAATGCTGGATTATGAGTTTTCTGTCTTAAACAGAATGTCAGTGTGATGCACTAATTTTTTTTATATATAGGGATTCTTTTTATTTATAACAGCATATTTAGCTTCTTGATAGCACTTAAAGATGGTAGTGAAATTACAGCCTGACTTCCTGAGGTGGTAGAAGAAGCGTGCTAGAAACATAAAAAATATATGGCTAAAAAGAAACAAAGACAACTGAAAATAGCCTTAAAGCTGTAGATTGAATGATGACAAAATACCCCATAGACAAATGCAAAAATAATCTACTCATAATGCTCAATGAGAAGCCATGAATGGAAATGTTTTATGAGATTAGATCAATCTTTTCAGACATGCAATCCACATAAGAGGAAGGTTAACAGGGAGCTTACTGCTGGAAATGGTCTTGAAGTGAAATAGAAGATCACAAATTGATTCCATTTACTGAAGGGAGACTTCTATGTTTAACATCAAAAATGTAGTTTCTTATTGTACCAGAGAAAAAAAATAATACTTGAGATTATTATCCTAATTTCAGGAGTCTCCCTGAAGAAAATGAGACTTAGATGACATGTGTTCTTTCCTCAAACTCTAACCTATTTGTGAAGCTGCCTAATTCCATAATTATTTTGTTTTCTAAAGCTCCCCAGTCACCTGAGCTGCACCATTAACCATTAAATTACAGTGTACAATATATACAAGTCAACTGCTGGTGCCCATAACTGGACTTAGGTGCTTAATGGCCTAAATCCATGCTATTAAAATCTCTCCGACTCTGAAAGAGGATAACTTTAAAAAAATGGTTATCAGAAGTAGGAATCAGCCCAAGTCACAGCTTTATTAGAGATGACACTAAAAATTGAACAGATGATTGAATCACGGTGCTGGGAATGGTCCCTGACACTTTGCAATTTACTAGAATAGATGTAGCCTAAATTTATGCTTCCAGGTAGAATCCTAATAGCACCAATGTGTTCAGCATCAGAAAGTTGATACTACCTGTGGAGCAGCAGTTCTCAGAGCACAGATATCATTTAAACCTCGTTAAAACACAGAAATAGCTCATTGGTGAGGGATTTAACTTAAGTTTAGGGAAACAGAACTTCCAACACCTATTTTAATTTATCTGGGCTGAGATTATAGGGTATATTTCCTACCAGTGTGGCTTTATCAGTGTATTACTTTAAGTTTGGGAGCTGTAAGCATCTTTTTTTTCAATATGAATATGTTTTCAATATAACATATTCTGCATTTGTTAGGATTCTTGTTCATTCCAGTTTCTGTTGGGCATTTTTTTTGAGTTCATCAGAGACTGGATTACTCTATACTGTTAGAATACATTAAAACAAAAAGGACTGGAAAAGCTATAGCCCTTAATAAATTATATCTCACTGGTCAAGGGTGAAATAGAGGATGAATGATGGTCGTTGATATGAGTGGGAGCGGGAAACAGAATACAGGACACCGAGCTCTACAGGGAGCAGTGCTACTCATAATGTTGGAAGCCCCCTTATGTCCCCTCATGTTTTTACTAACCCAGTTCAAGTATTCTAAACCAAAACAATTTAAAGATTAGAATCCTCGAGTGAAAGAAAACATCTAATTTCCCCCCAGGAACTGTGATTTGCATTTATTCTTTCAATGGCAGCTTCCATTTTCCAGTTTTGGTGTCTTCTCACTTTGTGAGATACTGAACTTTCCTTATAAATCATACACAGAGTGTGTAGTGATTAAGATTTATAATGATGATCCATCTCTTTTGGACCTAAACAGTCTTTTCTAATCCAAATGACCTAGAAAAGACTTTTATTACTAGGGTTATAAAGCAAAAGTAGGTGAATCATCCATTCAGGTTGTTTATTTCTCTACAAGAAAGAAAAAAACTTTTTAAACTTATGATCCTAATAATGGCAAAAATTAGAAAGTGTCAGTATGAAAAACATTGTTCAAATACTCTATAAATTCCAGAACCAAACACATTTTGTAAGCTTATTAAAGTCAAACTTTAATTTATATATATACCCTTTATGTTTGCACAAAGCTAGTAAAAATGGGCCCTGCTTCATCACTCTGACTTCTTGGTGCTATGGCCATACAAAATAAAGAAAAAAAAATGTAATTTCTATTTTTGAATGTCTTACTGTTGTGTTAATAAATATACAAAAATATGACCACCATCCTTAAGAGCTATTAAGACTTTTTTTTTTTCCCCCCTGAGAAATTAACTTCAAAGGCAGAATTGTAATTATTTACCTAATGAGGTAACTTTCTTCAGTACAACAGGTCACACACAAGGCTGGAATACCTAGATTATAAATAAGATAACTTCTTTTTGCTTTTAATTCAGAGGGGTCCAACTTATATAGCTGGAGTTGATAAGAAAGGCTGGATATACATACAAGGACTGTGGAGAGAGCTTACAACTTTTAACAGACTAGCTCATGCTGTTAGAAAGTTGACAATCATTCAGAAATACAGACACTCTTGAAATAATAATTATTAAAATGAAAAGAATTCCCTCTTAAAGCCTACAAATATGCAAATGCAATTTGCAGATGAATATTCTGTATTACTTTAAACACATTTTATTTGACCTCCATGTGAATTGTCCATTGTACTAAATATGTTTGAGCTCTCCAGGTCTACATATGGGTGTGCTTTTGTTGGTCATGTATACCTGTGGTCTGAAAAAACAAAACATCAGTCAGACTGACTGATGGACTACATAAACTCAGAACAGTTCGTAGAGCCTGAGAACAGTGAAAGAATGGGTGCTATGATGTGCAAATAAAGACAATGTCAACTTCATTATATGAAACTGAATATAATAGTTGGTTTTGGTTTCATTTTCTTTTTTTAATTTTCTGTCAGAGATCATGTTTTAAATGCTGATGACTTTCATTTTCTACAAATTAATTTTGGACATAAAAATATACTCTGGATCACTGGTATATTTATGTGTGTTTAGAATTTGCTGATCAAATTACAAATGTAAGGGATTTGGAGAGTTTTACTTGTCACATTTCATAATATTCTGATTTTTTTTACATGCTTTACTAAGTAATTGTTAAACTTCATTTTACAGCCTGGGTATTTAATTAGCTTTGTCCTGCATACACCAATCAATGACTGAAGACCATCTTTTCATGGTTTTGCTATGAACTAAACTCTTTTCAGGTAAATTTCTGTAGTCAAGATAATTTCAATATATTTAGTTATTAATGTTTTCTAAGAGTTTCTAAAATGCCATCCAGAACTTAATAAAGTATGGACATGAACTGAAAACAAAAATATTTTATGCAATTATGTAACCAATAAAAAGCAAACTAAAAAATGTGGTTAGTCTGGGTTGAAGACAAAAAATATTTTGAAGTAATCCACAGATTAGTGCAGTCCCTACATCTGAAAATAACTGAAAGTGTGACTAATGTAAATATTTATTAGGTCAACTGTTAAGTAAAATATTATTTTGTTTTTCATAACATATTTCATTGATTCCAGCAGAAATTTTAATCTGAAAATGTTGTAAAAAGTTATATTGTTCTGTGAACATGTAAGTGTGAAAATTCCTGTATTCTAATGTAAGTACTTGAGACATAAAACTTGCTGTTCTGAACCACCTGTGAGTTAGAAGCCTACAGCTGCATAAAATGGATGATGTGAGTATCCCTTTCACTGTGTTGTAAAAATCTTTTAGCTTTGCAGTCAAGTACCAATATAGGTACTGTGTTTAAATAATGTTAAATATCACACTAAATTTTCAAAGACTTCATGACAATAATGGGTGTTTTCAAAATATCACGTATCATGTAAGAAAAAGATTGATCTTAGAATGGGCCTTATTTTCATATAACATGACATATCCAGCCTCTGTAATTAAAGTTCCTCTACAGGATTATGAAAACAAGCACGCAGATAATAAAATTTTAAATATAGAATACTTTTTAAAAAGAAAAAGGAGGAATGTTTAATTCCTGGAAACTCATATCAAATATGTAAGAAACCACCCTAAAAAGAATGAAGTGCAATGTAGCATTGACTGTAATAATGCTAATATTTAGTTCTTCTAAATGTAATTATATACTGCAAATTATGGTACTGTATTACAAGATAATTCACATTTAAATCATAAACTATTGGGAGAGTAGTTTTGTGCAGAACTTCTTTTTGGAAAAATCTCCAGATGTGTTTTAATATAGGACATAATACTGGCAAACAGATGTGGAGCCAGTAGCTGTGAAAAACAAGGTGAAAAAAGTTAGCAATATTAATACACCAATTAAATAATATGAAATTACACTTGATTAGCTATTATTTTTTTTCTTGCTGTGCCTAAAAACACACAAAGAGGTATGAAGAACGCATTTTAAAATATATATATGTATATACATTTACATGCACACATACCCTATATATGCATAACCTGTTATAGGAAGTTCTTACCCCTAAGAAGTAGTGTGTTTTCAGGAGATAAAAATTAGCTAGAGTCCTCATGCAGTATCTGAGTGTTCCCAGGTATTCCCAGTAGAAAGAGCAGGGAGGCTGAGATAACAGCACAGGCTGATAAACTTATCTATTAGAAGTCTCTTTTAAGGCTGACTGCTTAATGTATCCAGTTCCTTTCCAAAGCTATTTTGTAACTATCATTTTATTATATTTGCAACATTTAAGATTGCAATATTACCCTTAAAATCTCTTGGCTTTGTCATAGTCTATAGAAAAGCTTGCTTTGTTGGTTTCTGGTGGTGTGGTTTTTTTGGTGTTTGTTTGTTTGCTTTTTTTTTTTATTTGAAGCATCAGATTTGGGGTACATGAACTGAAATGCATTTCATCTTATTGTAGCCAAGGACACATAGATGAGCAGCTACTTTCAGACTAAGTCATCAGGATCTTTACAATGATTCACTCTTTTTCCTCTCCCCAGGCATCCAAGCAAAGAAAAAGGATAGTTTATTCAACCTGGTCTAAATGTGACATCTATTTACATGTCCAGACTGAGAGGCGTCCCAGAGAAGGAGGCAACAGAGGTTGTAACAACCCCTGCAGTGCATTTTGGTTCAATATGTGCACTGCAAGCCAACTGGAAAGCAAGATGTTGCTCATGTGTGCTGTGGCAATCCCTGAGACAGAAGTGTTGGTGGAAGCTGAGAGACTTTGTAGCACTTTGGCCCTTTCAATACGTGGTGTCATGCAGAGATGCTGTGCGTTGCTGGAGAAATCTTCCTGGTGCGGGCATTAACATTCACTTCCACCTTCATGTGTTTTCTTTGTCCTCTCACACACGGCTGTTCGTTCTGGTGATCATCCTGATAATCCCTTTTTCTTCCTGTTTCAGTGCAGATACATTTGTTTTGATAATAAATTATGAAGAATGAGTTCAGCAATTCAGATGAGTACTCATCAGCACCTTCCATGGCTACATTACTACTTTCAAACTGGAGATATCTTTTATAATGCGGATATCACATGACGTGATTCATCTTGCCTTTTTTACTGTGCTATCATTCTGGAAATGACATCATACTATGCCTTATAGTCAATTAGAGGTCTTTCTCCTGTTCAAATAAAGATAGGAAGGCATGTACGAGAAATAGTTCAACATAGGATTTGTTACTATCTTTTGATGCCATTTCTGCCATTTTAAATTTAAAATGTATTTGGCTACTTCTGCTAAAGCTATGAGGATGGGTTTTATTTCAGCTAAATTTAGATGTCTGAGGTAACTTTTGGGGCAATTTGTCTCACCTGTTTTTGATCCTGTCTGCTTTATTTCCAAAGGTGTATCTCATTGTTTCCAGAGGTAATGTGTGACTCTATTAGACATAGCAGATATTATATGCAGTCAGATGACTTCACTATAAACCAACTTTTTCAAAGGAAATTGAAATACTTGAGAACCTAAATCCTTATTATTTTCAGTGACACCTTTGACAAGCCAACCCTATAGCTTTAAATAAAACATTTTATGGACTTCTGTAAGATTCAGAAGCATTGGGAGCCAGGAAGCAAAGTTCCCTAACATATGGTCCAGCTGACAAGTATTGACATCACAGAGCAATGATGAGTTATACAAATGTAGTATCATACATCAAGAAGTAATATTATTATCTTTGAACGGATAATTTTCACAGGTTGTATATTTTGTGTTCTGAAGCATTTTGTTTCCATGGAAGAATGCTACATTATATGATCTATCCACCTGAGGAAGGCATACCATGTTAAAACATGTTATATTTTATGGTATAGACATGTCATTATATCAGGCACAATTTCAATGACAAATTCAAAAGTTAAAATTAAGAACATAAATAGGAGTTAGATCCAGTGAAGAGTTAAGCATATCCAGAAGGTTTTTCATCCTGTCCAAATGTGTATGTCTAAGATAGGTGTGATGAATTCCCATCTGTCTCTTTCTATTCAGAGCAGATGACTAGTTCAAACTATGTGCCAGACCGTTACATAAACAAAGACACATTTAAACAGTTTCAAGACAAGTTTAAGCTTTTGGTATCAAAATTCTCCATACATCTGAGCTTCAGCTTCCAGACATGTTGAGAAGAGATTCAGTTTCACTGCACCTAACATTATCCAAATCTGCAAGCTAGCAACCCTTTCCTCATTTCGACTGATGGGCTTGTGATGGTGGTGGAGGTGGAGGGAAAATGTTCTGTGAAAGGCACTAAATGGCTCATTTGGGATGCTGTACGTAACTGCTGTCGAAGCTCTGGAACACTTATTTACTTGGTATCCTCCCATCTCATTTCAAAAGGCAGATCTTTGGAAATCAGACTAAGCTTTCTTTCTGTTTCAAGTAGTTACATGGCCTGGTAAAATGGATCTGAAATAGTAGAATTGTACCATTTTGCTGTCCAAAAATATCCCAAGACCAGGAAAAAAAAATTCTGGGGAAATCCCTACCAATTTTTAACTCTCATCATCAGCTAAAGAAAGCTTCATGCATCATGGATTAGGAAACCCAGGAGCACCAGTGAGTAACAAAAATCCTCCGTGGAACTTTTCTAGTATCTCTTAGCTATAAAAGAGTGGGGAAAATTTCCAGGAAGGTTTTTTCACTAACTCAGTTCTTAAGAGGGCATGATTCGGAAACCCATCATAAGTTTCTTTTTATTGCAAACACTATGCTACTTTTGTCTGCCTTGTAATGCTTCAAAGGCTTCTACTTCATCTTGCATGTATGCATACAGACACCTACAATATGAACAAATACGTCTAAGCTACTTGCCTTAGTGACCCTTTATGGAAAATGAAAGTAATGGATACAATTCCTTTCTCTCTTTTTAAATATTAACTGTAGAGTAACTAAATGAGATCCTCACAGTGCTTATGTCTCTCTACTGTCTGTAAAGGGAGCTTGTTTCATTATATGTATCTGCATGTTATCTGATGAGGGCCATAAGCAGTGGAGGAAGATGATTTATTAAAGAAAAAATAATAATTTATATTCAATGAAGACTCTTAACTGGCATTTTGTCCTTGCATTAAACTGCTTTGAATTGCCATGGACTTTCTTTGCACAAACACATTTGTTAGAAGTCCTATGAAAAGCATAATTTCAATACAAATTTTCAGTTGATTGTTTGTTACAAGGCATGGGTAGTCCACTGTATAGGCTGTTCCCTTTGATGATAATATCCTAAGGAAAACTCAGCATTGCTAATTCAAATATAACAGGTGTGAAGTAGTATCATGCCATTTTTTAGTGCTGTGAAAGGGGTTGTCTTCAAGATGAAACAGAAAAGTGCAGCACTGGTCACACAGAAATACTAGAAGTCCAGTCATGCTCAGAGTTACCCAGCTAAATCATGACAGGCTGTGTCCATCCTGCTAACAAACTGCTGGAACATGACCTGCTCAAACAGTGTCATTTAAAGCAGCTGCCACAGAGGTCACAGAATCATAGAACTGCTGGTTGTAAGGTATTGCTACAGGTCATACAGTTCAGCTCCCACTTGAAGCAGGACCATTGACAATAATAGATCAGGGCATCTGCAAATTTATCCTACTGAGATTTAAATACCACTCAAAAGATGAAAGATTTTTCAATTGCTCTGGCAATCCTGCTGCAGTGCTGCATTCTTTTCCTAATGCTGAATATTTTCCTAAATGTTTAATCTGAACCATCCCATCCACAGTTTTTTCTCATTCCCTTTATTCTTGCCATCATTTATTTGCTGACAAGAGTGACACTCTGGTCTGTAACTGCCGTTCACGTAACTGCAGCTCACCTTTTGAGTCTCCTCCAGGACACTCTCACCCTTTAGTCTCCTATTCTTTAGACAGTACAAGTCCAGCTCTGTCAATGGCTGTTTTTATTTTCAAGACTGTGAATAATGGTCCAAATGATGGAGATTAATGAGATCATAAGGCTGGAAGTGACCTCATTTAGCTTGTCCAGTCTGCCCCAAGTAAGATCAATTGCATCTATACCATTCTTGACAGATTATTTCTCTAATCTAAACATCTCCAATGATGAAGGCTCTCTAGATTATCTGGCTTGGAGACTGAGATTTCCAGTAGAATATTTTGAGACAGATAAATTTGGCCTCAGGCTCTTTTCTCACAGCTGCACAGTTTCAGGGACACTGCATTTTCATGCTCTCAGCTCCAGCCAGCAGTGAGGATGAGCATATCCCCTCCACAGGCAGCCACACTACAAATAGCACACAGAGCCATGCCTGTGCTGCCACACACATAGAAATACAGTGAACAACATCTGTTCCTTCCCTCCTTCAGAGCAGGGTTAAAGCTTGCTAGTGGAATACGCAACCCTGTACCCACACACACACACACATACACATGTATATGTATATGTATATGTATATGTATACACATACATGCACACATGGACTTTTTCCATAGTGATGTTATATGGTTGAGTCAGTTGCTGGCTCCCAGACCCTGGTCTCCCCTAGCTGCTGTCATCCACAGCTGGGCCCCTCATGCTTCAACTTTCCACTCCAAGAGCTTGTTAAATAGAACTCTTCTCCTAGGACTTAGCCTATTTGGCTGTGAGTTCTCTAGCATGTGCACAGAGCCTTAGAAAGGAAATGCATCCAACCCCAAGACAAAAAAGGATTTAATAAAAGTATAAAATAGACTGCAGTGAACAGGTGCAGAGCTTCCCAGATGAGTATACTGACCAATCTCTTTCCCCCTTGAGACAGTTCGTAAGTTTTACATAATCTGCATGTTCTCTTCCCACTGCATTCCAAGACAAGTTCTAAAACTCTTTAGGCATAGCTCCTTTAGATTTGATGGCTTTCCAGAGACAATCTCTTTTTGATGCATCTTAGTGTCTTTCACAGCAGGTGCAGTGATCTGATTATTCTCTTCCAATGTTTGTTTTTGGAGGAGCTTATCCAGTTTGCTCCTTATTAGGTCACTATAATCTTTTCACCTGTCATTGTCCTCTGCTCCTTGCCAAGTCTTTGTGATTAGCCTTTACTCACATAGCCTAGGAGAATTCACAAACCATGGAAAAAAATCACAAGACATATCACCGTGAATTGCTGTCACTACAAAAAAAAATATGACGAATGATGAAATGAAGGGTTTTGCAGTCTTGCTTTAGATGGCATGCCTAGAAAGGACTTTATCCCAAAAGCATTGTTCATTAATTTTTCAGCCACTGTATTGTACCTTAAAAACATCAAACATTTTTATAGAATTTTTTTCCAAAATCAGTGCTAAAAATGTTTCCAAAATTTATCCTAAAAATATAAAACTTTATACAGAAGAAGAGTGTAGAATGCGCTTAACAGAATTTACTGAATAATAAGCTAAAGATCATAAAACCCATGCTTTATCTTCCTGTTAGATTGCTTTCATTCCTGTGCAAACCTTAACTAGCTAACCGAATGATTTAACTGCTCTAATCCTTGCCTTCATTCTACTTTTCTTAATGTGCTGTCTTGTTTTGTGATGATCATTTAGGCTGCTTGCATTCCATGCAAAATGATTATATTGGAACATCTCCAGGGCATTGAAACTTGCATTTATACGTTTTTGCACAGTATTCACCACACACTTGAGTGCATTTTGGCATTGTTTTTAGTAAAACTAAATGTAAATACCCAGGCATAAATTTACTAGGTTCTCTTCTAAACTAATATTAGAAATAATGTGGTGTTGTTTGTTTTGGTTTTTTTTAATTGACATCCTGTTTCTACTGTTCAAAATTATTTTTCAATCAAGCACAGAGAGTGCAGAGGAAAATGAATCAGGGGAGAATATTCTGAAATGGAGCTCCATTTAGCGGATTCAGCAATAAACTCAAGGGGTTTTTATTTAGATATGGCAGACTCAATTAGCATCTCATTAGCAATAAGCTGTATAAATAGGCATGTTCAGCAAAGAGGGAAAAAAGTCAATAGTCTGCTGGCAGCCACTCAGTATCCCAGCACCAAGCTTTCAACACATAGAGAAGCTCTAATTAGAAGCTTGTCCATGTGCATGCATCACTCATTAACTGCCTCTTTACTGAAAGGGAATAATGAATTGAGCCCTTTAATCTGACATTAATAAATTGCCACCATTTTGGGACTATTTGAATGTAAAATGGTGATGTTCATTATCAAAATTATGTTTGATGAGTTGGGTTTGTTCTGGCTCATTGAGAAGGATAATTTTCATACTGTTAGGGCTCCTTCCAAAAAAACAAGTCTGGATGCTTTTGGCTTACTCCATAGAACTTTAGGTGAGAGTTGGGATGTCTGGAAACCAACACTATAAATTACAGATATGATAGATGATGTAAAGCAATGACATATTTCCTGCATCTTGTAGCTACATGTGCAAGGGTAATTGAACATGGCTTGAAGGTGTGTCTTAGGGAGAAAATCACTCATCTCCTGTTTATAGCATTTCTTCTGTACTACCTGAGTCCATCAGAGGGAATTCAGCTCTCTCTATATATGGTAAATATCTGACAAATACCTTGGGCCTGGACAAATCATTGTCTCTTGTTCTGAGTCAATTTCCTCTCTTGCTAAGATTCCTTCTAGTTCTATTTCACCTTTTTTTATGAAACAAATAGACAAAATGGACTTTTATTATGCTTGTTTATGAATGCTTGTTTATGGAAGACACCAGTCTATGGATTTTGAGCCCCATGTTGCTCACCAAACAAGGGTCAAAATCGGATTTTTCAGAGCTGCACTGTGCCATTAGTGAGGTTGTGCAATGACTAATAGGTGACCCGGTCCCCTCTGTGGTACAAAGCAGCCTTATCCCATAGCGCAGTGGTAGAAGCAGAAGTTGTTACAATTTTCCCTGTGTGAAATGGTCTCGGAAACTCTTGCCTTTGGTTCTAGTTATGTGATGGGTATGCTTTGTGTCCTTAGTCATCTGCACAGCTACCTTCATGTGTGGGTTCACATGGCTGACTAGAGATGATTGCACTAGAGGATAAATCTGATAAAGAGCAAGTTAATATAGCAGAACTGTTGTGGTATGCATAAAATAACTGATAACCCTTCAGGACAGGACATATGAAGATAAATTCTATGTTGCTCAAATTAAAAGCAAGCAAAGTGTATTAATCTGTGACTGTAACATGGCTGCCAAAATGTGCTTACAAAACTGTGCAATAGCAAATATGAATTTTTGCCAAATTAGTTCTACCCAATAGGCAAAGTAAACTGTATTATGGAGAAACATCATAATGTTATTTTTCAATATTCAAAAGTCATATAAGAAAGTCCATAGTGACCTGTCTTAACTATATATCAAATTTTAAAAAGTCTTGGAGAAATATTGGTAAAATAAAACCTTTGCTCACATTTCCTCAGTGAACTGCAAATTCATTAGAATCAGAAACCATGCACATTCAAGTATGGCTATTGGAAATCATGTTTCTAATACTATGAACACAACAGGCAATCACCAATTCATCTTATACAACTCCTTCCTAGTTTTAATCATCTTTAACAAATAAATAACGTAGTCCTTGACCGCATTTTTCCTAATAAAATTCCCAGTCTCTGTGGCAAACTGAATAACAGCAGGTAATATTGTATGCTATAAAAAACTTCCTCCTTTTTCTTCATGAAACGGTGGTTATTATATATAGAGGGTATCAAAGGGCTGTTTCCCCATATAGGTTTATGTTGTTTTAGGTATATTCATAATTCCATAACACCAAATCAGACGTTTTTTCTATGCCAAAAGTTCCTCACATAAATGCATTTTGTATACAATTTCTGCAGAAGAATTTTTACAGAAATGATGCTCTCTAGAAATAAGTGTAGGGATTTTTCAAGAATTAAGTATATCTGCGTTGGATAGAGAAGAAATGGTATATAGTCTTTACATAATTTTCCTCAGGTATCATAAAGTTATTGGATGATCAATGGATATTTGATTATATAATACTGAATTTATTCAGTTGGGTAATCTATACGACAGGCTTTGGAGTATGAACTTGGAAAGAAGTGAGTTTGCCACATTTTTCTTGCCAGCTCTCATCACCTTTAGCTTTTTCTCATCCTGAATTTGATATATAGATTAGAAGCTTTTGTAGTAGGACAGTGTACGGAACAGTGAACCTGACATTCTGTGAAGCTTCAATTTCACTAATTTTAATATAAACATTAAATATGTTTAGCTTATGGGAATGATTTCTTAACTTAGAAAATCTATTCAGGGAAGTTACTTAATATCTTGTAATTCATCTAGTAATTTAGTGCAATTTAAGATGAGGTGCTGAGTAGAAACCAGTAGTAACTTTATGTGGAAGTTAAATAACAATAGTATATCTAAGTCAGCTAACATTCCCCCTGAGAAATATTTTGTCCTTGGACTTTCAAGGTGGAATAGGAGAAAAAGCTATAGGCCTAAATTAACAATAAATCAATATTCTTAATTAAGATCTATTTCACTAATAGCCTGTCTAATCCTTGGCAGTGCTTTATCTCACTAAAGACTCCAGCAGACGTATGATGGAGGATTAAAATCAGACAGCTGAAGCAGCTACAGCCACCAGGCAGTCTCCCACATTGTCCTTCTGATAGATGCTGCCACTGAGCAGAATGCCTGATGCTTTGGAAGAAAGTTCCTAAACCAGCATGGCAAAAAGAAGTAAGTTTAACTTAACATACTAAATTGAAATAACCCTACTTTGTATCTAAGAGACTGAAAACTTTAGCAATGCAAGACCTGTAGCACAAATAACTCAGACATACGTATGTTTGAGCAGTAACATCTGTGAGTGAATGACAAAGATGGCTAGGGTGATAACAAATTTAGCCATCTGATTTCCACCTAGTATCATAAGTTTTTAGAGCTCTGAATAAAACACAAAGCTGATGAAACATTTTATTCTAGAGGCCCACTCAGAAAAGTATCTCTTTTCTTGTATGTATTCTGGTGTTAGATGTCTTCTGGTTGAGGAATTCCATATTCCTAATTCTGACTAGATAATCCTGACCACATATATTTAAGTTGCTAATTTCCTATATAAGAGTCCATGAAAATGTAGAGAGACATTACACAGATATTGGTAAAATTTTAGCTGTAATAAACAATGGCTTCTCAAAGATTTTATCTTAACATGAGCTGAGATCTGTCTTTTATCTTGCCAGATCCAAATCCTAGAGAATTTTCCTTTTGTATCAGATAGAAGTTGGATTGGATAAATTCAGATATGTCCTCTGTGGGTGACTAGGGTTTTTTTAAAGATTAATCCTTGTGGTATTTCTGTTTGATGAATATCAAATTTACAACATACCCATCAAAATGAAATTGCTTCTGCTGGAGAACCTTTAGAGGAACTGAACAGGAAAAATTTAGCTTTCAAAAGTGTGAATGCCTATATTTAACTTGCCATTTCTCTTCTTTTATTGACAAGGAAGACAAAGAAGCATGTCTGAGAGTGCCTACTATTTAGTGCATAGACAACTGATTATTTTTTTTAAATCTAAGGTAAACTATTAAAATAGGTTAGATGAAAGAACTCCAGAAGTGTTTCTCTATCTTCATGAGTAATAAAACTCTAGGATGACTAGTGAGATTTGGGCATTTATATTGTAAATTTTAGTAGAAGAATCCTACCTTATTGATACAAATATATCAGTTATAATGTCACCTGACAGATGAGGTGAAGTCAGCACCTCCTTAAGATGCTTCATCTCAAAGCTCATTTACAGATTTTTGAGGGCAGGATACATTGTTAAACTGTCATTTGAAAGCCACCATTTATTGCCACGCCCTTGAGGGAATTTGGACAAAGAGCTGAACACAACATATCAATTTCAGGTGGCTGTTAAGGAAGATGAATCTTATCCATTCAAATTTTAGTGATTACTTTTCTATTTTTCTTAATCACTGACTATTTGAAATCCATTTCCATGATTCCTTAATAATGCTTGAAGACGTCATACAAACCAGAACAAACAGACTTAATGCACAAAGTTTGTTTCTGGCTTTTCTTCACCCTTGTCACATGCTGCTTTCAAGTGTTATTTCTATAAAATTTTTCATGATTTCTTGTGTCATTTTCCTACATTTGATGAATAATGAATGCCAACACCTTCCAGTATTTCCAAAGCTAAAATTAATTTTACTGAGTTTTTCAACTATAAGTTAAGTGGCAATTACAGAATATAAACAATCCACTTCTGCATATCTGAATTTATAGTATTTTTCGCATTTAAAAAGTATCAAAGAATCAAGCAGAAAACCATGTCCAATTAGAATAAAATATTCAAAATTAAGTAGAACTTAATTAAAGAGCTGAGTTTAACCTCTAGAAAATGTTTCCTAATTATAAATGTAATTATGCTGGGCTTAGGGCATAGTTGTTTTCTGTTTGTTGTGGGGTGTTTTGTTGTTGGGTTTTTTTATTGTTAGGTTTTGTTGTTTGGGTTTTGGTTTGTTTTTTTTTTAATATTTCCATAGTTTTACATTATAAGTCTAGAAAGCAGCTGGTTTTGTAATAACATTTTACTTCAGAAGATAAAAAAATATATTTAGCCTTCTACCTTAGGTGATGTTGCCCATCTTGCAATCAATAAATCACTTTATGCAAAGATCGCTTTGCGATCTTTATGATGAAATATTTTTCTCAAAGAAAAATATTATAGTCTAGTAATTTGTATAGTTTAAAATTATAAACTTCTCTCCAGGTCTGTAATAACAATGTTTATACACATTTGCTATATGATACAGAGCTATTCCAGCAACATCAAAATAATCATTACAAAGAAAAATTATTCTTTCCGCTCCTTCATAGGTTTCAAAGGCAAGACTTTAGTCTTCTCCAAAAACTGGTCAAACAAACATTAGCTACATTTTGAGTGGTCAGACAATAATTCTGGGTTACTTTTGGACAGAAGCAGAGAATCAGCCACAGAGCTCTCGATGTGTTTGAAACCATGTGGTTTTGAGGAATACCCATGAAAATAATCAAATCTAATTGTGTTTGCAGAATTTGAAGGAGTTTGAAAAGCTTTTTAGGCAATATAGAGCTACAGTATAAAGACCCAGCAAATGTCCATTACAGGTAATTCATATAGCCTCATAATACAATATCCATCCCCATACAATGGGGAGTAAGACTTGCATTTTAATAGTTAAAGCTCAAGGTAACAGATTTAGGAAAACAACTGCAAAATACACGTCTGAAAGGAACATCATTCAGATGTCTTCTGAATCAGTTAACATTTTGCTGTTTGTCCAAACTAATCTTCATTCAGCACATTGGTGCTTACTTGATTCTCTGTTAGATATTGGCCAAGCTACTGAACTCTGCAATCAGACAAACTAGGAATGAATGGAATATACCTGCAACAGTAAATTGCACAAAATGAGAAATTGGCATGCCTATACTGTTAATTTGTTAGAGAGATTCCTGGGTTTGGGTGATGTGAATTAGAACTATACAAATATTTCCCAGGTCTAATTTGGGAATTAGTAAGGATGATTAGGCAGGGACCATTTCATAAAAGTGACTTGGATGAACCACTTTGTTTTGGCTAGTAAAAGTGTTCAGTAATCTGGAAGCTGACAAATCATGCCAGCTTGACTGCACAAACCCTAGCTTGCTTCAGTTTACTAATGTATATTTCCTCTATGTGGTTTGAGAAACTGATGGTTTTATAATCTGATACAACCCTAAGAATACTCAGAAAAGTGCTCCTGGAGCAAAGACAGAGAGGGAAGAATAGCAAAGGAGGAAGACAGAAGTGCGATGGGAAGGAGAAAAGAGAGTGCAACATACCTTCTTTGGCAATCACGGATTCTTAAAATGGCTCAGCTAGTTATGAAACTTCAGCTCAGCACAGATTTTTGCACTGAAAGTTGGGGTTACTAAATTTCGTAATTTTATATTTAACTTCTACAGTGTATACGTATTTAACAAGATGTGTCCAGGAAAAGAAAATTAAAATGAAGATTTCCATTCTAATTATAGTCTATGAGAAGTGTTTAAGTGTAGACGCTAAAAAGGCTGGCAGAGAAATTTTCCTATTTTTTATAGCCGCTTATGAAAGTCTCCTTTCTCATACAAGCTAGCTGTCAACATTGTAGAGGTTTTTGTAAACCAAGACTTTATCTCACAGGTGCAAACTTGTTATGCAGTTTTGTTTTCCACACTGAAGAAAATATTTTGAAACGGGTGTCATAGCATTCAGCCAATCACTCTGGGAAGTGTATGGTCAAGCACCCAATAATGTTATACCACTTTTGCGAACAGGGCTATATAAATGAGTCTGTAATTGATTAAATAATTCCATTTATCCTGGACTTCTGTGTCGTTTTTCTTGCCGTCCCTATGGACAACAGCAACATTTAAGCAACAGGGAGCTTTGCTTACGCAGTGGCTCTTGGTCAATCTTTTTAAAATAAGGTTAAGCAATGGGGCTGAAAAATTTTTTGTAACAAAAAGGTGTCCCAACCACCTTACTAAAATGTCTGCCCTGTGCTTCTGGTCTTCAGTCACCTGATGCACATATATCCTAGTCCTAAGAATGTTTAGGATGCCTGTGCCTTCCTAGGAAACTGAATTTACACATGCCATGGACACGTAAGACAATCAGGCCAAGGAGAAGGTAAGCCAGAAGATACCAGATCAGTCTGGAAGAGAGGAGGACAAAGCTTGCTTGGGAAAGCACATAAATGTGCCATGTTTTCTGACCCCAGGAGCAGTTTTGCTGTCGTGGGACAACCTAGGCTTGCTGTAATTGTCTTATGGAAAAATGGAAGGGCCAACAAATTTCTGGTGCAGGAGGGAGACAGAGCAGTGTATGGCCGATCATCTTGCTCCCATGCAGGAGTGTTGCAATTCAGGACCATGATAAGGGAAGGGTAGAGGAAGGCAAGGCAGTCTGAGGCCTAGAAAATATCAGTGCTCTGAGGATTTAGGATCCACATTGCCAAAATCAAATATGGATATGCTGACAGTGGGCCTCACATACAAAGAATGCTCAGCTTTGTGGGCCAAAGACTTTCTCTGTCTGTGTTGTCCCTATACCACGCAAATGGTAAATTTCTGAACCTGGCTAATCAAGACACAGATCTTGCAGTCATGCAATATTGATACTGTATTTTTTTTCTATTCTTAAAAGAATGATGATGGTGCCAGTGTTTGGTCTGTTCCTCTGACACCTGGTAATTTTTTATTCTCAGTTTACCTTTCAGACTAGTTTAACCAAATGGGAAGAATAGACAGTCCTGTTTCGTTTTTTGCCTTTGTAACCAGGCCTTTCAAGCTGACAATGTGAAAACATGAAAAAAATACCTTCTATCACCCTAGACAACTTACACCCTATACTCAAAAAATTTGAAAGTTAGTGATTGAATTCAAAATAAATTTAGAAAAATAGATTTCAGTTAGAGGAAATGATGTTGTAATACAAGCCTAGAAATAGCTAAACTCACTGGGTAACCACTAAACCAGTAAATTTTATTGCAGCTGTGACAGTTGCACACATTAAAAAGAAAGGACTACATAGTTTGAGCATTTCCAAACTGTGAAGAATACACATTTTGAAAAAGGGCAATCAGGCAAAGTTGAAAAATTTTTCACTATCTTAGAAAAGATGTCTTTAATGCATTATTTAAGTACTAGCTAGGCAACAATCCTTTTATAAGCTGTCGTTTGAAATATATTTAATGGTAGGAATGACAATGCTTTAGAAAGACTCTGTACAAAGTGAGGGAAAGACTTCAGTGAGGAACTTGCCACAGTCAAGTCATATACTCCCCAATCTCATTTCCAAAGAGACTCATCTTTCTTTGAGTTTTCTATTGTCCAGAACTCAAATTTACTTTTAAGTCAGGACAAATGAGGGAGTGTTTTTGTGAAAAAGAGCAGAAGGAATGTCTGCTACAGAGTGCAAGGACTAATACTTTGGAATGCTTTTTAAACTTTATTTCTCAAACTTCTGAAAAAGAATCTTATATTTTCTACCTGGAGGCTGACATTCATTACAATAACTTTAGCAAACTGCAAGTCAGAAAATTGGTCTATGCTAGTGATCTCTTCAAATCTAATAAAGACATAAAGTTTGGGAAGTGCTTATCTTACTTATCTTAAACAGCTGGTTATAATGGAATTAATTTCCTTTTCAAAGTGTCAGTGTTTATCTTTTGGATACTTCCTTCTAAACCTTTACAGCTCTTGTGGTTCTAATGCAGTCTTTTTTAACTTAATTGTATTAAAGAGTTTAGAATAATGGAAAGTGTAATTATAAACCATTTATACTATTAATAAATCTGCAAAGTAAAATTTTCCATTGTACACATTAAAAAGGTATATTTCACAAATATGTGTATACCATTTAATTGGAAAATAAATTTTATGCTGTCCTTGGCATTCACTTAGCTGGCCTTGTACACACAAATTGGTTTGAGGATTGCTCATATAAATATTTATTCAGAAGAAGCATTTACAGCATCTTTGTGTATTTCTCACAATTTAATTGATAGCTAATCTTGCTTTAGTAAGAACAACAATAAAACAATAATATATTTTCCCTTTTCCTGAGTATAACCAGTTGCCACCGAGTTAAATTGGGAGGGAGGGAAAGTTATAGAGTATAAAAACAAGGTAAATGTCTTCACAAGTCTATTAAACCAAATTAATTCATAGGTAATATAATATTAAACTTAAAATTGTCTTGCTTAATGTAAAGAACCTCAAGTAATCCCATAAAATAGAAAGTTTATGTGATTTATAGAGAGAAAATGCAATGCAGACTCAATGCCTTTATCTCTTCAGCAAGTAATTACTAGGACCATATTTTATATTGCTCAGGTTATTTCAATGAAACTTCTAAACCATACAGTGCAGAAAACAACCTTTCCATGGTAAAAAAAAAAAAAAAAAAGTTTTGTGACTTATTTAAGTTCCTCAGTAGAAATCTTTGAAAATATTTTTGACAGGTTTGATGATGTCTTGGAATGGACAACTGTTTTCCCCAAAATATTCTTCTAAAATATTCTTACGTTTGCACAATTAAAATGCAGTTATTTTCTTTGGATGCTTTCTTCATTAAAAAGAAGGAGGGAAAAAAAAAAAAGGCAATGCAACAATAGGGGTAGACTTTTATTTCAGGTGTTATTAAGTCCATGTGTTAGCATATCTTTTCCCATATGTTTATACTGAAGTTTTTGTGTTCCCTCAATTTTTGACAGTTATCCTCAGAAAGTCATGATAAAGTATGGAAATAAAAATTCATTTGTTGTACTAGGATGTAAAGAAAAAGTTACTTTCTAGGGCTACATGGGAAGCTTTTGATAGAAAACAACTTAAGTACAAACTCTTTTCGTATCAACAGTGCCTTAATGTGTTTCAGAATTTTCTTCTCTTTATCTTGTAAGATTTAATTTCTTCTGAGACTGTTCCTGCATCATGCTTTTAAGAAACCATCCTTAAAAGATTAAGAATTCATATTTTATTGGAATTGTCTCATGTGGGATTCAGCTGCAGATTAAGAAGCTCAGCTTTGTGTGTCTGCACATAGGTGTACTATGTGTCTCCCACTCTCAGCCATGGAGGTGTCATTAGTACAGTGAATGGGGCTTGGAAAATAATTAATCTTATTATAAAGCAGACTATTACAGAGTAATTAGTATGTGCTAAAGGAATTATTTAGTGCTTCCTATGATGTCGTGAGTTTTCCAGGATAATCACATAGCACTTACAGATGTAATGGAGATCACAGGAGACCAAAAGCCTCTAGGAATATCAAGTAGAAAATTACATTGGTTGTCCAAGACCAACTAAAATTACACCAATGTTGTGGTTTCACCCAAGCGAACAACCAAGTACCGTGCAGCAACTGTCTCACTTCCCCACCATCAGGATCAGGAAGACCAGTGGAAGGGTAAAAACCGGAAAACTTCTGGGCTGAGATAAGGACAGTTTATGGGAAAGCAAAAGCTACACACACAAACAAAGTAAAACAAGCAATTAATTCACTGCTCCCCATGATCAGGCAAGTTTTCATCCATTTCCAGGAGATCGAGGTCCCACCACACATAACAGTGACTTGAGAAGACAAACGCCTTCACTCCAAATGTCCCCCCTCCTTCCTTCTCCCCCCACCTTTCTATTCTGAGCATGATATCATATGGTCTGGAATTTTCCTTCTGTCTCTTTGGGTCACCTGTCCTGGATGTGTGTCCCAAGCTCCCCTGCATCCTCAGCTTCCTCACCAACGTGGCAGTATGAAAAACAGAAAATGCCTTGACTCTGTGCAAGCCCTGCTCAGCAATGACAAAAACATTTCTGTATTATCAACCCTGCGTTCAGCACAAATCCAGAACACAGCCCTGTACCAGGCACTTGAAGAAAATTAACTCTACCCCAGCCAAACCCAGCACAACTAAATGCTTATTTTAGGAAACTGAATCATATATTTGATGGAGAACAGCTGAATATCCATTCTAGGACATGAGTGATTTTTGATTCAAAGTGCAATTCAGTTGTCAATTCAAAAGCATAAATTTCCATTTGAAATGTCCTCCAACAAGACACCTACATTCCATGGGTGTTGAGCTGTATCTGCCAGTCCTGTGTGGACTCACACGTGCTTTGCACAGATGATAGGTGGTTACATATAAACATTTCTATTTGGTTGCCTTTATATTGAACCGAATCCTACCACAGACACTTAAAGTGTGTTGAGAAATCTATGCTCTCCTGTATCTGTCCTTCCTTCTCTGCTCTCCTCAGTCCTGAAGTATCAAATTGTCTGAACAAATCTAGATGAAACATCCGAGCTATCACAATGTAATTAAAGTCTACAGGGATCAATGTCTTGCTTTCTAATGAGAGTACATAAGGACACTGAATAAAAGGAAGTTTTTCAACTTTGTTTAAATAGGCTTAATTTCAGCAATCTATCATTTGCCTTTCCTCTAACTCCTCTTTTGAATGGTTTTGTCAAGATAAATCTGCTTATTTATTTTTTCTTAGAAAAATTGTCAAGAGTCACTATGCTTTATAGCCTATAAAAGTGACCTATGCTTACCTTTTTTTTTATTTAGTTATGACCTGTAACATATTTTAAAGATATATCTTAAATATTTAGGGGTACATTTTTAGACCTTTGTTTGATTTTAATGCAAATTTAGGGTCCATTCGAAGGCAGATTAATTCAAATTAAGCTCATGAAATTCAGAAAATATGTCTAATTTGAATGACATCTTTAAATTTCATTATTTTTAAATAACATTTATGTATATTGTGTTCTTCTGGATGTAATTTCAAAGTGTAATTTCTACTGAACACAGAAAAATAATCTCCTAATGTCTTCCTGCTTCCAAGTTTATATTCTTTTGTGTGAGCCTTTTCATTGAAAAAAAGAAAAAATATATGCAGATGACTAATTTTATTGGTTTGGTATGAATAATTTCAGGCTTAAGCTCTTAGACTAAATTGCAGGTGCAGGTTCAAAGAAGTAAGTGATTGGAATAGATCTGACGCCTCAACTGGAAACTATTGAATAAGTATGAATTCTAAATTGTACCAAGAATTCAGGGTGGGAGAACATGCAGCGCATGGGTGAAGTGCATCCTTGCTCTGCTCATGCTCCCTGTATTACCGTGGGAATGCATTTGATGCTCACTGCTGCATTCATTTAAATGAAGAAAGCGAATTTAAAGATCAATGTGCTGTAAATTTTGTATGCAAAAATACGGTGTCACAAATATGATGCATGTATTTATTGTTGTTAGAGTTCATGTTCTACTTAAGAATAGTTTCATGATTTATTCAAAGCATCTCTGACGTCATAATTTTTTACCTAAAAAATAGTGGATATCTGTTCCCCATCTAAACACATATTTAATTTTATATATACATATCGGTATATATATATATATATAATGTTTATATATCTATGTATGTATCTCAGTATAACGGTCTTCCGAATTTCACCCTCAGAAGAATCTGTAAATGTAATTCAGATTCTAAATGCCTTGTACAGTTTGTAAAACAACTTCTCTCCTTTTTCCTATCAGTCTGACAAATTTTGTTCACTGTTTATTAATATTTTAGGTTCCCTTTGTGATCTATTCAGAATTGAATTTACTTCATTTCTCCAGAGAAGTTATCACAACAGACATTAAAAATATTGTGTATATTTTTTAAAAATTTAGCACAGCATATCTACATTCTCTAAAATAATTGTGAAAATTTGAGCTTTGTCTCTCTAGTTGTTGGATGTTTAAATTTTAGTCATCCCAGTCTACACATAATCACCTTAGGCTCCCTTTAAAATCAATGGGGGAATAAAATCAGCTCAAAAGGTGGTTCATTTGACCTTGTTCAAATCCTTATTTCAGGAAGATATCAATCTTCCTTTGGAAGTGCCAATTTCTCTCAATTAACCATAAGAAGAGTTAGTGTGATTCGCTCACAGGCATATGTCTACTTCCAGTCATCCCAACCCCAGTTTAGCTGTCTAGTGCAATTTATTTTTTTACTCACCCATTTCCCTTTAGTATTCAAAGGTTCACACTTTTTTTTGCTGTGAATTACAATTCAATAAAAAAGTCCTTTAAGAAGTATTCCACGGGCACACTGAATATATTAAGAATTACAAAGAACCCTACCTATCTTATCAGACAGATAATTTAACTAATTTGTCCATTGTGCTGTAGTTGGTGAAAAGAAATTACGTATTTGCACAGTAAATTGACATTCTTATTGTTTTAGTATGTTTGTGCTAAAACAGCTACTTTGAAAAGAATAACGTATGTTCATTTTTTTACTAAGAAAGAAGAACTATGCAGCTCTTTCAGGTCTATTCTATTGGTCTTTAGGCTGCCAGTTGTATTAATGTATGCTCCTGCTTACAGATCTCATATATTCCAGTTTTCTCCTTTTTTGTTGTTGTTGATGAAAAAATTATGTTTCATGTACATATTCTATGTGTATATTCTGTGTATTTCACGTTCCCTTTGCACATTTACGCATTCAGTATATTTTTGGAATGGTGGTAGTACATCAACTTGTACATCAGCAGGAGCTACTGCAGAGACAAGCAGCAAGGAAAAGGCAGCTTCTGCCTCCCATTGCTGCTTCTCTGAGCCATTCTTCCCTCACGTAATTTAATAAGTGTTCCATTAAGAAGTGGAGGGCCATGATTCCCTGCTGTAAGATATAGCACACAAAGCTTCAAAGAAGGTTCATGATGATTTTGGGTCTCTGTGCAGTACTATAATTTCTCATACATACTTCTTTTTTTCTTTTTTTTTTAAATACAGGAAAATCGAAGGATGGAAAAATTGCTTTTTATAAGAGTAGTGCAGCAGAAATTTTTTACCAAAGTTGTATTCTATCTGGCATGAATTGCATCTTTGGAACAAAAGTGTCATAGTCACCAATCACCCTAAAACGTTATTAGAAATATCTTGGTTTGTTCTCAGTTGTGCCTCTGAGGTTTCATTTGAGCTTTGAAACTTTATCTGTTCAGTGATACCTTTCAGAACATTCTGATTGTCAAAGGAGTACACAGATTTGATTTCATTTGATTTATCATTTCTTTTTATAAGGGGTTTTTCTTTGTAGAATTTTTTTAGTAAATCACCTCCAAGAGTGATACATAGACATACTGAAATTGAAACTCTCCAAGATTTTATCAGTTTAAAAGCAAAATATTTATTTTTACACTAGGTTGTCTAAGAATACTTATTATCTCTGCTGATGAAACAGTGCAAAATATTTATCTCTTGCTATCATATTGAAGAAAGGAACCCTGTACATTTAAACACGAGCTGATTCATTTCCTCCTTCTCTCATTAATTAATACATGTTTTATTACTATAAAAAATTAGAGGGAGTGTAAATTGACAAAAGAATGTTGTTTCTTTACTTCTCACCCTTAAAAACACAAGAGCTATAGAAGGATAAGAAATTCCCTTTGGAAACTGCATACAAGAATTTTTTAAAGATAAATTTGTGACTGCATGAATGATAGTTTTTGGCAGATTATCTTGTGTAATATGTGCAATACTATAGCTTTATTAATTAATTCTTCATTTATTCCTTGAGCTGAGCAATCTCATAATTACAAATGTACCTTTGTATTCTCTTTAAATAGATCAGAGCTACAGATAAGAAAAGAATTATTGGGAGGAGTAAAGAAAAAAAAAATCTTAAACTTGATTTTCAAGTAACAAAATAGGAGAAATAAGGGTTTTCTCTGCATTAGAAAGACTTTGTGTAGTCCCATAAAGACCAACAATCTGAAAAGTGTCAAGTCTTGTCTTTTTAAAGGGGATGGCTGCTTCCAGACTAATGTTAAACCATTGAATCGAGGAAAGCTACTTGAACTGTCCAAGTGCCTTCCAGGGACCAGTCTCACAATTTAATTGTCCAGTTGATGCAGTTCCAGTGCTTGGACACCTGCCCAAGCACTCTGTAGTTTCCTAATATATGAGTTGCTGAAACACCTCTCTGTGCTTCCACAAGAGGAGTAATGCTTTCTATCTGTCAGAGAAATTCCTTTTCAAAATCCAACCTCCTAATCTCTTGTGGTGACTGTTTTCAGGTTGACAGGAGAAATTATCTGTGTATACAGAAAGCAATCTCAGAATATGGGATTCAGAGATGTTACCATATACTATTTGATTCAGTGTCACTTGATCACAATTATGCCTCCCCCAACCATATTTTTCTGCTCCCCCAAATGACCAGACAGGCTTACTCATAACTCAGGGTTGGATGTGTGTGGGCATTGTTGTGTTGGGTTTTGGTTTTATTTTTCTTTTGTATCTTTGTTTTACTAATCTGAGCCTCTGATCTACTCCTGGACACCTGAAACAAACTCTTAATAAATGGTTTTTTTTGCATTTCCCACTAATCTTGGATTTATAAATGGTACAGTTCTGATGCATATGCTTATTCTTGGATATGTGCAGACCCTTTGAACCCAGACACAGCTGTCTATACCTCTGCTGCAAGGACATTTCTGTTGTGCCACTAGTAGCTGTTAAACAGCCACAAACTACAAGTCTGGTACAATATAAAGTGAAATTGGTGCCAGTTGTGTTCTTACCCTGGGTTTAGAATTGCAGCAGTTTGGGTGCCGCCTGGTGAGGCAAATGGGGTTCTTCCTGCAGCAGTGCAATCAGACAGATATGGGCAAGATTAGTCAATCCTTCCCCTATATCTAAGCCAAGTTACATTATCTTGAGGTAACTCTTAGTTTCAGAGGGAAAATGAAGAATAAATCACTTCTAAGTAGCAATGCTTAAATGCAGCGTATCTCAGAATGTGAAAATGTCAACTTGAAACCCTGGAGATGGATAATGACATGATGTTTGTAGTATGGGCCATTAAACTCATAGAAATTCAGCTAGAGGTGACTCAGAGCAATTATTGTGCTGTATTTATTTCATCGCCGTGATGGACAGACAAAACACTTCATAACTGTGTATAGCTCTGTAGTAAAAGAACTTTTTCTTGTTGAATGTAAACCAGTAAAAAAACCAATTTAATAAAAAATAAAATCAAACTTTAAAATAAACTTTAAAAATAAAGTTTAAAAAATTATAAAACTTATTTATAAAATGAATAAAAACATAAAAGAATCTTATTTTGAGACACTTTCCATGTTCCGTTTCCTATAGTTCCCATATCAACTATTATAATGTTCCTGAAGGTTTTCTGTGGCATTAATTGGGAAAAACTTTCAAAAGCTGTTTGGATTGCTTGGAGATGACACATCTCTACTAAATTATGTAGTACAGTGTACTATTCAAGTATCACACAAAAGCTTTTAGCACTGTACTGCACAGATGTCCAGAAAGACATTAAGGTGCTGGAGAGTGTTGAGAGAAGGGCAGCAAAGCTGATGGATGGTCTAGTAAGTCCTTTGAGGAGCAGCTGAGGGAGCTGGGGTTGTTTGGCCTGGAGAAAAGGAGGTTCTGGGGTGACCTTATCACTATCTGTCACTAGCCAAATGGGGATCAGCCTTGATGACCTTGGAGGTCTTTTCCAACCTAAATGATTCTGTGATTCTCTGTGTCTTGGGGTGACTTTATGCTGTGTATCCCCTATCGCTGCTCTATGCCCAGACATGAATTCTGTGCCTCTCTGTGCCTTTAAAGCTAGCTAAGGGAGAGGGGGGAGAGCCAGTGGAATTCCTTTGGTGCTGTGTTCAAAACACAGATAAGCTCACTGGCTTCTTTGCCCCGCTGCTCTGCTTTTGCAGCAAGAAGCAGAATTACATTCCCTTTGCTTTCTAGCTAGCTTTCTGTTAGCTAAAGCAAGGAGTCTTCCTAGAACTTTGGTTTCTTCTTCTTCTCTTCTGGAGTGTACAACAACAGCAAAACATTGGCTGGGAGACCTTACACCTCAGCCTGGAGGGGCCCAAGCTGACCCAGCTCTGAAGAGCAGAAAAGCCACACCCACAAAGGGCTCTGAAATCTATGCAGGTTTCTCTCCACAGTGAGAGGTTTTATTATTTAGCATTATTCTGTTCCCATGTGTTTGTTAAATAAATAGGTTTTTTTCCTTTCACTTTCCTCCGAGGAAAATCTTTTTTCTCCCCGAACCTGGTGGGGGAGGGATGGCTGTAACCTGCCTTCTATCAGAGGACGTTCAAGTTTGCATGTTCCTCCAAATTTGTCTCAAACCGACACACTGTGACAGAAAAATTATGGAGGAGGACAATACACTTCTTTCCCTTGAAGTGGCATGTCTAATCTAAGACATTCATTCTTCAGTTTCTTTAACTCAGGCTGTGTGCCTCAAACACATGGATTCCTGATTAAGGTTTACAAAGTCTGAACTAATGGATGTATTTTCATTTCTCTTAGAGGACACTGAGAACTATGAATGTCTTCTTAAAGCTTCTTCTGTGACAAATCTTCTTGACAAAAGCTTCAAAATGGCAGAAAATATGGGCATAAACATGCTATGTATGATGTCTACAAAAAACCAGTAGCTTAATGAGAATTTTAAGATTGTAACTTTTACACAGCTAATTCATTTTCTAGGACGGAATTTTTAAATTAAAGTTTCCCTGAAATGTTTAGTTAAGCTCAAAACATTTTATAATGGCAGATCTGTTGTCTAGGAAAGGAGGAGTTAGATAAAATTTTATGTAATTTTTTTTACCGAGAGACCACTAGGCTATATTGACAGTTCTTTAAACCTGACATATTTAAAGAGCATTCTACTTGCATTCTCATAAACAACAGTGTCAGCCAAAGCTCGAATCTATCCCCTCACTATAAACTGGAAAGAAGAAGATAGAGTTGAGGGAAAAGTCAAAAAACTGTTCAGATATTTCATTTTTAGTCAACAATTACTAGTTAACCTCCAGGTTTATTTGGGGAATTTTTGAAAAACAATACTCTGTAAATGAAAAACTTTTGAGCTGGAACGTTAGCTTCACTCAGATAAAGCTTATTTTCATTTTAACATTTTCTCAATTTTAAAGTGGATTCAGAGGTTTCTAACAAAGAGCTACTTCTTGTACAGAGATAACAAGTCCAAATAAAATTGTGTTTACCGGAAAACTCTTTGGAAGTGAGAAAAGTTTGGAAATGACAGAAACTGGGCTGTGTTCTCTAACTACAAGAATCAGTTTGAAGGAGTAGTATTATCAAATATTGGAAAAAGAGGTTTGCTAATCTTATAAGAGTGTTAATGGAAACTGTTCAGGCGATGGAAGAAAAGTCAACAATTTAAAGGAATGGCATATTATTACCATTTACTAAGTACTCATTAAAAAATTGATATGGGGAAGGATATGGAGCACAAATCTGATGAGGAGCAGCCAAGGTGGTGGTGGTCTTTAGCCTTGAAAAAAGGAGGCTCCAGAGAGGGCTCTTCTCACTCTCTACAAGTGCCTGAAAACAGGTTGTAGCCAGGTGGGAATTGGTCTCTTCCCCCAAGTAGCAAGTGATAGGATGAGAGGAAATGGCCTCAAGCTGAGCCAGGGGAGGTTTAGATTGGATGCTAGGAATAACTTCTTCATGCAAAGGGTTTTCAGGCACTTCAACAGTGCCTGATCACCCAGTTCTGCCCAGGGAACTGGGTGATCCACCAACCCTGGAGGTATCTTAAAGATGTATAGGTGGCACTTAGGAACATGAGCTGTCTTGCGGACCTTGGCTGGGGTCCCAAGGTTTTACTAATTAACTTCATATTGTGTATTCCCCAGAAGCAGGTATGCAGTCTGACTTCCATGATGGGATGTCATTTCCCATGTGAAAATAAATGTTCTGTGGATCAAGTGATACATTACAACTGTAAGTTTCATGATGTAAAAGGTACTGCCTGGCATGCGGTACAGCTGTGCCAAACAAAGTCCTCTGTAAACTGGAGAAATAGAGGCAACCTGTGACAAGCAGTACTCATGAGCCAACCTCTCCCTCTGATCTCTTTAGTTTCATTCATTTTGAATTTGACCATTATGAATCCATCTGTACGATTGTGTCCTGGCCCAGCAGCCCATACCACTGATTTACAACATCAGTTTGCTGCTGACCTCACTGTTTGTATTCATGGAGAAACTTGGATGAGAAGGAGAATAGGGGAGGGGACAGTATTGACAGCACAGTGAGTTTTGTCCCTGTTTGTAGTAGGGATAAGAACAAACACAAGCAATCTGTGATGTCTTTCTCACTCACAGTCTTATTAAGATACCTCAGCAAATCTTGCAACTACCAGGCAGGCACTAACCTAATCAATAGAAAATGGATTTTCAAGACACATACTTAGGCAGGGTGACCAGCCATCATGTCCATGAAACAGACAGTGTGATAATGACTCTCCTTTACTGATCTTGTTTTATTTCCTTCTTCTAAACTGGAAGCTTCTGAATAGTTATCTTTATTTTCAGGGTTCTGTTCAGTTCTGTTATATTCTTTATCATAGCATCCACAAGAAAAAAAAAAAAAAATAGATAACTCCCCAGCTTTCTTGGAAACGGACTAGCCAAATTGGTTGTTCTCAAAAAACATACTGTAAACATACAGGGGAAACTATTTAAACGATGACAACAACTTCTGTGAAACAAGAGGTGAATAAGGAGGGCATGTGGCAAAGAGAGATAAAAATTTAGTTACCCGGAAAAATTAAGTGGGTACTGCTTGCCTGCTGCTTAACCTAAAACACTACAATAGGCAAAAAACTCAAGGAGTTTTACCAAAATATCCCAAAGGTTTTATTATCCAATATATAATTAAATTGCAGAAATCAATGCCACGGGATGTTGTGGATTCCACAAGTTTTAAGAGCTTGTATTGAAAAAATAATAAGGAAGGAGAAAACCCATAAAAGTCTGTTCAAATTTCAGATTAAGCTCTGGTTGAGGAGGTCTTTTTAAGGTTCAGATTTTACAAAAAGGAGAGGTATTATATATTTGGAATATGAAGGGAAATTTTCACTTGCCATATGCATTTTACCAAAATACTTCCTTTTATTCATGAGTATGCTGGTCTCATCTCTTGCTGTATCTCAGCACATGCTTTCCTGTACTCTCTCAGTAGCCAGGAAGTGTCCCCCTCCCACAGGTAGGTGAAGCTCAGTGTTCTGTGGCCTCAGCTCATTCAAAAATTATTCCCAGATCCCATTGAAATCCATTTGAATATTTAAGATAACTAGATATTTCAAGATATTAGATGAACACTAAACTGGAGAATGTTTTAGGAGGAGCAAACTCTTGATGTTATTGTTTTCCAGTGGGCAAACTCAAGGAGATCTTACTTTGAGACGCATTTCTCATTGAAACATAGTCAGCTCTCAAACACTTTTTATTAAATAATCCCTGCCCAAGCTCTCATTAAATGTGAGGTTTATGCCAAGCTGTCTTCCACGATGACAGTCTAAGCCACTTGAGGAAGGTGAAAAGTTCATGAGTAAGTGAACATAGTGAAAAGGGCAAGAGAGATGGAAAACCTGAAAAACCTGAAATGACAAGGTTGCTCCAGTACTTTGTTCTGCACTGCAGTCCTGTCTAGTATCTCTGTGCTGATATTACTGTGCTGCAAACAGACATCACTGTGGAGCAAGACAAATTCCAAGTGTTCAAAAAGAAGATGATACATCTTCCCATTTGACTTCTTTTAACATATTTTAAGGGTATGCTTTACTATTAATCTTTCTCTGACTCAAAACTGGATTCCCTAATTTGGAAGGAAAAAGAAGAGAATACTCTTCTGAACCACTCAGAAGGTCTGAATATACTTTAGGTAAGCTTGCTGTAGAAAGAACTTGTCATTAAATGAGTCTTGGAAACTACAATTCCACTATAAGGAGTGCTGTATTCTGTTGATACAGTTTTGAATGTTAAATTCAAACCTGGGTAAAATAGTTATCAGACTGGAATAAGTAAGAGAAGTTCAAAGCATAGGAAAGATAGGACTTCATACAATACTCACTAGGTCTAATTCAGTTTCCAGGCAAGATCATGTGTCTGTCAATAGTTGTAAATGCATGTAGATTGTAGATTATGTCTGCCTGATGGGAAATATAAGGAGCAATTTTTCCTTTATCTATTCAATTGGAAAATACGTGCTATACTGTGGAGGCAGATTTTCAGCATGATGTAGGAAACACATACCTCAGTCCCTTCCTTTCCCATAATAATAACAATAATAATAATTGAAATGTTAGTACCTTATGCTGAGATATATAAATCTTAAATAAGAAACTATGTTGTGTTTCCTATTAAAGCAGTTTTGGTTGGTTTACTTTTCCCATCTTTAAGGGACATTGAAAATTTTGTATTACAATATAAATATCAGTTCTGTAAATATGTGGTTGAAATGCTAAAACCTATATGCTTTTTTATAAATTATATCTGAATATACTTCAGATTCACCACATGAATAGTGTTTGAAAAGAACTCATAGTATTTTTTTTTTTTTAATGGATGTGAGAGTGCTGCCATAGCATTTACATTTGTATTCAATTGAAATCAGTAAATTAGAGTTGTGATGAAACTTCCAGTCCTGTATACTGGAACATCAGAACTATGCAGTTTCCAAATTAGCAAGAAAAGCCCTGCATTTGTAAGTGATTTGCTGTGCAAATCCTCTGCTTTTCTTTTGTCAACTATCAGGGTAATATTCGCTCTTGTACATATTTTATACTTAACCAGCAACTTTTTTCCATTAGAAAGTGTCCTGAGTACATATACGATCCCTAAATAAGCATGTTCTACTCTCTTGTTCCTATTTGCATGCCTGGACCAGCTTGAATTGATTCAATTAGAGATTTAATTAATAAAGTGATTTGATTCATATCACTGTTGAATGGACAGGATGGAGGCCAGAAGAAAATTAAAAGAAACTAGTTCAGACTTGTTACACACAAATCACTACCTTTGGATATATCTCCCTCTTTAGGAATCTATCAAGGCAGATATGTGCTGTAACTTTTTAATTTTAATGGCAATTTTTTGCAAACAACTCTCATTTTAGGATGAAATACAGCCAAGTTATTCCAGAGTCTTGCCAGTAAAACTTAAGTGAAATTTCTTAAATACATAATGGGATATTGTAGCCCAAATTTTGGTATGTTACCACATTGAAATAGAACTTCAATAAGAAAATACAAAAGAGCAGTTAGGAAATCAGTATGCTGTGTAATATCAGAAGAGTGATGATAATTGTGTCTGATTTTTGCTGTTATAGGCATGGTAGATAGCAATATACCTTGACTAGCAAAGTGAAGATAAATAGCTTTATTATTTACCTACTAAGGTAAGTCAAGCCTTTTCAGTTAGCTCTTTGCAATGCCAAACACAGAAATGCAAGCCATTGAGTCATTCAGCTAATTCAACTGATTTAAGAGAAACAAGATTTTAGAACTAAGGTGGTAGGATTTCTCCAGCAATGTCATAGTGTTATAGTATGGAATCCATAAAAATGTAAATACACATGAATGAGACTGGTCTTGCAGGTAATAATTTCACAGCATAATCAGGAGAAACAAGTTTATAATTAAAAGGATTAATAGTGACTACAGACAACCCCAGACCAGTAACTTTATCAAAAGATTTAATACATTTCAGGATACAAATACACCATTGTTTTGCCATATAGCCATGAATTATCTTGAAGTTTTACAGAAAGATAGAAAATTTGGACAAACAGACTTCTGAACTGTAAACAGGAAAATATCTTTCTTTCATACAGTTGTTCCAAAGCAGGTATCTAGACCTGATTGGCAGGTGGATTCAGTATTGGAGTTATTGAATTTCTTGTAGGAAAAGCATGGCTTAAAGCAATTTACTGTGATTATTTTCTAGACAAATTGCTAGCAGAAGGTTTTAAATTGAAGCATTCAGAAGTGGCTAGTAAAAACTACTGAAGATGCATCTTTGAGACGGGTGGTGTTGTCTGTGATAGAGGGACTTAAGTAAAAAGGGACATGACAGAGGATCATGACATATGCTCTAGAATCTATAATCTGTCTCTCTTGTGTTACTTTTCATACTGCAAGAACAAGGATGTGAGCAGTAAAATTGATACACAAGAAACATAATGCTAAAAGACAACATATTACATAAAATTCACAGCAATCCTGTAGTAAGCAATGCCACAATTACTGTTCAGGCCAAGACTTTTACCATGTTTAAAAAAAGACTAGAGGTTTATAGGTCTAATGAAAACTTCTACTACCTACAATAGAATTAAAAGGTGCTACAACACTCTTGCTTCATGACAGAAATGAACCTTTGCCAAAACTCCAGTTGCTCTTCAGACACAGAAATCCTCCCACTGATTCTAAAGAGGCAAAAATTTTACATACATATATTCAGTAAGTGGGATTGTGAAATCTCTTACTGAAATTTGTTATTGAGTAGTTTTAAAAATGATACAACAGAGATCAAATTGCAAGAACTATTAATATGGTCTTTTCACATTCTCCTCACATTTAAGGTACTAATTCGTTAGACAGTATTCCACTTTGCTTTCTGAGGGGTTCTAATTGGCAGTGTTTGAATAAGTATTCTTGGCAATATAAACATATGCAACTGTGAACAAAGTTGTTCCTTTAAAGTAAATCTAAATATGAGATAAAAGCATTAGTGAGATGAAGCTGAACAAACAGATATACCAATGTCAGGGCCCAGGAGAACATTGACTGTATCATTTTAATGTGCAGCTAGTTAGCCTAGAGACAGTGCTTTCCTATCAGCAAAACCTTGTCACTTGAGCATTCATCATCAATGAGGCAAGATGGAAAACAGGAACCTCATTTTCTGACAACTTTGATAGGTGTCTTCTTCTCTTATCCCTGCTGATATGACAACAGTGAGACAATTCCAAATAGAATGTCCATTGTGGAACAAAGGTCTGAAAAGAAAAAGCTCTCTGCTTGCCCCAAATGACTACTCAGGTGTTAAAAACAAACTAAAGGGCTTGAATATGAATCCTACCTGTCCTGTTATTTGGTATTTTCCCTTAGAGAGAAATACTATTTTGTACATAAGGAACCTTCCTGATGAAATTTCACTTAATCCAATCCACTTTTGCACAGTATGTTGGTAAAGTTAACTGATAATTTTATGAGTAAAAGCTGTATAGTCCTCTTTTTCGTCTTATTTCTTTTTTAATCATCTCCAGTCCTCTTTTTCCTCTTATTTCTTTTTTAATCATCTCCAATTCTAGTGATCCTTGGCCACAAATGAAGCTTGAAATAAATATGAACATAAACTATCCAGTCCATGATCTTTGCAAATTGCCACATTGTCACAAGGATACATCTTAACTGTAATCACTGAAACATAACTTTTGCATGGATTATAAAGTTTATATATTTCACAAGAGACACTGCCCTTACTCATCCCAGTTTTAGATCAGGGTTTTATACAAGTTCAAGTCCATTGACTTTACTGGCATTTCTCCAAGGTTGCACGAGTACAAATGAGAGGAAGCAAGACTGATAAACAATAATAACTATTCTTTTTGCAGTTAGACAAAATATTTTTTGCCAATAATGTGTTTCAAATAAGACCTTTTTCTGATAATTTCTCCACCTTAAGGGAATTTCAGACTAGCAAGCAACTTTGTTATGCTACTTTTGCACTGAAATGCTATTCAAATAGTTTAGCATTTTTCAAAAATAAGTTATTTAAAGCATTTAATGTTTTGAAGGATTCTATATTATGCTATTGTAAATTATTTAAAACCAAATTATAGGGGTTTTTTTCCTAATCTAAAAAATGTAATTTAGAAATAATTAAAATACAAGACATTCTTATCCAAGGTGTTTTGCACCATATCTCTAGGTCATGTTTTAAAGTTATTCCTATTTGATGGTACATAAGACAGAGAAAAAGGAAGTGGAGATCTTCAAATAAGCAATCCCAAAAGCTGGAATTTATATGTACTGACTATTCCTTTTACAGTGTTTGGACATATATGTGAATGAGAGTGATTTCTTTTTCATGAGTATTAGATTTATAAGTGTCAAGGACAAAACTTTAATTATGAAAAGTGTGATTATTTTGATGTTCTGATTAGCTCAAAGTCTTGATTAAATATAGTCAAAAAATGATTAATATTTTTGATGTTTACTCTGACATATATTAATGCTTTCTGAATCATCCTAGTTACTCTTAAGATAGGCTTTCTTCTGCTACTAGTTCTTTCGTGATCTTGCAGGATTCCCAAGTACAAATCAGTTTTATGTTTCTTTTGAGTAGAGCTACTGTAGATCATGTAACTTACAATTGGAAATCAATAATCATAACATCATAGATTTATAAAATATCTTGAGATCAAAGGAACCCACAAGGATCATCGAGTCCAACTCCTGGCCCTCCACAGCACTATCCCCAAGAGTCACAGAATGTGCTTGAGTGTTTGCCAAATGCTTCTTGAACTGTGTCAGATTTGGTGCTGTGACCACTTTCCTGGGAAACCTATTCCAGTGCCCAACCACACTTTGGATGAAGAACCTTTTCCTAATATCCAGCCTAATTATCCAGCTCTAGGTGACTTTGCCTTGGCAAGAGAGTCGGACTAGATTATCTCCAGAGGTCTCTTCCAACCCTAACAATTCTGTGATTCAAAGGCAATAAGAAACCCAGGACAGCTAGCTAGCTTTTTCAATGAATGCAAACTGTTCAGTAGGACTCTCATTTCCAATTACCTCTCAACCCTCCCTTACAAAAAAAAAAAAAAAAAACGAACAAAAACAAACAAACAAACAAAAAATCCAAAAAAACCCAAGCTCCCCCCAGAAACCTTAATATTAATAGCATATAATACCTAACTTCATGTAATATCGAATATCAGAATAATATTTAATATCTGAATAACAATATTCCAATTCCAGAGTTCTCTCACTTCTTTTCAAAGGGGAAGCTGAATGCTTGAGTAGTTGTTCCATGGCTTTTTTTGCTCTAATCTCTTAGGCTATGCTAGCTGTAGTAAATTACGCTAAGTCAATGACCAAGGCTATGAATTATATTCTTTGTTCTATGACATAGTTAAAATGGTGCCTGGTTCAGTTTTGGCTTGAGACATACAAAATTAATTTGCAAAATTCCCACACTCAGACTGACCAGGTGGCATGCCCCATAAGCAGTGTGGATACAGTTTCCCTGCACTGGAGGATTACGGGATGTTCTCAACTATGGATTTGAACAGACAATGTAACTGACCTCAGGAGCAGAGAACAAAACCTTTTGCTAGTTTACAAGCAGATACATAGCTTCAAGGCTCACATCCTTCTGGAGAGGATCATAACCCAGATTCCCACTTTGGTAGAGCCTCAGGCTTCCCTGAGGAAATGTGCTCTCCTGCACACTATTTTGATTCCTCCTGCCGGGAAAGCTGATCAAAATGTCCGTGCTTTAGGAATGTAGTGGAAAAGTCATGTAAATAACAGAAAAATTGCAAAGCACAGAGACACGATTCAAGGTCAGTACAATTACTGTATGACCATTATCAATCTCTACACGTCCTTCTGTTTGACTTTCAAAGACAGTTCATTTTTAATAGCACCATAATAATTATTTTGAAAAATGAATTATATTGACATGCAAAGCCACTCTTATCTAAACAGTTATATGTGTTTTTATCAGATTCCCTCATAGCTGGCTTTGTTGGCACCTTTGCTGCTTTTTTCAAAGTGGTTGTAGCCTACATGACTCTGAAGATTGAACTGCCTGCTTTATACCCTGAAGGACAAATTTAGGTAGGCGGAATTCAATTGTGGTGGCTGGTGAACATACATTACAAGGGAGAGAGAGTTTTCTGTAAGACAACTCCCTAGTACCACAAGAACCACTTTATGTTAAGGTGACCAGAAAGACTTCTCCCAGGATGCTTGTTCTGTTATGTTAATCTATCCCAGTTTGAATTCCCTGGTTGGCTGTCAGCCTTTACCCCTCATCACTCCCCCAGAGTTCCCCATTGGTCCCCGTTCCCTAGTCCCGCCTTCCCCCCCCCCCCCCCCCCCCGAGAAAACAGTGAGTTTTGGGCTCATGTTCGTATTTGCCTCTGCACCCTTCGACAGTATAGCAGCAATAAATGCTCCTGCTGGAACGCACACAAATGCCCTTCTCAACTCTTTGCTACTGACTGTAACACTGAACCCACCCGTGCTTCTGAGGGTGCACGCGGCACCCCACAGAGGTGGGCAGAGACAGTATTATTCAATTAGGCTAATCTGAATTTGGCTCAGACAGCAGATGCAATATTAGTTTTCCTGCTGGGATTTTTGCCTCTGTAACAGTGCAGTAATCTTTCAGTAGATAGTCTGGCAATATCTTTACCTTCAGCATGGACTATGGACATGTTTGAAGCATAGTACAAGTGTTTCAAAAGGAATAATAAGTAAATTGGAACCACCCTTAATTGTCTCAGTGGAACAGATTCCCAGAAGAGTTTCATTAAAATTGCCCCATTTAAAAATGTGTTTAAAAATGCAGCCACTCAAAATGATCAGATATATTATTAAACACTATCACACAAATGAATAATTTACAATTAATAACCAAATCATATAATTAAAGAACTTTAAGAGTTCATTTTGCTTTATCCATCTCTTCCTTTCTCAATCCTTTAAAAAGGATTGACTAATGACTGTTCCCTCCTGTAAAAATTTTTTGTCTGCTGCTAAGGGATTACTATTGTAAAAATTTTCTGTGTGCTTCTAAGCCTGACTATTTCTCTATCTGACTTCCTTCAAATTTCCCCTTACTTCCAAGGTAGGTTGTTCAGCACCATGGACTGTTGTGTTCTTAATTTTTCAGGTTGAAGGACATGGAACTGTTGGAGCAAGTACAGAGATAGGCCACAAAGTTGATAAGGGGCAGAGAGCACCTCCCCGACAAAGACAGGCTGAGAAAGTTGGGACTTGTTAAGCCTGGAGAAGAGAAGGATGTGTGGAGAGCTCAGACCAGCCTTCCAGTATCTGAAGGGGGCCCATGGAGAAGCTGGAGAGGGACTCTACATCAGGAACTGTAGAGATAGGACGAGGGGGAATGGCTTCAAACTAAAGGAGAGTAGGTTAGATTAGATATTAGGAAGACATTCTTTACCGTGAGGATTGTGGGGCACTGGAACAGCTTTCCCAGAGAAGCTGTGGATGTTCCACCTGTGGCAGTGTTCAAGGCTGGGTTGGATGGGATTCTGAGCAACCTGGCCTAGTGGAAGGTGTCCCTGCCCATGGCAGGGTGGTTGGACTAGATGATCTTAAGGCACCTTTCCACCCAAACCATTCCAAGATTCTATGATTCTAGGTTCAAATATGAGTTAGCTTCAGAATTTTGGATGTGGTACTGAGATGTTTTTGGAGTAAAGTGGTTTTAAATGCATTTTGATTAGACCATGATGTCTACTCTTAAAATTAAACTACTTAGATAATAAAATCCATTTATTGGATTGGTTCCTCCATGCATAATTTTGGAGTTTTTTTCTTGTGCTCCACAGTTTGATAACATGAAGTGTCAATATATAAACCGCAATGTCAAATAACTTGTCTCCTCATTTCCTCCAGGGTCTTGCTTTCTTAATGGATTCAGCATATTAACACCCAGGCATTATTTTTAAGTGAACTATCAATTTTTCATGGAACATGTGCTATTTTGGTGATAGTTCACTCCTGATACTGCCTCTAAGGGTAATATGGAAGTTCACACCCAGAGTGATGCCATTCATCCATATATTTTATCACACAATTCCAGCAGGTCTTTTGCCGTGCTCCCACTCACATACCCTCATGATATTTCCTAACACAGCTAACTTGTATCACTTTTACTGTACTATAAAAATGTCATTCTGGTAGATTGAAAGTTCACACATGATTTCAAGCCTTGGGCCTGAAAAATCCTAGAAAACCCAATCATTATTTCTTTTGGTCTTAAGACTGTCATACATTATATATATAAAATATGGAAAGATATTGGCAAAAATACAATTACACCATCTCTATTGAACCATTAAGGGTAACTGCCTAAGTGATGCAGAATGATCATGCCCATACTGCTAAAGGAAAGCACAATTCAAACCAGACAGCCCGAGTTCACTTGTCTGTACATTTAACCTGGCACTAAGCTGTACTATAACTATATTTTGTATATGTAGAATTTCTTTTGCTTTTTGTCCTTTAGTTTGGTTCTTCATAGCTTTGGTTTAATATGGCAAATGTCTTGTTTATCAATAGTCATTCTTCAACCTACTAACATTCAGTAGGAGAGTTTGGCAAAGGTAAGCTATGTGGTGTCTGTTGGCTTTTTACTTGTAGGAATGTCCATAATGGAGAGAAATGAAAGAAAAGGCCCGGAACATTCCTTAGCTCTGCACTGTCTGAACTTCAATAGTTAGCTGAAGTCACCCATAAAATCTGCTTTTGGTGCACCCTTGCCTGTCATTTGCATCTTTAAAAGCACAGTTTTATGTATTAATTCAATAAAAGGAAACTGATAGGAGGACATTTTTTGACAGATCATAAATGATATTCAGTTCTAGATCTGCAGACAATAATGTTTATTTATAATGTTTATTATAGAAGTAAACTACTAATAGTAGGAGAAACCAGATCAATATCTGACTACTCTGGCATTTTCTTTAGCAGAAATTGTTATAGTACTTACAGTAAAATAACTGGATATGATAAAAAGTAGGTTCTTGGCCTTATAATGCAAAGTCAAAAGTGTTGCCTGCAGGATACTGTCTGTTCCTATACATATGTATGTAAACTAAATGGCTGTTCCATTCACATAAATATATTTCTGACTATGTTTTCCTGTCTTCAGCTTGTGGAGAAAATTTGTTATATGATGATAACCAGAAAATTAAACACATGCCTGAATATAATTACATCAAATGATTTTTAAACTCTATGAAAAAATCTTCTGTAAGCATTGTAGTGCAGCTGTCAGTAAATTAGACACATCTGACATAGTAATTACCCTTGCTAGTCAATAACTGCTAATTAATCTGTTAAAACTGACATGAATATTTTAAACATCTCTAGGAAGTTACAGCAAGTTTAAGGGTCTGACTCGAAACCTCTTTTGGTTTAGAAGTTTTGCTGCGCTTGCAAAAAATGTGACTTGCCCAGCAATAACTCTGTTGGGATTGGAGTGTACAAAGCAAGTGTCTGCATAATAATAACAACAATTAAAAAAATAAACCTTGACTGCAGCTCCAGTAAGTAAAGGAACTCTTAAGAGAAGGAATGGCTGCATAGTTTTCTTTTATAAAGCTCTGAAACTACTTTGAAGCATGTTTGGTCCACACATAGCCTTTAAAAGCTTCCTCACCCCATTTCCTCTCTTTTCTGTTCATCAACGGTTTCTGTATATTCCTTTATTCTTTCTTGGGATTATCTCCTGATACATTTCAGCCTGTTCAAAAGGTACCCACCTCCTAAACTGACAAAACTTTTCAAATTTTCAGTGTCTACATCAAGATTTTTTCAATTGAAAATTTTAAAACCTTTTTGTTATATGAGCAAATTATTGTACATATGTCCTTATGTGACAGTTGATGAAGGTATTTCACCACCTCCAGAATAGTTCAGAGTGGCCAGAATAGTTTAGGTACACATTTCAGAAATGGGGAGCTTGAAAGGAAGATGTTTTGTTTCTAAATTTGCATATATCTAAATCTCAGTTTACCTTAGAAAGACCTTTCATCTTCACATATCCTTAGAAAGGTGCTTGAGAAGAAACAAAAAGTTAATGATCACTTCTGTTGCTGACTTGGTGTTGCAGGTTAAAGTTTAACCATCCTGAAATCTATACTGCACCATAGAGATATCTAAGAATGTAAGAATAAAGATATCTAAGATATCCTACACAAGAAATTGGAAAGATAGACTGTGCTAAATGTATAGGTAATTAGATTTAGAAGATTCACATACATTGCATCTGAACAAGATTGTACTGACATATAAGTCAGAAATTTACTGGTTTACACTCCCATTGTGGCTAAATATGTGGGAACATCCATGATTTGTACTAATGTAAAATGCGAATGTCTCTGTTCAAAATCAGAGTATTTCATACTAAAAAAATTCCTTCAAAACATGCAATGTTACTTTGCTACCTAAAATATATCTTGAACTTCAGAGAGGTCCTTTTAAAGACCTAGACCTCAAGTTATCTGGGTGCCTAAATATCCATGTTTCGTTACAAGGAAGTAATAGCTCTCATTAATTAAGTTAAAAAAAATAAATATTAAAAAACCCTCAAATATTAAATAATGCAAAGTTATAAATACATAATCCAAAATCTCCTTTTTAATTCTTTTTAGTCTTATTATTTCATACTTTTGAACACTAAAGAATAAGAATACTTATACCATTTTAATTGTACTTTTCTAATGTTTTCTTTTCTGTTGATTGTCCATAAATTTGCTAGTATATTATAAACCAGAATGCAGAACAAAATCAGTGAGAAAAAGTAGAGTAGGGGAGGTAAAAAAAAACCAAAAAACCAACGGAAAATGACAGTTTGCACTTTTTCTTCTTTATTACTTATACTGTCTAATTGTTAAACCACCTGTTTTTACAAATGTGGTTTAAACCCAGCTGGAAATTAAGCCCCACACAGCCACTACTTTCCCCTCATTCCCTTTGGTGAGAGAGACACAAAAGACAGAGAGTCTGAATTGAGATAAGAACAATTTACTGGAAACCAGCAATTAAATAAGAAAGCCGACAGTAACAACAACAATATTAATAACAAAATTACATACCAAAAGCCAAGGCAAAGCAGCCCAGGGATCCTCCATATATGCATTTTTCCTCCAAGCAAAGCCATGCTCCTTCTTCAGGAAAGTGGGGAATTCCATACTTCCAATCCCCTTGTAGTCATACAAGTGGTATAGAACAACAACCTCGGTTAGACCACATGACTCCAAGCTCCACCCCCTCATGTACAAGACCAGGACAACTATAAAGACAGATGGAAAAACAAAATACAGTAAGGTTAATGAGAAGTATAAATCTGAAAAGCTCTAGTACTGAAATGAATCCAGCTCTGTGTGCTGTGTATGTCATCTTCAAATATGTGTGTCACAGTCAAGCAGCACTTCACTGGAGTTGGAAACCAATATTCTGTAATATGTGATTTTCTTGCTAGTGATGTACTTAGGTAGAATTGCTATTAAATGTGAGAGGATTCCTGTTGGGTTCAAAAAATGCCATCACATTTGTTCAGGTTTTGATCTCCACAAATCAGAGAACCTAGCAGTGCTAAGCCCAGTCTGAAGTGGTTGTTCCACCACCACCAAATAAACTGGTTACTGAAGGAATCAGTGCTCATTTTGTATTAAATTATCTAAAAGGTTATGAGTTTTCAAATGTTAAACTAAAATTATCTATATGTATAGTGGAAATAGTCTTGTATTGTAATAATGGTGATACATTGTAATAAACAAGTGTTGCAGCAGGGATTACTGCAACGTGTATAAAACAGTGAGGCCCGTGGAAAAGAAATATGGACCAATTCTTGGAAGATGTTTTAGAGATGTTTATTTTCCAGCCGCATGGCTGGGGACTGCCGAAGAACTGTCACAATCACGGGATCACCAGGGTCCTCCCCGCACAAGGAAACACAAAACATCCAATGGGGAACAAGATTGACCAGGGAGTAGGGAAACCCCGTAGGCCGTGCCTCTACCCCAGGGTCCCCTCCCCCCAGACCCCACGCCAGGGGGGAGGAACCCCAACACTTCACCCTTTTGTTTTAACTAAAAGAGATTTAAAACTTAACATTGGAAACAACTGGACAAACATAAGATAACAATTTCAAAAGAAAACAAGCCACTCTCCTGAGTCTATAAATGTCCGAACAGATTTTTTCTTTGGAACATTTTAGGGCTGGCAGAAGGGAGGCAGGACTCTCTGAGCATGCTTTGAGGGGAAACTGAGGCAGGAGAGGGTTTCTTCCATTTGTACCTGTTGGAACTCTAAACAACAATAATTAATTCCCCCTCCCCCCCCCTTGTCATCCGCCACTCGGCATTGGAAAGGGATTTTTGGGGAAACAATTGATAAAGGCATGGTTTTGTGAGGGAAACCATGGGTAGAAAAACGGATTAGGAATACACTGGGGGTAATAGGATATAGGATAAAAGGGAAAGGTAGGATTGGGAAAGGGAGATTGTATGGGTTGCTTATAATGGGGATATTGTTTGACATGACTACGATTTGCAGCATATATACTGTCTTTCACAGAAGCGCCATCGGGCCTGGTAACATTTGCTGCTTGCAAGGCTTTCCTTCCTTGAATAATCCTGAACTCTACCGCTTCTCCATCTCCTAAACTAGGGATATCTTTTTTAGGGTTATTCTTTTTAATGGCAGTTCTATGAATGAATATGTCTTCCTGGTTGTCACATCTTGTTAAAAAACCATAATTTTGTTTGACATTATACCATTTTACTATTCCTAAAACCTTAGCTACCATGATTTTTTCTTTTTTCCAAGTCGCTGCTGTTTTCTGTCTCGCCGTGTTCCTGCTTTCACTTTCACTTTTACTCGCTCCCGTGTTGAAACTGCCTGAGCTGCCAGGGCTGCCGGGGCCGTTGGGGCTGCTCGTGCCTGTGCACTCTCGCCGCGGGGTCTCGACTTCTCGGGTTTGCATTCAGGGCCGCGCGGGCCAGGCCAGGCCGCACTGCTCAGCTCCCCGCACACTGCTGCATCTGCCACCTCCAGTTCTGGTCACAGCTGCACTGCTGCTGCCTGGCGCCGCGCCCACATCTTGGCCGGGCCTCCTAGCGGCGGACCCCCGCGCCCTGCTCCGGCGTGTGTTTCAGTGATGCACGGCTCTGCTCCACCGCCATCGCTGCCGGCTGCTGCCCACACACCGCCCCTCTCATCCGGGCGTTCACGGGGCTTGCTCCATTGCGTGCTGAGTGGAGCCAGGCGGGCACTGCCGGGTCACGCCTCTCCGGCTGCACCTTGTTCCACTGCCTACACCATGGCTCGCACTGCTCCGCCCACGCACGGGAACTGCCTTGCTGCTGCTTGCAGAGCACTCGGTGCACGTGGCCACGGTTGCACGGTCCCTGAGGCATGTTTCCCTTCGCAAGGACACGACTGATATTGTTCAACAGTCTCCATAATTAGATAATATTCACGAAAATATTCTTCCATCGGCATATATTTTGACTCAGAAATTAACTGTGTCCACACAGTCTTCCAAAAGTCTTTGGTAAGAATCAAGTCCCAAGAAACGTAGAAAAAGTTTCTAAACAACCATGCCAGGAAGTGTTTCAGTTCTTTTTGAGCTTGAATTAAGCTAAAATTTACATATTGTTGTTCAAGAATCTTTTCAAGTTTAAGTTAAATGCCCCTATGCGGCTCGGAGAGCCATGAGTCTGTCCACAGCTCCTCCATAGTTTATGGAACAGCAAAACAAAAGCAAGAAGAGAGATCCAGAAAGTTTCCTTACTCACAAATTTTTGGGGATCTTCAAAATCTTGATTGTTTCACAGTCGCTGACTCCAGGAATCGTTCTGCCTGCATTCTCTACCATTGCTGCAGCAGGGATTACTGCAACATGCACAAGACAGCGGGGCCTGTGGAAAAGAAATATGGACAGATTCTTGGTAGATGTTTTAGAGATGTTTATTTTCCAGCCGCATGGCTGGGGACTGCTGAAGAACTGTCACAATCACGGGATCACCAGGGTCCTCCCCGCACAAGGAAACACAAAACATCCAATGGGGAACAAGATTGACCAGGGAGTAGGGAAACCCCGTAGGCCGTGCCTCTACCTCAGGGTCCCCTCCCCCCAGACCCCACGCCAGGGGGGAGGAACCCCAACAAACAAGTACATAAATCTGAATAAATACGTATTTTCAAAGATCATAGAGTACCACAACTATGCTATGTTTACTTGAATTAAAAATTATATCAAAAAAGTATTGAAATGATCTATTACTGCATCTATCTATTCTCTTTCCACAACATTTTTATAATTACGTACACTGATATACTCAAAGAATTTGAGAGGCTTTCTAAGATCTTATTTGTGTTTTCTACTGCCTACACTTTGGGAGGACTATCTTCCATTTAAAAAGAGAAAAAAGTGCTCATACATAATCAAAATTGGGCAAAGCACATTCCTCTAGGAGGAAAAATATGTACCTTTTAATATATCCTGTGGAGGTATCAAAAATACAACTATATATAAAATTCAGTACAATCAAAGTCAAATAACAGTATATGTATTCTACACTGCATAAGAAAATACACCAATATGTGTAGTATATGGGAACAATGGAAAGAAAGAAAACTATTTTTCTTTCCAGGTATCTGCTGTCTACTTCCCTTTCACCAAAAAACCTCAGTTACTCAACATATCTTCTGTAATTTTCCTGTTCCTGTTGTTCTTTCATCATCTTTCTTGGAAAAAAAAGGGGCAAAAAAGTTATTTTCAAGTATTTCAATCTCCTTTCACATTTTGCTCTTTTGTCCCCTTTGATTTTCTTTCATCCCCTGCTTATCTAAAGCAAAAAGTAGGAAGGCAGGAAGTCTTGCAGCTGACTAGGAGATATTAATATGATGACAGATTGGTTGGCAGACCAAAAAGACAGATAACTGTTCCACCCATTTTATTTTCTTTATGAAGATAGTTTGCATCCTCAGTCCTTGCCATTGACCACAGTTCATGAAACTTAATATTTCATAGAAATTTAGTATCTTTGAGACCGTCTGTCAAATTTGATTGAAAAATCCCAGTGACATCAAAAGTTATTAAAAGAAACTGACAGATGTGCAGAGAAAGAGATGAACCAAAAGACAGAGCTATTTTGTAAGTATTATTCGTATAGGAAATAAAATTCTGGTTTGGGATTATCCAGTTATTCTGAGCAGGTATGTAGTGCTAGTTACATTCCATAAAATGTTTATTGCAATTTTGAACCTTCTAACTTCAGCTTATTATCTGTCATTAAAACCGGAATAGAATACGTTCCTAATTAGTAGTATGTTCAAATATGATATTATAGTGCAAAGCAATTATTTTTTAGCTCTAAGAAAATTAAAGTAGTAATTATCTTTTTTAAACTATTTTAGCAGAGGTATTTTGCACTTCCCAAGTTAGGAGATTCAACTTAGTTGTCTGAGCTTATCTGCATGAAAAAAAATTACTTGACTCCATCAGTCTAGACTTCATGGCTTATATTTAGGGATATTTAGGGAAAGTGGAGCTAAAGCTCCCAGTGACACCAAAATTGAGCACTGCAATTACAGTACATGCACTACAAACTGTAACTTATTAAGGGGAGGGTGCATTTTCTGGCTAATACAAAGATACACACAAAAAATAAAAAATCTTAAGGGTGTTTTTTTTCCTAGAGTCTTTAGCTTTCAGGCGTAGACGTCACCATTTTTTCCATCTCTTCAAAGCATCAAATGATCTATTATCAAAAAAAAGCAGTAGGAACTGTGGATGCTGTCTAAATCTTGGATCAATGATTTTGGGAAGGAGTGAGAAGGAATAAGTTCATATTTCTGAAACCAATATTTGCCTATGTTTTAAGATTTTTATGTTGTGTTTTATGTGTTCAATAGTAGAACTCTAAATAAAATGTAAAAGAGGCCTAAATTCTCCCAGTAACTCCTTTGGAAGTCTATTTTAGGAAAACTCATCTTGATTATGTTTAACTTGCCTTACTGTGCAAGTTTAAGCAACTGTGATCTTGCAATTATTCCCAACTGCTTTATCACTCCCTCTCCCAGAATTATTTATTTAAACTACACCTCAACTTTGCAGTCACCTGTATTGAAGGAGTATATAATGAGATTGCAAACCAGAACACTAAGTGGAAACACCATCTTATATGTATTATTATATGTCAGATAACTTATTGGAAAGAAATTTTGGTCACATCTAAACAAATGACTTTCATTTTTGCCTTTATATTGTATAGAAAATCCATTCATGGATTAGACCACAACTAGAACAGTTTAGAACAGAGAGGTCAGTGGAACTTAGTTATAAGACTATTGACTTTGCCTGGGCTCTAACCAATTGGATTGGATGGAATTGGAGGTTTCTACCAATTTCTTTATTTTTCCATTTACAAAAAACATTACTGCTAATTCATGATGTGTTAAGGTAGCATTTTAAGATTTTGCATGTCTACCTTGTTGGGAGAAAGAAAAACAAGACTAATTATTATTTCCTTAAGTCCATTTGGTATTGCTGCTTATATGTATTTACACTAAAAAAAAAGTGAATAAAAATACATAAATATTATGCCATAACATACACCCAATTAATTTTTAAAAACACAGTTTATGTAAGAAGATTTAGAAAAATGAAATCAGGTTGTGTAAGTGAAATTAAAAAGTTTAGGAACTGTAGAAGACTGCTTTCAGGCATTTACCACAATAACGTTCATGGAATGTTTTTCCCTTTTCTAACTGAAAGAAATCTCACTGGTATTAGCAAAGGCCAATAAAAGCTACTTTTATTGTCAGGGAAGAGACACTGCTGCCTCACATCATTAGATACAATTTCTAGTCTCCCAGAAGACACAGTTTAATTGATAAAGCATTAGTGTGATAGAGACGATTTGTCAAAAGTTAGACTTGTGAACTTACTAGAGCTTAATGAAAATGAGCTGAAGTTTTTTGTTTGTTTTTTTAACCTAGAGCTTCTTTAAAAAAAACTTCTAGTTCTCTTTTTTTATTATCTGTAACCGTTTTTGTATTTTAGAATTGGAAATACCAAAAATTGGTTTTGAGAGATATATTGGTTTTTAACCAGTAGTGCATGTAATTTAGCTTTTTATTATGAATAATCTCTTGGTAGTTCTGTCTGGTCTTCTAATGAAGTGTTACTATGGATATAATTTGATATTAACTTCTGTAATTATTTTCTCAGACATTATTGCTGCTGTACATATCTTAACAGCCTTCAGGTTTATAATATGTTCTTCTCACACATTTTGATTCACCTTTGATGAAGTAAGGTCCCATGGCCACCCTTGATGCAGCAACCAAAGACCATACTACATCTTTCTACAAAAACATGTCAGTGAGAAGTAATTACAGAATTACAAAATCATGCCAGAAGAAGGTGTTATGATCAGGTTTAAACCCAGAAAAGCAAAGAGAGCTAAGTCTCTGTGCATAAACTGGAAAGAACTTAGAAGGTTCAAAATATTCCCAGAAACGAGATTAAAACCAAACGAGGTTAGATGTTGATGCCAAAAAAAATTTGATGTATTTTATTTAATAGTAAAAGAGGTAAAGAGAAGGGAAGAGAAAGAAAGAAAGAAATAGAAAAAAGAAGTGTGTGGGGGGCTGGGGGGACAGGGAGAGATGACAGGGGTTAGGTGGAAGCATATCACCCATGCGAGGGTCCCAACGATGTCTCGTTGCTCCCCTCCATCTGGCCTGCTGGTGGTGAGGGTCCCCCATCGCCACTGTGGCCACACTGCCACACACCACCACACCACATGCCAAAGAGTACAGAATCCTGTGGATTAATATACGCTGTGGGGCAGGTGGGAACGCCCACGTGTCTCCCCTCGCAGGACCCAGCTTTACACTGTCCCTTGCAACACTGAGGGTCTGTTGCATCACCTCTGGTGCTCTGGTGCAGGGTCTGGGGACCCCTTTGAGGGGGGCCCCTGTGATGGGCCATGTCACCCCCTTCTGCTTTGGATAAGCTCCCCCCCCCCCCCCCCCCCCAGTGAGCGCCCCTCAGCTGGGCTCCTCTGTATAGCGGAGGATGGGAGTCACTGCGCCTCTGACCACAGGCCTTTCCAAGATACCCAAAGCTTCTCCTCCCCGCCACCCTTTGGTGCAGGGGGTCTGTTCGAGCCTGGCAGCGGATAGCCCTGGGGCTGTGGTCTCCACCTTGGAGGTGTTAAGCCTGTGCTTTGTGAATGTCCCCAGCCCTGAGTTGTTACTTTATCTTGTCTTCATCAGCGAGCGGTGTAAGGCCTCAGTCAGGGCCCCATCCAGGGTGCAGTAGTCCTCTTTGCAGCTTTTGTAATACAGTTTTAAAAGTCCTTTAAGAAAATGTTTAAGTCATAAATTAATATATTTCAGTCTCTGACAGAAGGGAACATAAAAAGGAGAAAAAATTGAAAGAGTTATTTATGTGTTAGAAACCTTGGAGAATGCCTGAGAACAGTCTCGTAGGAATTCTGCCCATAAAAGGTGGTGGGATCCATAACTCAACTGAAGTGCATCTAACAGCAGTACATGCAGTATGGGCAATAAACAGGAGTTGGAAAACATTGTGTGGGGGTTGAGTGCACCCTCAGTCAGTTTGCAAACGACACCAAGTTGTGAAGGAATGTTGTTTTTCTGGAGGGCAGGAAAGCTCTGGAGATTGATCTGGACAGGCTGGATCATTCAGCTGAGGCCAATCATATGAGGTTCAACAAGACCAAATGCCAGGTCCTGCACTGGGTCAAAACAATCCCTGCAGTGCTACAGTCTGGAAAAGAGTGGCTGGAAAGTGTCCCAGCTGAAAAGGACCTGGAAGTGCCGATCAACAGCAGCTGAACATGAGCCAGTGTGCCCAGGTGACCAAGAAGGCCAGCGACATCCTGGTCTATATCAGCAATAGTGTGGCCAGCGGGACCAGGGAAAAAATTGTCCCTGTGTACTTAGCATTCATGAGGCTGCACCTCGAGCCATGTGTTCACTTTTGGGGCCTGCACTGAGGCATTGGAGGAAGTCCAGAGAATGGCAAATGAGCTGGTGAAGGGTCTGGAGCACAAGTCTAATGTGGAGAAGCTGAGTGAGATGGCAAAACAGGAGGTCTTTTTTCCAAAGTAATGAGCAATAGCAAGAGAAGAAACAGACTCGAGTTCTACCAGGGGAGGTTTAAATTGGATATTAGGAAACATTTCTACATTGAGTGGTTTGTCAGGCTTTGGAAAAGGCTGCCCAGGAAAGGCATTAAGTCACAGTCCCTGGAGGTATTTTAAAGACGTGTAGCTGTGGCACTTAGAGATATGGTTTAGTGGTGGGCTTAGCAGTGTTAGTTTTAGGATTGAACTTAAAGGTCTTTTCTACCCTTAGTTATTCTATTATTCTAGAAATTCCAAAATCTTTACTTTCTTAGGAATTTGTATTGAGTAAAAAAGGTGTCCCCAACTATCTAGAAGGAGAACAAATATTTTTTTTTATTCCTGAAGTCTTTCTAATGAATTCAAAGTTGCAAGACTGAACTGAGTGGAGATCAGGTTTTAGAACCTTGCTTTTCAAACCACTGTGCAGCCACTCTCTTTAAATAGTCCGAATCAGGGTACAGCACGACAGTTACACAAAGTTCCTGTGATGCAACAAGGCTCTGCAAATGTTCAACCTTATCATATCGAACAATTTATCATGGAAACTACAGTACCATCTTGCATGCTATAGAACCTCATCAAGATTTTCTAACATCTAGCATTTCTATAATTACTCTCATCAGAAGAATTTCTATAATTATTCTCATCAGAAAGAACTAAAGTTTCAAGATACATAGATTATCTCTCATGCTTCTAACTATGAAAGGAACCCTACTGAAGATAGAAAACCCCACCCCGAAGTCTTCACATTTATCTGCAGAATAATGACTGAATTTGCAATATTCTAAATCACTTTATGGATGTAATCAACACTAAGCAAAAGGAGAGGAGCTGTCATGCTCTATAAAATTATTGGCTCACCTACTAAACAATACTTGATCACTGTGCTTTACAAGAGATGAGGTTCCCTTCATCATTATTTGAATTATAGGCAACCATACATACTATTTACACCAAAAGCTACTTTACAGTCATTTAATTTTAATCATCTTCTTTTCCCCTCTATTGTTTCCTTTTTATTACACAAGCTGGCAAATCAATAAAATAACTTTTCATCTCTTTTTTGTATCTTATATAAAATTGCCTTACTGACCTCAATGGAATTTTTGTCTAAGACATGAATAAAAGCAAGGTAATGACTTTCATTTGCTCTGCTCTTTAGGCTTCTGATCTAAAGGTGAAAGTATCTCATGTAAATAAATTTGGATTTATTTTTAGGCCCTCTGAAACAAAAGACCTTGGCTGAGTTTTTTGAGGGATTTTGGTTTTGGTTTGTTTTTTTAATTTCTTCTCTGAGGTTCAGATGTATACATCACTTAAGATTTGCTTATAGCCTTCTTATTTTGCTGCTAACTTGTAGCACTGCATTCAAAGAGCAGTTGACTTTTCTGCAATAAAGCTTCCTGTGAAGTATTTAAGTTAATTATTTTTAAAAGAAAGTATTTCAATTTTCTATTACCTGAATTCTAGAAAATACTTAATTTTACTGGCTTGAGTATATTTTATCTCCCTTTTTTACTTTTTTGCCCAAAAATTATTTGTCCATGCTAGTTACTGATAAGGTAGTACAGATGAATAGACAGTCTCATGTAATGTTACTGCTTAGAAGAACAGAAATTATTTTTCCTGATCATAGTCTTAATAAAGTGAAAGTTTACTTTGATATACTGCTTTGTGTCTTAGTCAGTCAATACTTCAGTCTAAGAGTTTAGTTTTCTGTTCTAGGCTTCTTACAGGGTCCTGTGCCAGTGCTCACTCGCATTGGGACAACCTGGACAGTTTTCATTTTACTCAGCTTTCTGCTCATCTCTCCATGTTCCAGTTGTCTTCAGAGACAAATAAGCCATTTATCTGAATTGTATTTCAGAGTCTCTTCCTGGATGGGATGAATCTCTCTAGTGTGACTAATTTTTTTCCCCACTGCTTTTTAAGGAATTCTTGGGTGAGTGGCTCAAATGACAACACTAGTGACTGACACTGTCAGATAAAACCCACTCCTTGTCTTCCTGTTTCCCCTGCTGAGCTCCCTTTCCCATCATTTCACTGCCTATCTGCAGACACACGGTCACTGTCTCTAAAACCAGGACAGAAGCCTAGCCCCAGAACTGGAGTTATAATCAGGTCCATTTGGAAGGTCATGGCCATGGTTGAATGAAGGGCATGGACAGATGCAGGGGTAAGGGCCAGAGCTGAAACACAGTCCCCAGATGGAGGATGGCACTGGGGACATCTCACCACCCTGGCTCGTACAGCTCATCCAGCTTCATCCTGACCCCAGCTATGTGCCAACACTCCATCCTGGGGCACAGGCAGACAAATCCTCGTGGAGCTGGGTTCTAATTCACGGTCCCATGTCTCTCACTGGGAAACACTCAGGACTGGGGATTGTGTTTGGTGAATTTGGTCCTTCCAGAGCCACTTAGAGATCTATTGACCTCTCACACTCTTGTTATCACCTTTTTCACAGACTTTTTCTTGTATTTGCCAGTACTAACATCAGCTAGCAATGTACACTGTATGTCTGCCTAATAAATGAGGCATAAAACACCCTCTAATTTTTCTGAATGTAAAGTCACAATTTCATTTTTCATTTTCAAAGTTTCTATTTTTGTCTTACCAGTTTTAACTTGCCCATATGTGTTTCTTGAAGGCTTTTACTCCTTCATTATTACTATTTGGGAGAAACACAAATACCATGTTGCATGATGCTGTCCTCATAGAAGTCCAATTAAGGCCTGTCAGCAGTACAAATAGAAATATTACCAATGGACTATATATATATAAAAACATCACAAGAATAATGCTCTTCAATGTTGGTTCTTATGCCTCAGTGACAAAGCACTCCAATAATAGTTATCTACAGAGATTTACTCTATACTCCAGTGAGTTAACAAATTCTAACCCACAGACCCTAAAATAGAAGAATAAAAAGCAATTTTCTTCATCTGTTGGACTTTCTTCTCCTGCTTCTAACGACTCTTCATTAGCTTTGAAACAACTATTCACATTGCATCTGATAGAAATACATCAGCAAATATTACTACTGTTTGCTTTATAAGAAGTTAAAGAAGGATTCTGAGAAGTGTCCAAGGTATATTTATTGCCAAGTTAGTAGTAAATTATATTAAAACCTCCTTCAGAATTAAAATCAGCATCAGTGTCAATATCATCTCATTTTATATCTTTATTTTAAATTAGCACAATTCTAGTAATTAGTGACATGCAGTGTGACTGAACTAGCAGACTCATATTGAGTAACAAGTGCAGATATGGAAATAATACATTTTTCTGTTTGTTAATTAGTGTATAAATCAAATTATCTTCAGAGAAAAAACCTTAATTTTTTAAAAAGAAATTAAATAATAATATGAAAATAAACACAGCATATTTTAATATATTGTGCATCAAAAATTCTGAAATTCATTGTGTTACATGATATAGCAATTTGGACATTCTGCATTTCACTTTCTAAGAGAAATTTCAAGATACTAAAAATTGTAAAGGTGGCAAAAAGATGTTTGAGGGATAAATCTACAAAAATGGACATTGTGGTGACCTCTACCTACCTTTTAGCAAAAGACTGAGAGATAACACCATGACAGAATGTAAATATCCTCACTCATAAAAGAGCACTACATACCAAGGGCTATAACATCTCTCAATAAAGAGGAAATAAGTACAAGAAACTTAAACCGAATATTCTGAAATAGAGAGGTAAATAATGATTTTTTTAAAAAAACAAGAATAATAAATAGCTGCAATAAAATACCAAGAAAATTGTTAGATCCTCACTATAGTTTGATGCCTCAAGAACTGGATTTATTTCCAATAGATGTGCTTTAGACAACTAAAAGGGCAAATTCCATGGCATGCAATGTACAGAGGAGGACAGACAAAATTCCTGATGTTCTTTATTTTTCTTTGCCTTTATGAATCTTGGTGAGTAGGGCCCTGCAAGTTGCAGAAATCTGTTTATAAACCCAATTATAGTATTATAGGAACCTACAGAAAATGCAGAAAGCATAGTGAGTAGAAAGTCAGCAATGCTTGTGGGTTTTTTATGCTTTGAGCGCTGCAATTTACCTTGCATAAGTAAACAAGGTGGCAATATCAAGGAACATCAATTATACATGCCTGAGCATACTTTTGTCCCTAATGTATATTTGCTATGATGTATTTAATAGCATTTTTATACATTTATTTTTCACAAGACTCATTCACTGTGCACAGAGAATTGTGAATGAAGTGACTGAGCAAAATTTAATTTAATTCTAACTATTTAATGGTTTGTTCTATGTCTTGTGCATAGTTTATTAGCAAATCCACATGCATAACACTTGGAGCTGTTCTCAACAATATCTTTGGGTTTCTAAAGGGTTTATCAGATCTGATTCATATTTCTATCATAAGAAATGCAAATATAATTTGGACAAAAATTAATCATGGATCCAAAGGATTGTTTTGGTCTCATAGAAAGTGAGTATCTTTCTCACATATTTTACTTATTATTCAATTATCCACTAATTGAGGTGTGTGTGGGGGGTCATCATATGCATAAAGATATTTTGAAAACAAGTACAAGAGATTTAACATAAACTGATGAATTGACTTTATCCCATAAGGCTGTAAAAAAATACAATAGTGACATTTTGGGGAACAGTTTAGAAATACCTGGTTTTGGCTGAACCTGCACATGACAGTTGGTCTAAATAACAAGGAAGAGAGAAAATACTGAAACACGAGGAGGTGACTGGGAATATTTCATGTGGATTTATTGTAGGCAAACCCTGTATGACAAAACTACAAGGAAAAAGGACTGTTCTTGTGAATGTGGAGAAAAGAGAAGATGCTGTTAACTTTGTCTTAGAGGAGCAATATGGTTTGAATAAATTCACTGTGTGATGGATGGACCACTTGCTGTTGCAGTGTCGCCATTTAGCACTACAGAAACTGAAGTTCTGAGGTCTTATGTGGAAAGCTAGCTGGCTGCAGAAATTGGTCTTGTGTATGCTGGTTTAGCATTTTATGAGAAGCTCCAAGCATTGATGAAGAATAATCTATTTTTTTTTTCTGTTCACAAATTCATATGTATTCTGAGCAGGTTTTTGATGTAAAGGAATTGGGTAGCAAAATTGTTATAGTGAACACAAGAAAGCAAGAAAAATAATGATCTGCTTATTAACTTTTAATGAGTTGAATAAAAGAGAATAAAACAAGGATAAACTAACACTCGAGTGTCATTCAAGTCTCAGCATTTTTAATAATGAAAAATAAAAAATAATGTTGCCATCCTTAAACAGGACTTTGCAGAATAAGCTCTTAAAATAGAAATGAGTTCTGTTGTTTGCCATGATACATTCCAAGGCTTTGCTTGTGTTTTTCTAAGTTCAAGTCGCCAGGTTATTTAATACATTGTTCTATAGAGATTCAGAATATATTCTTCTCCAGAGTATTAATGCAAAACTAGATTATCAGAGACTAAAGCACTACAGTTTCACAGCTGCTGCAATGGTACAAAGCAGAAGTATTAATGAAATGGATTTCTGTGGGTATAAGAGAATACACTACTGTTTGGACAGTAACACCTAAATTAATTTCACTGACTATGAAAGCTCCAACTGGTAGCCAACAGTGTGGCTGCTCTCTGTATTCAATAATGAGAGAAAAGTACTGCAAGAGCTGGATTCCTTACACCTCTCCAAAATGGCCCAAGAAAACGTGAATAATGTTGTTTTGTTAAAAAATAGTTTTCTATTTACTTGCAAATCATACATGTGAAGCCTTACTTCCTTAGCACTGGCCGAGGATATATGTGTATTTCCTCCCCAGAGGGACCGCTGTGGGTGCCTGCCCAGCAAGTGGTGCTGTGCTACGCATGCAGGACCCCGAAGCAAGAAGGTGCAGTCAGCATCGGCTCCTGAGGAAAGTAACGCCACTACTACAACAGCTGGAACACTGGGACCCCCGTCTCGAGAAGCCTTGGGAGAGGCTGCAGACGTGGCTGAGTGAGGGGGCTGAGAACTTGCCAGGTCCACCACTCTCTGTAGTGGGGGAAATAGAGAGACCCAGTGGCGAATGTAGCGGCTGCCCTGGGTGGTTGCTCGTGACTTGCGGTGGTTGTCGGCGGACCCTCTGGACACACAAGCTAACGTCAGAAAGCAGGTGGTATACGTGCCCGCCTTGTGCGGACCGTGATCAAAGGCGGAACCAAGAAGGGGAGCTGCGTAAATTCTTGGGTATAGCACCAGACACAGAGGTAGAGTGGGGAATTGTTTTTGACTGTCTTGAGACAAGGGTATTGGCGGACACCTTTGATTGGCTGTCCGCCCATTTAGACCGAGTGAAGGCAGTAAGGAGTGTGGCAGCGTTAGGGCGAGAGTGTAGCACACAGGTTCGTGTCCCACGGCAGCATGTGGCGGCCCCTGAGCTCTGGGAGGCGACAAAGCAGCGCTGGGCCCACAAACATTCTGAGAGGTTTGCTTCTCGTAAGCATCCTAGCCGTGTCCCACTCAATGTTAACAGCAATCCAAAAGAGACAAAACATGTGGGTCACCCTAGCTAATTTAACAGGGCAAGACTCCATGTGTCTGAGCCTGGCCATGCCGGGGGACCCATTCCGCACCTGCTTAATTGGGGTCCCATACTTTAACCCGCAAGACTTCTGAGGGATTCTAGACAACAACTCACTCATAGGGAACGCCGCAGGCAATGGCAATTGTTCAGGGCTGATCGGACTCAAGCCTGTGCAACAGTGTGCTTGCTGGCAAGCTGCATTCTTGAAAAGCATCAATGTCACTATGGGGGCACCCAAAGAGTTAGACCTACTGGGTTCCACAAACCAAACTGGGGATGGTTACATGACATTCGTGCCGCTCGCTACCGGTCAATTATATGTTAATAGGTGCCTTTGGGCCACTGTCGACCCTCTTGCAGACTGGTTTCTGAGAAACGACGAGTCCAAAGCAATTTACTACCGAATCAACCTCACGGGTCAAGCCCCAAAACGCCTCCCCGGTGGTACGTTCTTAATATGTGGGGACCGCGTGTGGAATGGGATTCCCGCCAGCCCACATGGGAGACCATGCTACTTAGGAAACTCACCCTGTTCCACCCAAACCTGCATCAACTCTTAAATATCACCCACCGCACTGAAACCAGGGTGCGGCGTTCAGTCCATGAGCTCAAATGTGAAGGGACTGAAGAGCCCATCTTTTGGAGTCGTAGTCCAATTTGGCTAGCATCCATGTTTTTACCTGGTGCTTCAGCAGCTAGGGCACACACAACATTACATAAACTTGCTTCTGGGCGAGGGACGAACTAAACATAACTTTGCAGATGCTTGACAAGCTAAGGCAGATGCTACTAGTGTTAGGCATGCAGTATTACAAAATCGGACAAAACTGATTTTCTACTATTAGCCCACAGCCACGGCTGTGAAGATTTCCAAGGTATATGCTGTATGAATCTTTCCGACCACTCTGTCTCAATTCACAAGCACCTCTCCAACCTCCAGAGGGGCTTGCGCAACCTTCGGGAGACAGACGACCCTATTGGGGATTGGCTTAAGGGTCTGGGTATCACCAGATGGCTGCGTACCTTGGTAGTAGAAGGCTGCCGATTGCTATTTGTAGTTATAATAGGCTTAATAGTATTTGGGTGCATTTTTTCCTGCCTCAAAGCAGGGCTGCAAAAGATTATCGACCAGGCCTGGGTTGTCCAAAAAGAAAACAGGGGATGTGTAGAGGGATTCCTTATGAAACCAGGGCATATGATACCCCTGGAAAGATTGGACAACCCAGGGTTGCTGAGGAAAGGCCCCTGAACAGGCCCCTGGCTGCAGGCAGGCCTGGAAAGCACCTGGCTGCAGGCAGCCTTGAGAGTCCTTGGCAAGGTATACACTGGCCAGCTCCCCCACTGATTAGAGGCTGTCTAGAGGGACTGGGTGTGAATCTTTGCAAAAGTAGATATAAGTTGGCATAGTTGAACAATAAAGGGAGAATGATGCTTAATCGTATTGGTGTACGTGTCGTTTATCTGGCCAGCTCTCAGGACTTGGTCCCTAACACTTCCTGAATAGCAGAGAAGTAAAACATTCTAATCCATCATTTTTACCAACTTCTAGCCAAAACTTTAATAGAATTTAAAAATGCCCTTCATTAAAATCTTTATATAGTAACCTTGTTACTCAGTCTCTGGCTAAACTTCTCAAGGGTTCTTTTTGGTCCTCTTTTACTGTCTTTTAAAAGAAAAATAGTAAAATATTTCTTGAAGATCTGCACTTGAAGACTACATTCCCTGCATAGGATTATTTATCCATTTTGCTATGTAAAAAACTGAAAAATTATTGACGAGCAACAGAGCAGGGTCAGGACTATGGTTGCTATTAGCTGACAGGCACTCCATAGTGGGATAAATACTACAGATATTAAAAACATTCTCCTCTGGCTTCAAACTGCTGATGTGTGACCATCATCTGAATGTACAACAAGGAACAGCACTGTGGGACACTACACTATACTTCTGTATGCGTTAGCAGCTTTGGGTTTAAATTTTGAAAACAGATTTAAGGGTGTTTTCCCAGCATGACTGAAACAGACATGCCATCTGAAGTGAGCGAGAAAGAAAATGGAGAAGAGACGCACAACTAATTTTCTGTTTTTAACTTGTAGAATGGTGCTTCCTATGTTACCCTTTAAAAGAAGAGGTTTTACACATTCTGATGACAAATTAAAGAAGAAAATTCCTGCCAGGACTTTCTTCACTTTTTGCACAAAAGGGGAGAAAACACTTGTCCAAGCTGCCTTCAGATAAATTTTTGTTAAAAATATTACACCTAAAAATGTGATATATTGAAGTGACAAGAATTCAGAAAATGAACTCAGACAACAACTTACTATTTACATGTTTGAGGTGACGCAATGAGAGAAAGGTTCATAGAAATAGGAAAAAGTAAATAGTTTAAATGTTCGGTATACTGTATTCTAAAATATACCTGTTTGTGTGTCTGTATTTTGTTCATACCCTGATAGGCATGATTTATCTTATCAATTTTTATCCACTCAGAAGACTGATTGTCAAGCTTCCTATATGTTTGGGAATTGGCTTCCTATATGTTAAGGAGTTTCTAGAGAGTGCTGCACATTCCTGTCTTGGGGTGACTTTATGATGTGTATCCCATATTGCTGCCCTATGCCCAGAAAATAATTTTTGTGCCTTTCTATGCCTCTAAACTGAGCCTGAGACGGGGAAGGAAAAACTGAGCAAAATTTTTTCAAAGCAGTTTGCAGCTTGTTCAAGGTCACACAGAGACAGCGACTTTTTTTATTTTAGCTGCGGCAGGGGAGCGAGGAAGCACCCAGCTTGCTGCTTTCCAGTCAGCTTTTGGCCAGTTTTTCAGCTTCTTTTCTCCGGAGAGAGACTGAGAGTTGAACTTTTTTCCTTCCCTGGAATTTCGGATTTTCTCTCTTTTCTGCTGGACTGCTTCAATATCAGAACACATCAGGAGGACTTTCCACCGAGCACAGAGGGCCTGGCCCTGGGCCAAGCCCCAGCTCCGAGGAGGCCAAAGGGAGGACTCTTAACACTTTCCCAGGGTTTTTCTCCACAGTGAGAGATTTTATTATTTAGCATTATTATCATTTTCCCATGTGTTTGTTAAATAAGTAGTTTTTATCTCCTTCACTTTCCTTCGAGGAAAATTTATTTTTCCCGAACCTGGTGGGGGAGGGGTGGTTGTGACCTGCCTTCTCTCAGAGGATATATTTCTAAATTTGGCCAAATTGGAACAATTCCATTAGCCCAGATAACTCTTTTAAGAAGACACTGATTGTCTGCAACCTTTTCCTTCCACAAAGTGTTGAGAAAACCTAGGACAATCTTTTCGTAACATCTTGAAAACTGTTGTTCCTTTTATTTCCTAAGTTTTAATAGGCATCCTGAAATACTTGCAAAAGTTTTCTTGCAGAAAAATGGAAACTTCATTGAAAAATTGCAAAACATAATTCATGCCTCAGGTTTTCTTACTCTATTTCCCCTCTCCTGTTAGGTAGGTATTCTCCAATATGTACATGCTGTGTTTTGCCCTCCATCCCTTTACTAGCTTTTAGTTTTCTTCCTGGTGTGATTCCATTTTTCTTCACACAGTTCATGACATATTCTCCCTCTTCTTCCCAATCACACCATGTGTTACACTCTCATATTCCAATTCTTCTCTATTCTGTGTTTGTATCAGATATCTTCATACAAAATATTTCAAGACATCTGTATACAATGTGCCATCCTAATTGTGCCATCCATATGCGACATCTATGTTAGTTGATGACACAGAGCTGTGGCAAAGGTACAATACTGGTCTGCAGCCATCCAAACTATTAAGTTGTTAGCACAGTCTTGACTAATGTTAACTAACTTTCTCCCAGATAGCACCCAAGCATGCTTCAGGGGTGGCATGATGCATACCTATAGAAGAAAAAATAAAAATATTTGGCCATGTAATTCACCTTAATGAGTGTTTGCAGAACATCTGCAACACAGCATTTCTAATTTTAATGATAAATTTCAATTAGTGTAACTCAATCAGATATTGAAAGTTTTTTGTGGGAAAAGAAAAAAAGTAGAATAAATCAAACCCACATATACCCCTTTAAAGAACACCGCGACATGAAAATGAGCGTACTTTTATAGCTTGTTAGATAACATGACAATGCCAAATTGAAAGTCCTTTTTAGTAGTGAGCAATCTGATTCAAAAATTAATGTTCAGCATGATCTTTTTAAGATGTCTGGTTTTGGTTTTCAGGTTAGTTTGCTTGTTTGCCTGTGATTTCTGAAAATACAGACGTGTCCAGACACATAACACTGAAACACTTCAAAAAACCTTGTCCTGAGATGCATTCTCAGAATTTAAAATTTGAACTAGGTGGTTTAGTTTGGAAAATATGATGAAAACTCAGTAAAATGAATTTTAATTTGAAGTAATCCATAGTGTAATAGGATGTTGTGCTGTTGGGTGATACACTTGTAAATTCATGACAAATGACTTAAATTTGGGGAAACTTTATAGTAATTTCTTAAACTGTGACTTTATGATGGGAAAGAATATTGTCAATTTACAGTCTACATTTTAAATAGAGCTTTTACATCAAGTTTAATCATTTATGTTCATCCTGCATTAATTTCTACAGTTCAGACTATTTGTAATGCAAATAAAAGAAGTGTGATGTTAGTAATAGTGAAGTGACGCAGGGAATTCTCTGAACTGCTGTTGAACTCTCTTGTGGCTCAGAAAAAGTGGACAATATACTTATTGCACATGGTAGTTTCAGTGAAGTAATAAATATTAAATCTGTCCCTGCAGGGAAGGAGATGTTTTAGTAATATGAGCTAAGTACCTGGGGTTATTAAAGAATTTTCTTCTTACCAGCTTTGAGAGGCAGAGCAAAAATTAAAGTTGGCATAGAAGTACTGAATTAAATCAAGGAAAGCCCTTCTGCTGAAGAAGTTTCCGAATACTGGCAAATTAGATTACTGTAGAGATACAACAAATTCATCAGAACACCTAAAGGACACATCTTTAAAATTAAACTTACATGGTTAAAGATGAAGAGTATAGTGGGGGTGAAATAATTATAAATATGCAAAAAACTCAGGAAACCTAATTTCGATTGTAAGTAATGGATAATGTAATAGGATGTGGTGCTGTCAGGGATTACATTTGTAAATTCATGACAAAATACTTAATTTTGGGGAAAATTTATAGTAATCTCTTAAATTGCAACTATCTTGCAAATGAATATTGTCAATTTAAATCTACATTTTAAATAGAGTTGTTACATCAAGTTTAATAATTTATGTTTATTTCTGTAGTTTGAACTATTTGTAATGCAAATAAAATGTGTGATGACTAGAGAAATTTTGAACCAACACCCTTGACTCTCAAACTTTAGTTACCATAAAACTGTACAAGTAAACACTCAAAATGAAATCTTTTGAGGTTGTCTTCTATTTCTTTCCATTTATTGTCCTATTTTATTCTCAGACGTTTCTGGAGTTAGATGCTTTGTCAGCTCTGTGCCTGCATTTTTTAAAAATTTGTTTTTGTCTCTGTCAGCGTCTGGTTTGTCCTATTCTTTTGAATGCAATCAAAACTTATTTTCCATTTTATGTGTGCTAGAAAAACAAATGACACCCAAGTTGAGGTTTGTGAAAATGTATTTTTGGACCCTCAGCAATATGGCAGTCCATCAGAACTCCTCCCCAATGTCTCTGGAAGTGTAAATTTTAAATAGCAATATTATTATTATTATTGGTATTATTATTATTATATATTTTGCTAAAAATCTAATATTATTCTACCTGAATAGGTAGAAATCTGAATAAATTCTACCTGTAGTCTGAGCCAAATGGTTTCTTTCTTTTTTGTTGTATTATTTACTGGTGTCACTTGATAAAATATTTCTGTTCTCTAAAGTTTGTGGATAACAATCATCTGCAAGTCTTCTGAAGTTCATATTTAGAAATCAGAAAGAATATGGTCTTGGAGACAAAAAGAAAAAATGTTATGGGATAATGGCACAGAGGTTTTAATAGAAATATATCGGCTTCACATACCATGTGAGAGGACTATGACCCAAACTACATGTGTTTGTTTGTTTACCTATATCTATCTCTTGTTACAGTCATGAATGCATGGCTTTAAAAGTTTCAGAAGTGGAGAATAGTTCAGTAGTGTATCAGTAGGATTACTAGTTGTTTTCTGCCTCAGCATCTGTTCTCTGCCTGCAGCCAGGACATTCCAATGTCTCTGAGTTTTTCACAGCCACCACATTGGAGACCATCTTACCTTCATGGTGAGTTATTCATGATTTTTTTTTTATTATTTGCACCAATTGTTTTGCATCTTGAAAGTTTTGTGGTGTTTGGGTTTTTTTGTCTTTTTTTGGGGGAGGGTTTGTATTTGGGTTTTGTTGGTTTTTTGCTTGGGTTGTTGGGGTGTTTTTACGTGGTTTTTTATTCCCAATATTTTTTCTTCTATTGTTTGCTTTATATCTTCAATATATCTCATGGACTTCAAGCACTTTGTTTTTCACCAGTGGCAGTGATTTCTTCAAAGCACAGCCACTCAACTGCCTATGATGCATAAAACAAACATTTTATGACTCAAGTTTGTGTTTAACCCACATGCCCAAGGAGAATGACTGACAGATGAAGACATGACACTGAAAACTGAGGAGATACGAAACCCTCTTGAGCATTGTGCATGTTTTTTCTTTTTGTACTGAGAGATCTAGGCAATTTCAGAGGACAACACAACTCTTCATCCATAACTGAGATTTCTAAGGATTTGAGTACTTCAGCAAAGAAATACACTGGTGGAGATGCCAACTTGACTGTATTTGCCTCAGTGACAAAATGGTGAAGGAGCAATCCTCCATCAGAAAAAAGGTGTAATCAGGATCCAAGCAACACAGTTTCTTTGCTGTGTTTCTAGTTACACCATTTGCAGAAGAAATTCTGTAGATCTTTAGCAAATCGGTATTGTGGGATCCTCCTCTGGTGCAATAGTAGTGGTTTTAATAACAATCAGACTAGACAAGCACTCATGAGAAGAAAATCCACCCAAACCAAAACCCACAACAGTTTCTTCTTTGTTCAGAGATATTCGGTATAACTGTTTTACACAATCCCTCCTTCCTTTCTGTCCAGGTCCCCAAGGATCTGAAGAATCTGTGCCTGAGAGAGACTTTGAAGGACACTTCATTCTTTTCTATGAACAGAAATTTGGAAGCATACTGTCCTGCTTTTGACTGGGATAGGGTTAAATTTCTTCCTAGTGGCTGGTTTAGTGCTGTGCTTTGGATTTAGGATGTGAATATATTGATAATATACTGATGTTTAACTTACACTGTGTCAAGGCATTTTCAACTTCTCATGCTGCCGGATATCCTGTCAAGGGTCCACAAGCAGCTGAGAGGAGACACAGATGGGACAGCTGACCCAGACTGGCCAAAGGGATATTCCATGCTATGTGTTGTCATGCTGAACAAAAACAGCTCTGAGCAGTTGGCCAGGGTGTGGCAGCCACTGCTCGGGCTGGACCAAGCTTCTGGAAGCCTGTGGTGGGCAATTGCACTGGGCATCTCTTGTTTTGCAAATTCTTTTATAATTATTAATTTTTCTTCCTTTTCTGTCTGATTCAATTGTATTTATCTCAAACACCTATTTTGCCTTTATTCCATTTTCCTCCCCTATCCCTATGAGGGAGTGAATGAACAGCTCTGTGGTTTTTAGCTGCCTGCCAGGTTAAACCACAACATATACATATGAAAGTACACCATGGATGCAGCTAGATCAGCTCTCACCTCTCAAAAAAGTACCCCTCTTTCCCCCGCCTTATATTTACATGTGCTGTGTGTACATAAATTATATAGTGGATTTCATAGACTAGTCACAACTAAGTTATCCACCTTTAAATTACCTGCCATCTCCTTACCCCGGGTATTATACCAAAAACCCCTAAAACCAAAACCAAACCAAAATAAACTAAAAACAAAACCCCAAACCCCAAAGAAAATAAATGTCAAAGTTGTGAAAAATACATTGGTGAAACTCTATGATTAGATGAATTTATTTACTTATTTATTTATTAAAGGAAGCAGTTTTCTGCCAGGTTCACCCCACCTGTGCTTCTGAACTGACCTATTTTCTCTAAGTTGTGAGATTTTTATGACATGCCATGGCTCATAGTGGCACAGCATCACTTGCAAAAAGCATTGTTTATCTCTTGGGTGGATTGATTTTTGGTCTTGGCAGCTAGTCTGACAAAGATCTATTTCAAGACTCTTTTTTGACATTGGGGGTTACAGGTATGTTAATTCGTAAGGTCAAAGGTGCCTTTCCTGGTCTCTGTCTAATATGTTTCCAATGTAGACCACAATCCTTTATTTCTGTGTTTGACAAAAGCTTAGCAATTCTTATTTTACTTCCAAAGTAAATGTCATTAATAGAAATGAAGTAGAATAATATTGTTCTTTTGAGTAGATGCTCATTATAAATATCTACAATACACTTGACAGTTGAAGGATGATATATTGATTTATTTTCTAATTTCAGCTGTAAAACTGCAAGGCAGCTGGCTGGGTTAGCATTTTGAGATTCAAGATGGGTTCCCTCTATGAAAGAAATAGATTTTCTTATTCTCTCTGGTGGAACAATAGTTCTGACAAAATTAATAACATGCTACAGCAGTGTTTATAGTTTTTCAACACTACTGTACACGTCCGTCTAAATTAAAATAAGCTATATTAAGGCAAAACCCTGTTGTTTATATTCAGGTTTGGATATTAGTCACAAAATTATGTATCCATTTTCTTTACTTTCGTAAGGTTAAAAAGACAATATAAAATAATACATTACAACAGTGTATCTGAAAAAATTGTTAGAATTTACAGAAGGGGTGTGCAAATAATTATAATTCTTAACTTCAGCAAAGGGTTGTAGGACAGGACATTTAGGACTCCATTTTTGTTTCTAAAACAATTTTTCCATATGGATTTTGTCAAAAGTATTGAATGGGGATTCATCATACCTAAATTTAAAAAATGAAATATTTAATACATACTCCCTTCCTCTTCCAAGGAGAGGGACGTGTACTCTGGACAGTAACTCATGTAGTCTTGGGAATGGTGAAACAAGCTTAATAGATTACTTGAGTCTCATGTAGTAAACATGGTTGCTGTTAGTGTTGCAGCCTACTTTTCATGGATGCTGACAAGAAGGAATGACACAATGCTCTTCATTCTGTAGATAACCCATAACTTGATAACTGTTTGTGATAACTGGTTGTCTTTGCAGGATGTATTAGCCAGGAGAAAATAATAAATGTATCCATGTCTCCTCTGTCCCTTAAATTCTGAACTCTTTCCATTTTGGAAAAAGGAATTCTGCTTATTATAAAGTCAACTGCTGACATTCAGGGCCAATGACTGATGTCAAAAACCAGAAGTGTTAGATTAAGTAGAATCCAAACTGTAAAAGCTGAAAAAATCTATTGAAAATTAGTAATGATTGTGTTAGTGTATTCTGGGTTCAAAGGCATTCTCAGCAGAGCAGGAAATAATAGGTTGATTTTACTGTTCCAGCTTCTGAGAAGCATTGATATTTCCTGTAATCAAACTTTTCTTTTGCAAAAACATAAGTCTTTAAGCTAGTGCATTGAAAAGGCACTGTCATGGGAAATTGGGAGATGACTATAGGTGTGCAGAAATCCTAAAAATATGGTACTGATTGTTAGTTTGCTTTTTAATGGAGAGATTAAAGGATATAAGTCAAAATCTTGAATAGAGGTGTTATATGCATTTATAAATTTAGCACCTCTTTCATCCATTTACATTTTTACCAGGTATTGAAACAACATTTATTTGGTGCTTCTGCTCTCACACATGCACACATTTTGTTGAAAAAAGGATGGCATTAGTCAGAATTTCTTATTTATATTTATATGCAAATATTATGACCTCACTCCTATTTCAGCCAATCTAAGAATAACCCAGAATATATTGTGTGTATTTCAAAGAAGGCAAAAGTCCTCCTAGACACATATAAAGATGTGCCTTCAGTTGCCAGAACAGGTGTCTTAGATAGCTGTTTTTCTGTATGACATCATACCAAGAAACTCTGTTGTCTACATTATTACTATGACTGCAAAGGTCTTGCTGTTAGCTACAGCTCACAGGTAAATTTGTAACAATCCCCAGATTTGTCTCAGTGTTTTGTACCAGATTTTGAAACTAACATTATTACAGTGAAAGGAAACAGAAATTTACTCTACTAAGTACTGTTAATTAAACAAACAAACAAAAAATCAAATTAATAAACTTTTATCAGATGAAGAATTTTGTCCTGAAGACTCTGCTGTCTGCATTAGAATCTGTTTCCCTCAAGGCAGTCCAGGTTCAATATAATTCTTGGATGATGGTTTTTCATCTATGGCAAGCCTTTCATTCTATAATTCTCGGGTTGAAGGTGTTTTCAATGTGAATGTTTTCTCATTCGTCTGAACAGGCAGTCCCTTGTCCTATTCTTGCTCTCCAATGATCTGGCAGCAGAGAACCAGCAGGTTCAGCCATGTCATTAGTCTGAAATACTCCATAGTATCTTTTTTTTTATTCTGAGCTATGTTCTCTGTTGTCTTGTCTTCTCTTTAGTCCCCTGCCAAACACTGGACTTGGTTTTAACATCCTGCTCAGTATCTCCAAGGCCCATATGCTTTCCTAGGTGAAGGCAATGCACACAGACAAGTTGCAAGCTGAAAATGGAGCACAATTGTCAAATTATTTTTAGACCACTTCCTTAAAGTTATTGTATATCTTTATGTCTGTTTTGCTTTCCTCTTCCTCTCTTTTCATATGAACATTTGAAGAATATTTTGAAAACAAATTTAAAATATTTTGTAAAGTAAAACTTGAATTAGAGAGGAAACTAAAGTTTTTTTGATCTCCAAAAACAAGGCACTGATTTTGGAACAGAGAATTTAGACCCTTTCATTTAGAAACTACTGTTTTATGCTGGAAACAAAAGGCTGCTGTAAGTCTCTCTCAACACTGGAATTGGTGTCTTAAAGTAGACCTCCTATACTCTTGATGACTTGCAATAAAAACTGTAAAACAGTTCTGTATCCACGCAGTAACCGATCTTTTTTAAAATCTTGCAAAACAACCAAAAATAAAAATGGACTTTTAAAAACTCTTTCTTTTGAAACTTACTTTTTTTTCTAGCCATAAGTTTACATGTAATAGCTTCTGAGTGTGAGTCACACACACGTTCTTGCTTTCTCCATACTTCTGACTCTATCAGAGAGTTTAATTAAAACTCTCCTCCCCAATTCATATCATTGTGGCAGAGAGAACCTTACACCATGAAGAACATTATGGGTAGCTGCCAAATTCCCCAGACACCTCGAGCTGGCAATTCTTTCTGCCTGTGTGCTGGAGCCCATCTGGGAATGCCTGTTTTCCTGGCTCATGTTCTTGTTTGCACTTTTAGCCACTTTTAGCAAGGCTGAGTGTGTATTCCAGGCAGACAGACAAATACTCAAACACTGCCAAAAGTCAGATACAAAATATGTACAGATAACCAATTCATCTTCTTCCTCTCCAAGAAGTCAGGATTGAGGTTCACTACAGAACACACACATGCCCACTCTGTCTAGATTCAGAAGTTCATGCATATTCATAGATCACTTCAATGTCTCCACAGCTTCTCAGCCTGTCTAAAGTCCAGACCTGGATCCTGGGCCCCTTTCACAGTGTGCAGCTTTCCTACTCACCACAAAGGCTACTAGTAAAAGTAGTCGACTAGTGAATTTTGCACATATTT